>NW_006208936.1:103459-146189 GCF_000334495.1 Tupaia belangeri chinensis
TGTAGTCAACTGCGGTTCGAGTCCCGGACCTGGTGGCTTAAACTCACGCCGGGTGCACATGTGTGTGTGCCTAAGATCTTGAGAGGATAATGGAGAAGGGATTGCAGTGTGGCCATCTCCCCTGGGGAGTGATTTCTCGTTTTCTATCTCTCTGTCTCTCTCTGTCTTTCTGGCGAGCACATGCGCCCTATAGCAATCCCTCCCCCCCAAAAAAAAACCTTATTAATAGGAGCTAGATAATGGTATAGTGGTAAAACATGATGCTGTGAGATTTGAAGATTCCTGGTTCAAGTCTGGAGATCTCTCTGAGTATGCCGAGCACCCATGTGGCCATCACCAGGTGCTGGCTTAAGGCTTGGGGTGGATCATGGTATCAAGATCCTGTTTGCGGTGCTTCTCTCTCCCCCCAAAAAAAAACCTTATTAATAGGAGCTAGATAATGGTATAGTGGTAAAACATGATGCTGTGAGATTTGAAGATTCCTGGTTCAAGTCTGGAGATCTCTCTGAGTATGCCGAGCACCCATGTGGCCATCACCAGGTGCTGGCTTAAGGCTTGGGGTGGATCATGGTATCAAGATCCTGTTTGCGGTGCTTCTCTCTCACTCATGGAAGAAGTAAATAAATAAACTTAGAAAAACTTAGTAACAACCTGAATTCAAAGTGTATAATTCTTCTACACCAAGTTTTATAAAACATGGCTGAGAAAACTTAAGACCAAAATACGTGTTCAGGAGTTGGAAGATGCACTATTCTTAAGATGACAGTTCTCTCAAAATTCATCTACACATTTAGTGCAGTCCCACACAAAATCCCAGAAGAGTTTTGTTGAAACTGACAGGGTGATGTGAACTTTTATTTGAAACTACAAAGGCTAGGAAGCGCAAAGACAATTCTGAAACAAAAGAAAAACAAACCAGAGCACATTTGAAGGTCCTACTCTCCCCAGCACGAAGATTTCCTATAAAGCTCTACAGCAGGGATTAGAACAGAGTGATATTAGCACAAGGGTAGACAGGCTGGTGGAAGACAGAGGTCAGAAACAGCCACACAAAAAGGCCCCTCGGCTTACAATAAAGGCTCCACTTTAGCACAGCGAGAGAAAGAAAAGCCTTTAATGAATGGTGCTGGGCAATTGGCTACATATGGAAAAACAAGAGCCAAGATCTCTACCCCTCACTAGTGACAAGAGAATCAGTTCCAGATGGATAGTGAGTGGAAAAAAAGGAAAAGATGAAACAGTACAACTTCTTTTTTTCTAGACAGATTTTTGCTATAGGGCTTGTGAGCTCCTTGGAGAGACAGAGAGACAGAAATTGAGAAATTGCCCCCTGGGAGGATGGCTGTGTCGTAATCCCTTCTCCTCCATTCTTCTCTTAGGACTTTAGGCGTACATGCACATGCGCCCAGTGTGAGCTTTAAACCACCAGATCCGGGGCCTGAACCACAGTTGACTACGTGGGAATCTAATGACGTATTACGTATGCTATCTGCTCGTCCCAAAACAGTACAGCTTCTACGAAAAGGTAGAATAGCTTTGTGACCCTTAGGATAGAAAATAACTCTTAAACTGGGCATGCAAACCAATGATCATAGAGAAAGGATTGAGAAATTTGTCTTTATTAAAACGAACAATGAAAGACACTGTTTAGAGATTGAAAAATTAAGCCGTAGGCCAGGAAATGATATTTGCAACCATGTTCCAATGACAAAGATAAATAGTAAACATATATTTTTAAAAATGTCCATCTTTGTCAATTTTTTGCTGGTAAAACAGAACCCCTGACACTGAGTAATTTATAAAGAAGATTTATTTAGCTCTGGGTACTGTTGGGGAGGTTGAGACTGGGCCACCTCTGGTGGCTTCCCTTTATAATGGCCCATGCTTGAGGTAAATAATCAGGTCTCTAGAGGTGGAGAACTCACTCACTTCTCGGAGAATGGCAACAATTCTTCCACAAGAGCAACGTCCCGTGGCCCAAATGCCCCTGTGAGTCCCCACCTTTTAAAGGTTGTACCTCCCAACATTACTGCGCTGGGACTGAGCCTCAGCCTGAGTTCGGTTGGGACCGTAGGGATGCCTATGTAAACAGCAGCTGGCATGGAGGCTAAGGCACTGGATCCCACATGGCTGACTTTGCAGTTTGAGTCCTAGACCCGATGGCTTGAAAATCATACCGGAAACTTGTGCATGCCCAAATCCCGAGAGGGGACTGGAGGAGAGGGGTTTGTGGCATGGCTATCCTCCCTGGGGGTGGAGAAGTGGTTTCTCTCTTACTCTCTGTCTCTCTCTTTCTAATGAGCACTCCCCACCTATGGCAAAAATCTAAAAAATAGAAACAAATAATAAATAACAAAAGCTGGGAGAGACAGGCAAATTAGTTTTTAACCATGGGAAAGAGCTGAGCAGGCATCTCAGAAAGGGCGATATCCTTCCTTAAAGAAAGTTCAGTGCAGGGTCATTGGTCATCAGGAAACACTGAAACCAGTAGGAGGTCTCCCTAATCCCCCGGCAGAGTGGTACAGTTAGACAGACTGAAAATGCCTGGTATTGGAGAGAATTTGGAGCGTTCAGAATTCTGAAACAATGCTAGTGGGTGTGTAAACCAGTACAGTCACTTCTATATTAAAAGTGCAGGGTCCAGAAGGCGGCATGGAGGTTAAGGCAGTTGGATCCTACATGGCTGACTTTGCGGTTCGAGTCCCAGACATGGCGGCTTGAAAATCACTCTGGTTGTAAGGACCGCAGCATGGCCACCCCCTGGAGGGCGATTTCTCACTTTCTATCTGGTGAGTGCATATGCTCTATCGCAAAACACTATTAAAAAAAAAAAAGGTGTGTAGATGCCCACCCTGTGGCGCAGAATTCCAGCCATAGGTAGTAACCCAACAGAAAAATGTTCACGTTTTCACCAAAAGTCACGTAATAACGTGCTCATAGCAGCTTTCTACGTAGCCCCAAATGGTTAGCACCTCCAATGCTCATGAACAGAGTAGAAAGACCACAGTATGAAATGTTGCAGCAGTGACGAAGGCCAAGTCCAGCCACATGCGGTCATGTGAAGCAGGTGGGGTGAGAGGCACGGCCCTAGTGAAGGCCGGGAGCAGCAAAATGACTTCACGGTGAGACGCGTTGAGGGGGACGTGGTCTGTACGCGTAGGGCTGAAGGCACATCTCAAGCTGCAGTTTCATCCAGTGTACACGTGAGGCCCGTGCCCTTTACTGCGTGTCTGATACATCGCAAAGTATGTTGGGATAAATCTCAATTTTTGCACAGAAGCCTCCGTTTTCATTTTTACCCTGGGCTCTGTAGATGACATAATAGTTGGGCTCAGTCAGGGCGACTCACATGGCTAAGACGGGTGACCCGCGAGCTGGGACCACGTGGAGGCCAGGGCTCCATGTCCGGCCCAACCTGGAAGCCTGGCTGGTGGCAGCGCGTGGAATCCCAGGAGGCTGAGGTGGGAGGATCACCAGCTCCATCTGGTTCTCATTGAAAAAAGAGCGGGGTACAGGGGTGCACGCTTGCTGTCCCAGCTGGGAGGCTGAGGGAGGAGGAGGGAGAGAATGCAACCTTAAACTTAGAGAAAGACAAGGACAATTATATAATTGACCCTGCCTTTAGGCATTTTTTTAAAAACAAATAAAACACACATTCAATTCAGGTGATTGTTATACATTTTCATGCCATTTCCTTTAACATTTAATGGAAACTATATACAATAAAATTTTACTGTATCTTACACAGGATGGCCACCACAGACATTTATCAATACATAGATAAGAAGCAAGGGACCAGCAGTTAGCGTAATGGCTATGTCGCTGGACTCCCATGTAGTCGACTGTGGTTCGAGTCCCGGACTTGGTTGCTTAAATGCAGGCCTGTGGACAAAAGCAGCCAGACATTGGGACTCCCAGTCCATTCAAGGGCACCGCTCAGACACGGCTTCCATCCAACCACCTGGGAGGGTTTCACCCACAGGCTGGGAAATCCCATCACAAAGAGGGCTCTTTCCCCTTGAGCAAGTTCCAAATCCTCAATCCCAGAAGCTTTGACAGGAACCAACTCTTTCTCTCCCCTTGCCCAGAGTGGAACACTACTGGTCCAGCCCCTAAAAGCGCTGTGTTGTTTGACTACACCGCTCAGTAATCCAGAAGGAAGTCGACCGCGGTTCGCGTCCCGGACCCGGTGGCTTAAAACTCGCGCCGGGCACGTGTGCGTGCGTGCCCAAGATCCCGAGAGGAGAATGGAGGAGAAGGGATTGCGGCATGGCCATCCCCCCTGGAGGGTGATTTCTTGCTTTCTGTCTCTATGTCTCGCTCTGTCTGTCTGGCAAGCGCATGCGCCCTATAGCGAAAACCTCTCAAAAAAAAAAAAAAACAAAAAAACACGTGGGGAGCTGAGCGCTCAGAGGGGTCCCTGCGGCTGGGGGTCAGAGGACTTTGACTGACAGGTGGAACCCTGGCAGACTATAGGTACAGGCCTATCCACCAGCGGGACGGCGCTCCAGCTGGGGCAGCTGCAGCTGCAGACCGTCTGGCTGGAAACGGTGTTCACAGCCTCGTCCTTCCTGGCCCACGTGCCTATGCTCGCATCAGGCTGAGAAAACCTGACAGCTCCCTCTTGCAGTGAAGATGCAGAGTGCAAGCAGTAATTGGGTGGGAAGAGGCCAAAGGTTTCCAGCGTGAGTGCCTGGCTGGCGGCCGCTGTGGTGAGGGAGCCCTGAGCTCCCTCGGGAACTTCTCGTCTCTGCTCTCCCCGCCAGCTCACAGGGGCTCGCCCAAGGCTCTGGGCCCCATTTCTCATTCAAAAATCAGAGTGACTTGATCCGTAAGTATCTTCCACTCCCAAAGGCTATAAATGGACAGATGGTTTCTTACTGCTTGAATATCTAGATTGTTTTACAAAGTTATAGATTATAAGTAATATTTTATGTTTTTTCATTTAACTTATGAGAGAAAGAGGGAGGCACCCCCTATGACACAATCAACCCCCAGCCTCAGCCAGCCTGAATCCCAGCCTGTCTGCTCAGTGAGGTCGTGGGATATGAACCCAGGACCTTTCTCTTGTAGGTCTAGCTGCGTTACCACTGAAACACCATCTGCCGACATCATGGGAGTGCACATTAAAAGCACATTTATGGTCTCTCTGTTTCCAACAGGAGATCTGGCAACACTGAGCCTGCTTTAAGCATTCCCGAGACGCTCATGTGGAAGAAGATCGGTACTTCGGGACAGGGATGCTCTTGCCAGTCCACCCCAGTCCCCGGCACTCCCAGTTTTCCCAGTCAACTTGCCAGGCAGGCCCCCAGGGGTGCACTCGAGTTCTGTCATGGGGCTGAGTGTCTTTGGAGGGTCCTGCGAGAACTCTTTCTGCAGAGTCTTGGCTGCCCGCCTCTTGCTGGTCAAGAACCACTGTCAGAAATGAGTCTGCTAAGCACTAGCTGTTCACCCCTGCCTCCTGTGTCTTCTGTCTTGTCTGGCCGTGACCCCAGAGACGGCTGTCCGGCCTCAGCGAGGATGGCGTCTCCTCAGACGTGGTTAGTTCCGAGAAAACAAGCACTTGGTGACCGGCGTGCGAAAGGAATGTGTGCTCCTTTCCATCTTCCCGTAACCCGCTGCATTCTTTGGGGCCCCTGGGTCTTCCAAACACTCAGGCCAAACGATCCTCAGTGACCCTTCTAACCACAGTGTCCAGTCCTGCTTTCTTTCCAAGTGCTTAGCTGGGGTTACTTGGCTTTCATGGGGCTCCACAGCCTTTTGGGCCAGGGTGTTCCCATTGTGGTCTGAAGGCCATCTCGTGGGGTGTGGGGTCAGTCCATGGCTCCAGTCACCATGATGCAGGACCACCTGCCGGGGCACCTTACCCCTCATCCTCCCCCAGGGACCAGCAGGGACCCTCTCACCCCCAGACTGGCCACTCCGTGGCTCTTCTCCGGTGTTGGCCAGGTCCTCCCCATGCGCTCCACACTTGCTGTGCCTGGGCCGCCGTCCTGCCTGGGGGTGCTGCCGCAGGACAGCAGAAGGTGCCCTGCGCTTCCTCTGTGCTTTGATAAGAAGTATGCCAGGCTCCAACTCTACAGCGACCCTGGCAAGCTCGGCTTTGTGATTAGGAGTGCGTGGTGCATGGGACACTGTCCACAGGCAGGAACATCGGGGGGCGGGGGGCCTTCGCAGGGGAGAGGACACAGCGTCCTCTTTTCTCTTCTCTTCCTTTTGTTTCCTTTTCCCTCTCCTTCCTGCCTTCCTTCCTTTCTCCTATCTATTTACCCATCTCTTCTGAGACCAAGAGAGAGAGCAGCACCCCCAGCGTGGTCTTCCCATCGCAATCCACCCCGGCCTTAACCAGCCAGGGTCACCTGCATGCACACCAGCGCAGTGTGTACAGGGAGCCCTCGGGACACGAACCTGGGACCTTCCCATTTCTGTCCTTATCTGGGGGCATTGTGTTACTGCGACACCATCAGCTGGTCCCCAGTGCCCTCTTAATAAGCTGGCCAGATGATCTCTAAACCACCTGTGGCTTCGGCTCTCTTCAGCTCTGACCCCTCTTGCCACTCTTCTGGGAGAGGGACAGGAGGGAGGACAAAGCTTTTCCCTCCAGCTTTGTTTTTTATATATAAATTAAAAACCTTGGCCCCAGAAGCAGACCACTTGTTTGTTTTGAGAGGTTTTTGCTATAGGGCATGTGCGTTCACCAGAAAGACAGAGAGTTAGAAAGCAAGAAATCACCCCCCCAGGGGGGTGGCCATGCTGCAATCCCTTCTCCTCCATTCTCCTCTCGGGATCATGGGCACGCACGCACACGCACCCAGTGTGAGTTTAAGCCACCCAGTCCAGGACTTGAACCATGGTCCACTACATGGAAGTTCAGCAACATAGCCATTACACCAACTGCTAGTCCTGAAAAGGAGACCACCTGTAAAGAAAGGCTTAAAAAGTAACAGAAGAGTGAAGTAGGAGGCATCTTACTCCCCAACCCCAAAATGTATTACAAAGTTGTAATAATCAAAACATCATGGTACTGGCACAAAAACAGGCATGTAAACAAATGGAACAGAACAGAGACCCCACACTGTGGAAAACAATATGGAGATTTCTCAAAGATCTACAAATAGAACTACCATATGATCCAGCAGACCCACTTTTGGATATCTACCCAAAGGACAGAATGCTCAGTTGGAAAAGCGCTTGCAGATCAATGTTTATTACAGCATTATTCATGATCGCTAAGACATGGAACCAACCCAGATGTCCACAACCAGATGAATGGATGGAAAAGTGTAGCACATACACTCTAGGGAATACTACTCAGCCAAAGAAAACAAGACCCTGGCATTCGATAGAAAGTGGTCAGATATGGAGGATCTATTGCTGAGTGAAGCAAGTCAGGGTATGAAAGGAAGATACTGTTGTATCCACTTAGTGTATACTGACTATTCGCATTTGGTAGAGATAAAAATATTGGAGGGCATAAAAGCAGTGAAAATGGTTATGGAGGCTGAAGACAGTGTGGAAAGCGGCAGGGGAAGAAGGGAGGCGTAGGGAGAAGGACAGCAAGGGAACAGATAGAGAGGCATGACTTTAGTGGGACACAGAAATGGTTCATTACCTGTTGATAACATGTATAGTATTCTCAACTCGACTGGTCTGGGAAATATTTTATGCTGGGTAAATTCTTTATACAAGCCAAATGATTGAATGCTTAATAAAATTAATGAGACTACATAATAATAATAATAACCTGGAAAAAATGATGAAAAGCTATTTGATGATGATCATGTGGATAGTAATGTCTTTGTCTCAACTGAGATGCATGGTAATTGTGCTGGAAAAAGAAATGAAGTATCCTGTAAAGACAGATGTGATTCAATGCAATATAAAAAATTATGATAATAAATAAAATTAAATAAAAAATGTGCACACACACACACACATACACGTGCACACACACAAGAATAGAGACCCCAGAAATAAATGCCCAAATGTACACTCAACTGATCTTTGACAAAGGATACCAGTCAATCCAGTGGGGAAAAGAAAACCTCTTTAGCAAACGGTGCTGAAAAAAGTGGGTATCCATCTGCAGAAACATAAAACTGGACTCCTATTTCTCACCATTAACAAAAATTAACTCAAAATAGATCAAAGACGTAAACCTAAGACCTCAAACTACAAAACTACTGGTGGAAAACACTGGGGAGACTCTTAGGGACATAGGAGTAGGCGAAGACTTCTTGAACAAGACTTCCAAAGCTCAAACAGTAATCCCAAAAATAGACAAGTGGGATTATATCGGATTAAAAGGTTTCTGCATGGCCAAAGAAACAATAATTAGAGTGAATCGACGATCCTCGGAATGGGAGAATATATTTGCAAACTAAGCCTCAGATAAGGTACTGATAACCAGGATATACAGGAAACTCAGACAGCTTACCTGGGAGGTGAGGGGGAGAAGGCTTAACCCAATTAAAAGATGGGCAAATGATAGATCTCTAAGGAAGACATGTGAACCCAAAAGCATATGAAAAGATGCTCACCATCTCCTATCATAAGGGAGATGCAAATCGAAACTACGATGAGATACCACCTAAGCCCAGTCAGAATGACTAAGATTAAAAAAAAATAAAGAATGATGAGTGCTGGCAAGGCCGTGGTGAAAAGGGAACTGTCCTACACGATCGGTGGGGATGTAAATTAGTACGGCCACTGTGGAGAACAATATGGAGGGGCTTCAAAGACCCATGAATAGAACTACCATATGATCCAGCAATTCCACTCCTGGGTATCTACCCAAAGGGTAGGGAATGCTCAGTCAGAAAAGAAAAAAAAAAACCTCACACATCCATAGTTATCGCCGCATTATTCACGACAGCTAAGATATGGAACCAACCCAAATGTCCACAAACAGATGGACGGATTGAAAAAGTGTGGAACATATACACTGCAGATACTACTCAGCCATAAAAAATAATAAAACCTTGGTATTTGATATAAACTGACGAATGTGGACATTTACTGCTAAGGGAAGTAAGCCAGACTATGAGAGACAGGCATTGTATGTCCCCACTCAATACACAGTGAATGTCCGCGCTCTGCGACAGAAACTGAATGACTGGAAAGTACGAAAGCATGGAGACCAATGGTGATACTGGAGAGCGTGGGAACGGGGTGGGAAATGGAGGAGGGTGAGAGGGAGGGAATCAAGAGGAAGAAGAAAGAAGCAAAATATTTAAAGGACTCAAAAATGGAAAGAAATCTGTTGCTTATGTGTATGGTAATGTTTTTTACTGGACCGTGTTTATGATGGAAAACTTAATTTGATATGCTGCAATGATACACAGTGATTGAATGTGAAAAAAAAAAAGTAACAGGAAAATAAAAACAACAGGTGCTCAAGCCACGCTGGAGAAGGGTTGACAGGACAGTGAGATGACTGCAGGGGCCAGCTTTCCACCACCCTTCCACTAGCTCCCCTTGGAGACCACGCACTTGGCCGGGCGCTATCTCTGCTTTTCCAGGTATGAAGGCTGCACAGAGCCCCTTTCCATGAAGTCATCTGGCAGGATTTGCATGTCGTTATCAGTCACTTAAGTGAAGCCTCTTAAAATAGGCTTTGGGGACTCTGGGCACTGACGCCCTCCAAGCTCAGTGACACGGACAGCTAAGAGATACGTAAAAATAGAGCTGTGGGAGGGGCCGCACTCGCCCCTGAGGCCTGCTCACCACCTCCTCCAGCTGTCAGCGCCCCATCCCCTGCTGTCCCAGCTACTCCCTGCTGTCTGCCTCCTTAACTCCACTTGTCCCCTCCTCAGAGCAGAACCCCTGAATGGTTCCCGACCAAGGGACAGTGACGCCTGGCCCTCAGCATTCCCAGGGCTGAGCCTTTGGGAGGCCATGACACATCAAGGTAAATGTTGATTGTTTGGAACAACGTCCCAGGTGGGTAGTTAGGCTGGGTTACACGTATGATCAAATTAGCTCCATAATTAAGAAGGCAATGACACCTTAGAACACTCCAGCAAGCAGGGAGACCTTGACTTCATTAAGTTTCGAGGCAGCTGGTCACTGTCACTGTTGTTGCTTTCCTGGGACTTTAATAATGATTTCTTGTCCCTCGTTTCTGGCCAAGTATAAAAGAAACTCTCATTTCCTCTCTCACCGAGGCCACCCGGTCCCACTGTGTGGACTGCACACTGCTTAATGTCAGAGGGCACTATTTTTGTCATTTCTCTAAAAAAGTGTTGCCAACATTGTGAGAGTGCATTAAAAGTGAATTTACTGTCTCTTTATTTACAACACGAGATCTGGCAACTCTGGGCTTGCTTTGAGCATTCCCGGGACACTAGAGAGGAAGAGGAACAGCCCTTTTGGACGGGGATGCACTTACAGTTTACCCCAGCCTCCAGCGCTCCCTGTTCTACCCCAGTCAGTTTTGCCAGGCCAGGCCCCCAGAGGGTGCCTCCGAGTTCCCCATGGGGCTATGAGAGCAATGGTGGCCGGCACTGTGCCGCGTGGCAGCCCTATGGCCCGCGCTCTCCCAGCCGTGATCCCGGCATGGTGCCGTAGGCAGCCCTACGGCTCACGCTCTCCCGGCTGTGGTCCTGGCACGGTGCCATGTGGCAGCCCTATGTCCCGTCGTCCTGGTACGCCGGTGCCGTGTGGCAGCCCTATGTCCCCTCGTCCTGGCATGGTGCCGTGTGGCAGCCCTACGTCTGCACTCTCCCGGCCATCCTGCCCCAGGTCTTCCTGACATGGTGGCCCGGTGGGCAGGAATGATGAAGACCTCATGACACGAGGGGTCTGCACTAAAAGAGCTTTCCTACTCTTGCCCCCGGCCCTGTTTTAAGGTATGTTGATCACCCACAGCATCCCTCTGCTTCCTTTTAAAATATGTTTAACCTTTTCTCTTAAATGTATTTATTTTTTCCGAGAGAGAGACAGACAGACAGACAGACACAGAGAGATAGGCACTCCCCTGGGTCCTCTGGATGCTGTCCACCCCCAGTCTCAGGACTCACCAGGGTGCTAAGGAAGGTCCCTGGATGTACAGCAGGGCTCTCCCATGGGTCTGTCATGTTACTGCCATGCCACTGTCTGCTCCCTTAAAGCTGGTTTTTTAAACCTTTTTTTTTTTTTTTTTTTTGGTCTCAGGGTGTGTGCACTCACTAGAGAGAGAGACAGAAACAGGAAGAGGGAAAGCGAGAAATCACCCCCGGGGGGATGGCCATGCTGTAATCTCTTCTCCTCTGTTTTCCTCCTGGGATCTTGGGCACGCACACACACACGCCCTGTGAGTTTCAAGCCCGCGGGTCTGGGACTCGAACCACTGTCGGCCATGTGTGAGCTCAGCAGCATAACTGCGACGCCATCTGCTGTCCCCCCACCTTTTTTAAATCTTTAACATCTCTAATGTAAGAGAATCGGTTTTCTCTTGAACAGTGAAGTGTGTACCCTCACAGCACACACCTCCTCCACCCGTGTCCCCGTTAGCCGAGCTAGCTGGGAAGAGCAGGGCTATGACGGCCCAGCTATGGAGAGCCCGCCTACATCAGAGAGGGGGAGGGCTGAAGAGAGCATTCATGGAGCACACCTGAGGTCGGAAGGGACTGGAGGGCCACGCGCGGCAAGCCTTCACCCGGGAAAGGGACCCTATTCCACTTGGTTACTCGGTGACTCTGCCCCGTCGTCTCACCGGGTGGTTGGGGTCATTCCTGGCCATGTCTTGTCCTTCCATGCTGTCTGGGGCAAAGTCAGGCAGAAGTCTGCTCCTGACTTCCGACGCTGCCGTGTGACAGGCATGCCCTGGAGGCGGGGGCCGTGGTGAACCTGCCAGGCTGCCTCCGCGAAGGTGACAGTGTCAGAGCTGATCGCAGTGACACAATGGCAGACACAGCAAAGCCCTAACTCGGCCTGGAGTTCTGCAGGCGACCCACCTGAATGTTTGGAACGTTCTGTGTTTTGGACGCACGCACGTTCCAAGCTATTCTTCGTCCTCATGGCACCTTGCCTTGACTCAAAGTTTCACATCTTCATCATCTTCAACTTGTCTAGCACCTTGTGATTTTTAAAAATTTTTTTGTCATGGGAGTTTTCCCAACCAGTGTTCATTGGGAACTGCTGGCCCCAAATGGAGCCCAGGTCCCTGATTGAGTCCAGCCTTGGCAGCGTGCAGAGAATGGCCCAGGGGAGCTAATGAGGTGGCTGAGAGAACATTCTTGCATTTTTTTTTTTCCACTATAGGGCGCGTGCACTTGCCAGAAAGACAGAGAGAGACAGAGAGACAGAAAGCGAGAAATCACCCCCCGGGGGGGATGGCCACGTCACAATCCCTTCTCCTCGATTCTCCTCTCGGGATCTTGGGCACGCACGCACACATGCCCAGGGTGAGTTTAAGCCACCCGGTCCGGGACGCGAACCGCGGTTGGCTACATGGGAGTTCAGTGACATAGCCATTATGCTAACTGCCGGTCCCAGCATCTTTGAGGTCATCCTCAGGTCATCCTGCCTAAACTTTTCTGTTTAGACAGCTGCCAGCTCAGGGACTTCACCTCTTTCTCCATCACGGCAGCTTGGAATGACGCGACGACCTCCCTCTGCTGGGCGCTCGGTCAGCGCCGCGGGGCCTGCACCCACCTTGCCGAGCTCGGTGCCTCCCAGGACGGAGCTGAGCGCCTCGGGCTTCGGCATTATCATCCTGCTGACCTGACCACGGTGGGGACCCCGGCACGAGTGCCGTGCCAAGGCCTCCCCGGGGCGCTCTCACAGGTGGCACCTCTCAGCGATGGCACTGTGAAGGGCTGACCGGGCACGGCCCCTACTCGGCCGCCTTGCCCACTCCCCGCACAAAGCTTCTGTCTCTCTCGCTGGGTTCTCCGGCACTTTGCTTTACATTACTAGCTTGCTGGCACGGCTATGTCGGGCTTTTCGGGCTTTTCACATGTTTCTCCATTTTTTTTTTTTTTTAACTTTTTTTTTTTTTGGAGAGATTTTCACTGTAGGGCGCGTGCGCTCGCCAGACAGACAGAGAGAGACATAGAGACAGAAAGCGAGAAATCACCCCCCAGGGGGGATGGTCACGCCGCAATCCCTTCTCCTCCATTCTCCTCTTGGGATCTTGGGCACGCACGCACACGTGCCCGGCGTGAGTTTTAAGCCACCGGGTCCGGGACACGAACCGCGGTCGACTATGTGGGAGTCCAGCGACATAGCCATTACGCTAACTGCTGGTTCCCATGTTTCTCCATTTTTAACCTTTGTTTAGGTTAAAACAAAACTTGTGAAAGGGCTGTGTCGATGAATTTAAATCCGTCCTTCCTCACACAGCCCCCGGTTTGCCTCCCCATCTTTGGTTTTAAGTATCAGAGGAGGGTGCGTGTGCTTGTGGGGTGTGTGTGTGTGTGTGTGTGTGTGAGAGAGAGAGAGAGAGAGAGAGCGAGAGAGAGCGAGTCCTTCTCCGTCTCTTCGTCCTGTTGCTGTTTTGAGCATACATGCCCACTCATGCCCGGCAAGTTCCCCAGGCCACCAGGACCAGGATTGAAACTGCGGTGGTCACATGGGATCTGGGTCCCCTAACCAGGCTCATGGGGCCGGTGCGGCCTCCCCACCCTTTCAGTACAGGTTCGTCACCATGTTTCGTTACGTCAGTAAACGGTGACTGTCCTGACTCTTACCAGCGTGTGCCCTGAGCCAGGTTTTGGGGAGTCAATGGCCGTGATCATGCATATTTCCCTTCTTCATGCTTTCTGCGAATTTAACAATCGTCTCTCTCTCTCTCTTTTTCTTTCTCCGTATTTGCTTGCATGTCCTCACAAGCTAGTACTCTCTCAGCGGTCCCGCTCTTTATATCCCTGTGTCCTCTGTCCCCTGTCCCAACCACACTGGTCACCTTCGAGCTGCACAAGGACTTGCACTACCTTCCTCGTGAGAACCTTGAGCTGGGTCGTTTATTGTCCTGTCCCCTCCTCTGTCTCTGAAGACTACTCGCTGTGGTAGAACCCGGTCCCACGTCGCTGCTGCGGAGGAGCGGGTGGTTCATAATTCCCGTAAAGCCTGGCAGGCCCGAGCACCTTAGCCCATATGCAAGCACAGCTGCCCTTAGGCCGCGTGTGGGACTCAGAGGCGAGATCATTCTCCCTCCGCGTCTGGAAGGCATTTCTCCATGGCCCCCTCATTTCCAGTTTTTGGTTTTGTCCTGTTTTTCGTTTGCCAGAGGGGATGTACACTGCCCGGAGAGAGAAGGGGCGGCGCCCTTTCCTCTTGTCCTTGCCTCCTTCAGTCCGTCTGTCTGAAAAGCACAGGGTGTGGTGGACGCGGCTGAGAGAGAGTGTAAGAAGGCACCCCGTGGGGAGGGGCATGCCACAACCCTTCTCCACATCCCCTTCCTTTCAGGATTTTGGGCACACAGGTGTGTGCAGCCTGCGTGTTTCTCAAGCTCTGGGTCCAGGACTCGAACTGCAGTTGGCTGTGTGGGAACTGGCTCCCTTCACTAGGAGGCTATGGGGCCAGCTCAGCTTTACTTTTTGAGGTTATTTGTTTCTTTGAGAGAGATGGGGAGATTGGCACCCCCAATAGGGTCTTCAAGTTGTGATCCACCCCTACCCGAAGCCAGTCCTGATCATGGTGCACGCGCACACACACACCTGGCATGTGCAAAGAGGCCCTGGGACGCGAACCTGGACCTTCCCTCGCGGGCCCAGCATGGCGGTTTCTCTTACCTCGGCACCACTGCTGGCCCTAAGTGCTGTTTTCTGGTGGAAAATTCACGCCATCCTCATTCTCACCCACTTAATGTCACCTAGCTGTTTTGCTTTTTCTGGCTGGAATAATTTAGGAGTCTCTTCACCAGGGTCTGGAGAGTTGACCATTTTGGGTCTTGGTTTGAACCATCTGGGGTTCTGTCAGTCTTGTGCTGTGTCTCCTCCAGTTCTGGGAAACTTCTATGATCGCTTTGATGTTCGGCCCCACTTCTGTTTTCTCTGCTTGCTCTTCGTGGATCTGTTTTGATGGTCGAACGTTCTTTCTCATTGACTGCTCTGCCTGCTTCCTGACTAAGAGCGCCTCCCTCAGGCTCAGCGTTTCACTTGATGATGTGACTTTCCTATTGATTCGATTTACCTGGTGCTTTTTTATAGTAGAGATTAAAAAAAGAAACCCCCAGATCTTTTGGCTGTACACTCATAAGCTTTAAGACGTCAGAAACCTTAGGCAACGTCTAGTATTCCTCACAGCATGAGCAGCTTTTACTTATCGTCTACAAGTTAAAATTGCCTTTGAAAAAAACTAACTCTCCTTCTTAATTCATTTTAATGCACTTGCAGTTGAGTGTTGCATGTCTGGTACTGCGTTTAAAATGCATGTGCAAGGGGCCAGCAGGTGGTGTGGTAGCTGGGGTGCTGGCAAATCCCACCGGGCACATGTGCGTGTGTGCCCAAATCCCGACAGGAAGACGGAGAAGAGATGGCGGCGTGGTGATCTCCTCCTTGGGTGGGGGGACTTCTCACTTCCCCTCTCTGTCTCTCTCTAAGGAGGCTCTGTGGCAAAAAACGAAAAAATAACCAAACAAAATAACAACAACAACAAAAGTATGAGTAAAAAATTCAATTTTCTACAGTTAGCAGTACATATTTCTAGGACTAGAGTCTAACACATTCTTCGCAATAAATATTCCTGGTTGAACACTCGTCTAACGCGTTCGTCTCTTCTGCCAAAGATCATCTCGCAATAAAGCATGATATTTGTCATAGCGAGGAAAAAGCAGAGTGGGAAAGGGAGAGAGAGGATGAGGCTGGAGAGGAGAAAAGTCTTCGAAGCTATCACTGAAAATGAGGAGAGGGCAGTGACTGGCCTGGGCATCCTCACGTGTGCCCCACTCTGCATGTGACATGCTCTTTACATAGTTTACCTTGCTTAAACTTCATTTAAACACTTTTAAATTTATGTTTTATTTATTGTTAATATTATTCTTTTAAGTTTATCCACTTATTTCTTCCATGAGAGAGAGATGGCAAGACAGGAACCCTGCCAGAATCCCCTGCGCTCTGCTCCACCCCAGCCCCCAGCCCCCAGCCCGCAGCCAGCCTGATTGTGGGCCCATGAACGCTTGGGGGCTGGCAGATCCTGGGTCACAGACCTCCCCTGTGGGTCCTTCGTGCTTCCCTATATCTGCCTGACCCCCAGATATTTTTTTTTTTTAAATGACCTAGTTAATTTCATTTATTATTACCATCGATATTATTCACTGTAGAGCACAGGTGCCCATGTGAGAGAGAAAGAGAAAGTGAAGAATCAAGCCACCAGTTCTGGGACTTGAACCAAGAGTCATCCATGTGAGAGTCCAGCACCACAACCACCACACCACGTGCTGACCCCACATTTATGCAGACTGTATGATGGTGCTGTTGTTTTCAGGCCGGGACATGGAGGCTCGGGGAGGGGAAGGGAAAAGCCTAGTTGTATGCACGAAGCAGTGCGTGACAAATCTGGAATTCAAGCCCAGCTTTCCGGACTCCGAAGCCCATGGTCTTGAACCATTTAGCTTCTAGCTTGGAGCCTAAAGCCACTTCCAAGGATGAGAACATGAATTTGTATGCTGGTGACTGCAGAATGAAGAGCTGGGAAGAGAGCTGTGGTTTAAGTATGCTTCTGACTCAAAATGCCTTTTCACCCTTCTCTTCACGTTGGGCTTCTGGCTCCGACCAGGCACCCTTCGCTCCTCACAGGGTCTACTGAAACAGACTTCCTATTTTAAGATGCAGCTGGCTACAATTCTGCTGGCCTCTCTCCTGAGGCAGGCCGTTATCTTGGGTGTTGCCTTCACACATCCTCACCCTGGGCCGTGCAGCAGCCTGCTCCTGGGAGTTCTCAGCCCACGGTGCTTCAGAGGTGATGACCCGTGTGTGAAGGCTCCTGTCAGCCTGCGGCCCTGGGGCAAGCGCACCAGGGCATGTGTGCAAGGTTAGGAGCTTCGCGAGTTTTCCGGGCTTCTCAGAGGAGTGGAGTGTGAGGACAAAAACCCTCTAAGGCACCGGCATGGCTGCACTCTGGCAGTCCCAGAGAAGGATAGACTTGCCCAGTTTGCACTTGGATTTTGCATGACCAGGTTTTCTAGAACTTTCTCTGGCATTCTTCCACAAACTCAGGCCTGTTTCTAGTTGCACAGTGAGCTAGGATCTAGATTTTTTTTTTTTTTTGGGGGGGGGGAGGTTTTTCACTATAGGGCGCGTGTAGTTCATGGACATTTGGGTTGGTTCTATGTCTTAGCAATTGTGAATAATGCCACAATAAACATGGATGTAAAAGTGTTTTTATGACTGAGTGTACTCCTATCCTTTTGGTAGATACCCAGGAGTAGAATTGCTGGATCATATGGTAGCTCAATTTGTAAATCTTTGAGGAACCTCCATATTGTTCTCCACAGTTGTTGTACTAATTTACATTCCCACCAATGGTGTAGGAAAGTTAGTTCCCTTTTCACCACAGCCGTTTCCTGTTGCGACGGGGGCCAGGATTTAAATTTTTTTTTTTTTTTTGGGGGGGAGAGGTTTTTCACTATAGGGCGCGTGTACTCGCCAGACAGACAGAGAGAGACATAGAAACAGAAAGCGAGAAATCACCCCCCAGAGGGGATGGTCACGCCGCAATCCCTTCTCCTCCATTCTCCTCTCGGGATCTTGGGCACGTATGCACACGCGCCCGGCATGAGTTTTAAGTCACCGGGTCCGGGATGCGAACTGCAGTTGACCACGTGGGAGTCCAGCGACATAGCCATTATGCTAACTGCTGGTTCCCTAGGATCTGGATTTCTAAGTCGTCAATGGCAGGTTGGAAGAGGGGAGAGCAATATTCCTCCTACTTTGTCCATTAAATGTAAAATCCCGTTTTTTGTACTAGAAAATCTGAAATCTATTTCGAAGTCTTAAAATTCCAATACAGAACCCTCTCTGCTGTCCTGTGTGTCCCACCAGCAGGAGGAATCAGACAGCTTCACGTGGTGGTAGAAAGATCTTGAAAGCCTTAGGGATTTGCAGGGTTGGATCCCCTGGGAGGGTGGAGACAGACTCCCGACTTCTAGGGGACCCAGTAGACTGAGTCTCCATAACCCCAGCATCGAAGCCCAGGCCACAAAGAGCCAGAACCATGGCCAGCCAGGACGGACAGGCATGTCCCAACCTTCCACAGGGCAGGCCCCGGAGGGAGGTGGTGGCGGGCGTTTTATTATAAATAGTCCCTCGGTTCTCCAAATAGAGGCATGCGTGCTATCTCAAGCTGACTGTTAACAGAGTCCTAGCGAACGCGGTTCCCAGCTGCCTTTTGATAAACACATTCTTGGAAAGGGCAGCCCGCTACCTAACGAGAGACCCCGCGGGAGATATTTTGAGCTGCGTGAGGCGGCCTGTCTGTACTCTCTGTTCTCAGTTTGAAGTGGCCTCAGTTGAATCCTCAGGAGGGTGGGTCAGATCCCACTGGCAGTTTTGATCCACATCTATCAACTGGCTAACTCTGTTAGGCAGGGAGCTCGGATCTGGGATGTGGGCTGGTGGCGGCCCTCTGTCACTGACGCTCCCTGCTACAGAGCAGCTACAGGGATGCGGGAGAGGGCCGAGGGTCCTTTCAAAGCCATGGCTTTGGATTTGCTGTCACCGCCACTGCCCTTAGTCTGAACCCTCATGTCCCCTGACAGGGGCACATAGTCAGGCCTTTTTCTGCAGTGAGGGAACCTGAGGTACGGTTCGTGTACACAGCGCGGCCCCAGCTGCTGGTTACCCCGTGTGTGCGTGTGCATGCAAACGTGAGTGAGCATGTGTGTGTGTGTGCATGCACACGTGAGTGAGCATGTGTGTGCATGTTTTCAAAGGCCCTGATTGTCCTCATCGCCTGCTTGATCCCTTTAGGGACAGTGCTCCTTCCTCATCACGCACGGCAATTCCATGAAACAGAAGAAGGCTGAGTTCATTTCAGTGCAACACGAAACAGAAACCCAAGCATCATTTTTCCACAAACACATTTTCCGTGGATTTTTGAAGTGCCCACGTACTTTCATCCCAGAAGCTCCCAAAGGTACTGAATACACAGCAACCTTCCCTGACTGGGTCTCAGTGTCACCTCCAGTATCAGGAGTAAATGAAGCTCCCTGAACTCACGCACATCTTATTCCCAGAGGCTCCTGGAGGAGACCCCAGAGCAGTTCTCCTGCGAGTGCCCCTCCCCTGCCTGGCCCAAGAGCTCTGGTGGGACTGCCTGTCTGCCCGTCTTCACAGCACGGTCTCTTGGTCTTCCAGACTCCACGGTCTTCTTCCCGTCCCCTCCTTCCTCCCTCCTTCTGTCTTAATGTCATTCAGCTGAACTGGCAAAAATGGCCATATCTGAAGGTCAATGTGGCAGGATATTGGGGAACTTCAGGAGGTTCAGCCTAAACAATTTTAATTGGTTGCACAATCTCCGGAGATTCCTTTCATCTCCCACTTTACACACACACACACACACACACACACACACACACACACACACCCCAGCCCAAGTTCTGGGAATCACGTTTCTGGGAATTTATCTCAAACAACCACAAGAACACCTCTTTGAATGTGATAACCCAGTTGTAGTTTATGCCAGCTCACTGCCTCCCCAGTCAGGGGACAAGCACCCTCCCATCCGAAGAGGGGATTTTTCCATGCTCCATCGTGACCTCAGAGGTCAAAATGCAAGGGAGCTATTCCTTCACTGAGAAGTTCATATACATAAGAAAGGAAAAAGCAAATGTTTGCCTGAACAAAGCAAAATCAGCAATGAGATACACAACGAGTGAAATCAACATCATCTCTTAGATTATGAAGGTTTTAGTAGAAAACGGTTTTTGCATAGAAAGAGGGTAAAATAAACGCTATGCGAACAAGACATTGACTATAGCTGACTGAGCAGATTATGGAGGGAACCAAAGAGCATCTCGAGGGCAGTGTCCCGGCCCAGTGCAGCGGTAGAGGTGCAGGCATTCCTCTGTAATGCTGAAGCCACGCAGAAGACCAGGGTTCAGATCCCGGGGGGACCCGAACACTCCGGTGCACCCATGACCGTGCTGGCTGGGAAGCTGGGGCAGGGGATGAGGCACAGTGAGACCCTGTCAAGAAAGCATGTTTCTGTCTCTCTCTCTCGCCCTCTCTCTGCATCTCTCTGTCTCTTGCATGAAGGAAATATAATCAATAAACTTAAAAGAAGCAGCAGCATCCTTCATCATTGGCCCAGCCCAGGAAGACAGGGGCGTGCGGACACTCGAGCCAACGTCAGCCCGGCCAACGGAGCACAGCACTGAGAATAGCTGCAGGCCCCCACCCCGGAGGTACTCTGGTCACTTCTGTACTCTTGAGAGTTCTGAAATGGATACAGGAGGGGGAACATGTTGTCTGGGAACACAGGAAAATGTTTTCTCAATTGTCCAAGGAAGCTTGTTGGAGGGTAGGAAAAGGCCTGGACTTGCCGGGTGTCCAGCTTTGCTGCACACTAACTGGCGGCCTGCAGCCTGTCTGTCCACCTGTCTCTTCATCTGAAATTTGAGCACAGCTGTCACAGGGCTGTTCTGATAGTAAAGCCTTTTCTTATGTTTACTATCTATTTCTTCCATCAGCTAGCAAGAGGGAGAGAAACAAGAAGAGAGGCAGACATGGTCTCCCAGCATGGTCTCGAGGACACCCCCCATGATCCAGCCCCCGCTCAGGGGCAGCATATGCTTCACATACTCAGGAAGGTCCCAGGCTTGAACTGGGAAACTTCCCATGTGGGAGTGCCTTGTAGAATAGCATGTTTTGCCACGGGGCCATCATCTGGCCCTTGTTACGATACTAAGATGAGCTCATCCTGGGAAGCATTTGGCTTAGAACCTAACGTACAGGTCCTTAAGGACTTACTGGTTCCATTCCATCAGGGGCCCTCTGCTGGTGCAGTGGTGACACAACTGGAGCCATACTGGGAAGGTCCTGGGTTTGGATCCTGGGCCGTCCCTGTGCACACTGGGTACGTGAGTGCATGCTCGTGATCTGGGCTGGCTGAGACTCAGGGCGGGGAGGGGTCATGCTGTGAGGACCCCGTCTCTCTCTTTCTCTCTGAAGAAATAAATCAACAAACCTTAAAAAATGTAATCAGAATAACACTTGTCTTTACTCCCTGAAGTAGCTGAGACGCTGGAAATGCTTTGCTAGGAAATGGGACGTTTTCATATTATGAGACTCTGATGGAATACGCGAGACTTATTGCAAGAAACGCCAATCCTGCACTCCTGCACGCACAGGGAATTGGGGAGGATGTGAAGATCGGCATGCTCAGGAGCAGCCACACACACACACACAGACAAAGAAAGATAAAACGAGAACTACGCACGAGAAAGCCAAGTAGAGCGAATACTACGATACTATGCCGTAGGTAGGAAGTGTAGAAGCCGGAAGTCACAGCCCTACCTAGGTTTCTGCACTCGCCAGGTGATAAGCACCTAGGAAGCATGGTTCTCACCTGAGGAGCGCCGAACGGCCATTTCTGGAATGGCCCGCATCCATCTGGCTTTCTTCTGCACCTCCAGCCACCGTGAGGAAGACCCAATCATTTCAACAGCAAAGGGGCTTAAAAGCTTAGTCTGACTTTTTTTTTTTCCCATATAGTGCATGTGCTCACTGGAGAGAGATGGAGAGACAGTGAGAGCAAAAGCGAGAAATCACCCCCGGGGGGATGGCCATGCTGCAATCCCTTCTCCTCCATTCTCCTCTCGGGATTTTGGGCACGCACGCACACACACCGACGTGAGTCTCAGGCCACCAGGTCCAGGACTGGAGGCACAGATGGCCATGTGGACATCCGATGCCTTAACCACCATGCCACCTGGGCCCCGTCTCACCAATGTTTCCATCAGTCACAGGGAAAGGGCTCAGTCTCTTTCTGTGAAGTTCACCTCCTCTGGAGAGCACCTCTTCCTCTTCCACTTCTCTGTAGGAATGGGGGAGCGGCTCATGCAGCAACCTCCCGGGAATGGGGGTACCAGGTGGCATCCCGGGGAGCTCATTTCTGTCTCTAGGAGCCCCGGTGGCCTGACAAGGTATCAGAACTCTCAGAGGTTATTGTTACTGTAAAATAGCAATGTGATCTTTCCAAGACTGATTTACTTTTATTTGGAACTATAAGTTATGCCAATCTGTGTGGTTTTACCATCATAAATTGATAGTGTCCGTAAACCAGTGAGTAAAAGCATGGGCTTATCATCCGACAGCCGGAGATCTGAGTTCAGCTGATTCTGGACAATTTCTCTTAGCTGTGTGAGCCTGGACGTTATCAACTGGTAAATAGTTATTATTAGCCCCTAACTCTTTTAGATGACGACATATAATTCATGTGAAGTGCTACCACCATCTTCATGATGGAGATTCTTCTGGCATGGGTAGGAAGTCTTTTTAACAATTATTTCTTTGGCTGTTATCCCTCTACTTACCCTCTGGGGTCCTGGGCTTACACATGCGCTTCTGATAGTTAACAAGTGCTGCCTGGTCCCAGCCCGTGCCGGGCATTCTGGGGAATCCGACAGACTACACACAGGTCCTCGACTCACGCAGTAAACAACCTCACACAAGAGAGAATTCACAGACAGGTGCCATGTAGTAATTTGTAGAGTAGTGAAAGTTAGAGAATAACTCTGGACGCTGTTTATTACAACTTTCTTTCTCTTTCTCTTTCTTTCTTTCTTTCTTTCTTTCTTCTTTCTTTCTTTCTTTCTTTCTTTCTTTCTTTCTTCTTTCTTTCTTTCTTTCTTTTTCTTTTTTTCTTTCCTTCTTTCTTTCTTCTTTCGAGAGGTTTTTGCTATAGGGTGCGTGCACTAGCCAGAAAGACAGAGAGAGACAGAGATAGAAAGTGAGAAATCACCCCCCCCGGGGAATGGCCACACCACAGTCCCTTCTCCTCCACTCTCCTCTCGGGACCTTGGGCACGCAGATACATGTGCCGGTGTGAGTTTAAGCCGCCGGGTCCAGGACTCGAACTGCGGTCGACTACATGAGAGTCCAGCGACATAGCCATTACACCAGCTGCTGATCCCTATTACAACTTTCTAGCCAATGAAGAAAGCAATTTATTAAGGAAGGTAACTGAATAATAAACCAGCAGCAGGTTGTAGGCAAATCCTCGCACTATGCCCAAACTAGCTAATAACTGTGGCACCTGGATCCTTATTATGTGCCCGACTCCTCTCTTAGGGCAGCACGTATTACATATCAACCTTCCTGCCAGTCCTGTGAGGTAGGTATTATTCTATCACATGTTTAGAAAGGGAAACTGAGGCACAGAAAAGTTAAGTGACTATCGCACCACGTTTTTATTTTCGAGAATTATTTAATTGATTTATTATTATTTTTTAATTTGCTAGAGGGCACATGCACTCACCAGAGAGAGACAGAGAGAGTGAGAGGGAGACAGAGAGAGAAAATGGGAAAGCAAACTGTCAGGTCTAGGATTCAAACTGCAATTAGCCCTGCGGGAGCCCAGCACTCTAAGACCTCCCCGAGTATCCCAGAGCCCGTGATCCAGGCTGGGGTGTGGTGGACTGCAGGGAGGTTCCCTGTGTGTGTACAGAGACCTCCCCCGCGATCCAGCCTGGGGTGTGGTGGACTGCAGCGAGGGGACGCTGTGGGGTGCCATCCTCGTGTCTGTCTCACTCGCTCTGTCTCTCAGTCTCTCTGACTTTGTCACTTATGGAAGAAAGAAACTTTTAAAAATTTTAGTGAATTGTATCAGTAGATCATTTAAACTTCACACTGAAGACTTGTGTAGCTGTGAGAGTCCCCAAAGTAGTCCACAAAATCCCCCCTACCCCCTAACATGGCTGAATTACGGGGCTGGTTGTGTCTGGAGGGTGGAGACAGGTGAAAGACCGTTTCTTTCTCTCTCGGTACAGCGCCAGCCCACAGTGGTGTTGGGAAGCAGGCACTGTTTGGGGCATGTTCTTGGCATCCGAAGTAGGGCCTTGGGTGCCCAGCCAGAGTCCTCCTGGCCGTGCACGGCCCCCCGCTGTGAGTGCTGGCTATGAAAGGCAGACAGCTGTCCCCTCTGACCCCGCCCTTGCGCAACGGGCTCTGGCTGACCCTGAAACACCTGGGAGATTTTGCCCTTTTCCTGGGATAGGCCCTTAGCCCGTGACTGGCTAGCAGTGGGCACGAACAACAGGGGCGACAACGTGAGGCCACTCACACTCAAGCCTCTCGCGGGGTCAGGCAGAGGGCAGATGTCAGCGAGCTCTGTCTGGGCACCGTCCCCTGCCCTCTGTGGCTCCTCCCAGCTCTGTCCAGGACCCCTGGAGAGCGAGCCCTGGAGTCGCGTGCACTGTTACCCCATGGAAATTTCTGCTTATAAAAAATGTGCAGCACCGTGGCACGGTGGTTAAAGGCGCTGGACTCCCACATGGCCGACCACGGTTCAAGTCTCGGACTTGGTGGCTTGCTTTCTCACTTCCTCTCTCTCTCTCTCTCTGTCTCTCTCTGATCAAACTGGAAAATAATGATAATAATAATAAATAAAGTTAAATAAAATAATTTTCTAAAAAGAATGTGCAGCACCTATCCGGTCTGCCCTTTACCTGCCTCCCCGCTTCCTCTCTGACCCACACTTCCGGACGTTGGCGGCAGGCGAGAAATCGAGGCACCACTCTATCTCATCCCAGATGAGGGTGTGCTAGGCCTTCTTGAAAGCACTCCCGTTTTTTTTTTTTTTTAATGAATTTTACTTAACTTTATTTACTTATTTATTTATGTATTTATTTTAATTTGACCAGAGAAGGACAGAGCAAGTAAGAGAGAGAAAGAAAGTGAGAAAGTAGGCTGCCAGGTCGGGGACTCAAACTAAGGTCGGCCATGTGGGAGTCCAGCTCTCCAACCACCACGCCACCTGCCGGCCCCAGCACTTCCATTTTTATTAATTAAATGAACTGAATTCTAATGTACTGCAGTGTTCGGATGGAGGTACGCAGTACAGAAATCCTGAGCCAGGCATAGGAGACAAGTAATTCGTTTGGACCAAGATTATTTAAATATTACTGGGATGGCTCTTTAGCAGAGAGAGTGGATTTTATTTGGGATCCGATCAGAGCGGAATAAGAGAGAGTCCCTGGCTTCTCCAATATTGCTCTAAATAATCCAGCTCCACTTCCAGCAAAACAAAACCCTAGAACGTATCCTCCCCCTTAGAACGTGGAAAAGACCGCGTGCTGTTCTCGAGCATGCCCTTTGGGTGAGTTTCCCGCCTGGCCCGACATCACCCTAAGTAGTTTATCAGTGTTCTTTCCATCCTTCCACGGGAGAATCCACCCGCGAGGACTGAGTCTTCTCCACTTAGTGCCATTCCCATTGGACACGTCAGGGAAGGGGCCAGGCTAACTTCCATTTCATCCAAATCTGGTTGTGCAGGGAAGGAAGGGATGAAGAGTGAAGAGGAAGGGGGGGCCAGCAGATGGCTAGTAGTTAGGTCCCTGGACTCCCACATGGCCGACTGCAGTTTGAGTCTCGGACATGGTGCCTTCAAAATCAAGCCCGGCGTGTGTGCGTGTGTGCCCATGATCCCAGGAGGAGACTGGAAGACAAGGGTCTATGGCATGGCTGTCCCTCCAGGGGCCGATTTCTCACTTTTCCCCTCATCATCTCTTTTGAGCTCTCTCTCTGTTAAGTACAGGTGCCCTAGGTAAAAACCTCTTTAAAAAAGGAGAGGAGGAGGAGGGTGACAGGAGTCTATTGCAGACTGATTTGCCTTTGAAAGGTGACCTGCAGGCATTTCACACCCAACTCCTGACTCCTTCTACAAGCACAAAAAGGAGCTTCCTAAAACTCCACTCCTCGCCTCCCCTCAGGGCTCAGGGCTCTGGAATGCTGGTGCTGAGGCCGGGGGTGGACAGACACCAGATGTCCCTTGCCAATGTGCTTCCATGATTCAGAGACGACCACACATTTACTTTTCATTGGCTGGAATACTGCAGGGTGGGGAGATGGCAGGAGGACCTGTGGCAGACCCCTTCTGCCCCTTCTCTGGCCTGGTCCCCCGTCTGACTGTGAGTTCCTCATGCACCTTGAGCACGTGGGACAATCAAGTGGCTCATATGAACCCAATAGCCGTGGCCAATCAAGAGATCCAAGCCAGCCTTCAGGGCCCACGGCCAGGATTGTCTGACTCGACCAAGGCCTACCTGGGGAGAAGTGAGAAAGTAACTAGAAAAGAAAAAGGCTCCAAGGCTTTGGCTGAATTTGAAGAAAAGAAGAAAGTGAACTGGAAGAAAGACCTAGAAAAACACAGAGAGAAATTATGAAGTGGGAGTGAGAGCTCATCCAGAAACAGGAAAAGAAAAGAAATCTGGTGGGTATTCGTCCTCTTCTTCATGGAGCTCGGATCCTTGCAGCAGCCTTCAGATTATGAGGAGAGGACAAGAAACAAGGAAAAAAGGAGAACGAAAAAGAAGAACATTCACACAAATCTTCTGGAAGCTTCCTATCAGAAACTCAATCAGACAGTAAGGATAGTTTAAAAAAAAAGAAATCAAAGGATGCACCTGAAAAAAAAGAGAAAGTCTGAGAAAAAAGAAGAAAAGCAGTGAAGAATAAAAAAAGCTACAGAAAAAAAAAAAAGAAAGAAAAAGAAGCATAAGGAACATAGCAAGCAGGAGAAAAAGAAGGCGGCCAGTTCAAGTCCCGACTCGCCGTAACAGTAAGAAAAATCAGGATGCCCTTATGAAGAACACGCAGCGTCTGAGGAAATGTCAGCTGGGAATACGAGGACATGTGTACTGAGCCGCACGAACTTCTTGGTTTCAGATTTACTCCTGGACTTCTCAGCACCCACTCAGATGCTGCTCTGTGGAAGGGCCATGGCTGTTGCTGCTACTCGAACCTCTGGTTGGCTGTTTTCATTTCCTCTTCCAGTGCTCGATAATTGGGAGATAACACACTGCAGTCATCCTAGTGGTTAAGGAATTTGGGAATAAAGTTAATATTTTGATGCATCTTTGAGATATAATCAGTTATAACCTGATGGCTCTCGTTAAAATTTTTGAAGTAGAGATTACATTGATATTTAAAAATCCTTACTCTGTAGATAACTGTATTTTAGTTTTTTTAAAAAACTTATTTTATCTTTGGGAACCAGCAGTTGGCGTAATGGCTATGTCTCTGGACTCCCACGTAGTTGACCGCAGTTCACGTCCCGGACCCAGTGGCTTAAAACTCACGCCAGGCACGTGTGCGTGCATGCCCAAGATCCTGAGAGGAGAATGGAGGAGAAGGGATTGCAGCGTGGCATCCCCAGGGGGGATGATTTCTTGCTTTCTGTCTCTATGTCTCTCTCTGTCTGTCTGGCGAGCGCAAGCGCCCTATAGCGAAAAACCTCTAAAAAAAAAAAGACTTATTTTATCTTTATTTATTTATTTTACTTTACTTTGACTAGAGAAGAAGAAGAAGAGAGAGAGAAAGTGAGGAAGCAAGCCACCAGGTCCAGGACTCAAACTGCCGTCGACCATGAGGGAGTGCAGCGCCCTTAACCACTGCACCACCTGCCGGCCTGTGGGTTTTAATTCTGTCTCCCTTGTATACTTTCATTTACTAGGAAAGGAGCTTTAAGTGTGAAGGGGGCATGGTTTTGGTCTTCACCTGTCTCACTTGGTGACACAGTCGCCATGCTTCCCCATGCTTCCGGGAAGGCAGAGCTGGTGCCTGCAGTCCTGCCCTGTACTGAGCTTAGTGACACCCTCTGCCTCCTGTTTCACACTTCTCTCAGTGAGCCAAGAACAGCCCTTTGCCGCATGGCAAAACCTTAAGAGCTCCGGGCTTTACCTCCACTAAAAGAATATTGATTTTTTTTTTTTAGCATTAAATGTGTTACGTTATTTGAATTTAATTTGACCACTTTGGCTTTGGAGAGGAATCATTTCAAGTGGACAGTGGTCCTTTTTGAACTTGATGGCTAAAGATTCTTTTTCTTCTTCTTCTTCTTTTTTTTTAGAATTACTTTATTTTGGGACCAGCATTTGCTATAATGGCTATGTCACTGAACTCCCATGTAGTTGACTGTGGTTCGAGTCCCGGACTCAGTGGTTTGAACTTACGATGGGCGCGTGTGCGTGTGTGCCCAAGATCCCGCGAGAGGAGGATGGAAGAGAAGGGATTGTGGCATGGTCATCCCCCCTGGGGGGTGATTTCTCGCTTTCTGTCTCTCTGTCTCTGTCTTGTTGGCAAGTACGCACAGCCTATAGCAAAAACCTCTCCCCAAAAAAAGAACTATGTTATTTAACTTCATTTACTCATTTATTTATTTATTTTAATTTGACCAGAGAGGGACAGAGTGAGAGCGAGAGAGAGAGAGAGAAAGTGAGAAAGCAAGTCACCAGGTCCACGACTCAAACCACGGTCAGTCATATGGGAGTCCAACACCCTTAACCACCATGCCACTTGCCGGCCCAACGGCTAAAGATTCTAAAATACGTATTTTCTACTATTAAGTTTTAACCAGTCAGGAAGGTTTTCTGTAAGGAGTGGTAGTTAACTTCATTGGGTGTGGATTTTGTCTAGGCGGCAGTGTTAGCTGTGGTTAACGTTTACTCTTGCTGGCTGGAGCTCAGTACCGTGCTTAAGGGCATGTACCCCAAGTGTTTAGCCTGTAAGAAGCAGGGATAAAGTTAATATTTTGATGCATCTTTGAGATATAATCAGTTATAACCTGATGGCTCTCCTTAAAATTTTTGAAGTAGAGATTACATTGATATTTAAAAATCCTTACTCTGTAGATAACTGTATTTTAGTTTTTTTAAAAAACTTATTTTATCTTTGGGAACCAGCAGTTGGCGTAATGGCTATGTCTCTGGACTCCCACGTAGTTGACCGCAGTTCACGTCCCGGACCCAGTGGCTTAAAACTCACGCCAGGCACGTGTGCGTGCATGCCCAAGCTCCTGAGAGGAGAATGGAGGAGAAGGGATTGCAGCGTGGCATCCCCAGGGGGGATGATTTCTTGCTTTCTGTCTCTATGTCTCTCTCTGTCTGTCTGGCGAGCGCAAGCGCCCTATAGCGAAAAACCTCTAAAAAAAAAAAAGACTTAAAAAAAAAAACAAAACGCTTACAGCAAAACTAAAACATCTTAAATTGCATAGTATACTTTACTTTGACTAGAGAAGAAGAAGAAGAGAGAGAGAAAGTGAGGAAGCAAGCCACCAGGTCCAGGACTCAAACTGCCGTCGACCATGAGGGAGTGCAGCGCCCTTAACCACTGCACCACCTGCCGGCCTGTGGGTTTTAATTCTGTCTCCCTTGTATACTTTCATTTACTAGGAAAGGAGCTTTAAGTGTGAAGGGGGCATGGTTTTGGTCTTCACCTGTCTTACTTGGTGACACAGTCGCCATGCTTCCCCATGCTTCCGGGAAGGCAGAGCTGGTGCCTGCAGTCCTGCCCTGTACTGAGCTTAGTGACACCCTCTGCCTCCTGTTTCACACTTCTCTCAGTGAGCCAAGAACAGCCCTTTGCCGCATGGCAAAACCTTAAGAGCTCCGGGCTTTACCTCCACTAAAAGAATATTGATTTTTTTTTTTTAAGCATTAAATGTGTTACGTTATTTGAATTTAATTTGACCACTTTGGCTTTGGAGAGGAATCATTTCAAGTGGACAGTGGTCCTTTTTGAACTTGATGGCTAAAGATTCTTTTTCTTCTTCTTCTTCTTTTTTTTTAGAATTACTTTATTTTGGGACCAGCATTTGCTATAATGGCTATGTCACTGAACTCCCATGTAGTTGACTGTGGTTCGAGTCCTGGACTCAGTGGTTTGAACTTACGATGGGCGCGTGTGCGTGTGTGCCCAAGATCCCGCGAGAGGAGGATGGAAGAGAAGGGATTGTGGCATGGTCATCCCCCCTGGGGGGTGATTTCTCGCTTTCTGTCTCTCTGTCTCTGTCTTGTTGGCAAGTACGCACAGCCTATAGCAAAAACCTCTCCCCAAAAAAAGAACTATGTTATTTAACTTCATTTACTCATTTATTTATTTATTTTAATTTGACCAGAGAGGGACAGAGTGAGAGCGAGAGAGAGAGAGAGAAAGTGAGAAAGCAAGTCACCAGGTCCACGACTCAAACCACGGTCAGCCATATGGGAGTCCAACACCCTTAACCACCATGCCACCTGCCGGCCCAACGGCTAAAGATTCTAAAATACGTATTTTCTACTATTAAGTTTTAACCAGTCAGGAAGGTTTTCTGTAAGGAGTGGTAGTTAACTTCATTGGGTGTGGATTTTGTCTAGGCGGCAGTGTTAGCTGTGGTTAACGTTTACTCTTGCTGGCTGGAGCTCAGTACCGTGCTTAAGGGCATGTACCCCAAGTGTTTAGCCTGTAAGAAGCAGGGATTTGATTTTCTTTTTTAAAGAAGCAGCTTCATAAACAAATTGAGCAGCAGGCCTGGTCTGCTGTGCCTTGTTACAGAAAGCTGTTGCCAGAATCTTAGTAAACGTGAAGTTGTAAGAGTTTTTTGTTTTTCAATATTAATAACAAAGTATGACAGGTTGGATTTATTGAGGGTTACGTTATCGCTCTTCCTGTGTCATCGTTCACTAAGATTTTGAGCCTCATATCTCCAGCTGAATTGTTTACTAGGAATGTTAAAAAGAATCGATACATCGTCTTCATTTTACATTTTTATATAATCACATAACATGAAATGTAATTGGATGCTCAATTTGCATTGTTACGAGAGGGTGTGCTAATTATAGCAGTACATGCACAGAACTTTGTGGCATAACAAAAGACTAAATAAATAGCTATTTTACTTAAAAAAATAAAAGAAAGTCCATATACAGACATAAAATTTGTTTTAATTAATCAATTAACTAATTTATTAATTAATTTTTGCCAGAATGCATGTACTTACCAGAGGGGGGCGGGGAAGCAAACCCAGTGGGGTAAGGTCAAGCTGCAATCCTGCCTCCTCCGACTCTCCAGTTGTCAGGATCTGGGGCACACACGTGTACCGGGGTGTTTCCCGCCTCTGTGGCTAAGACTCAAGCCACAGTTGGCCTTAGGAGATCTGCCTATGAACAGGACTCACTGCTATGCTATAGGACTGGCCCATACAATTTTTAAAAAAGTTTAAAAATTCTGGGACTCTGAAAAGCTAGCACTTCCTGATCTGGTCTCTGGAACTGTGCTGAGTGGGTGTGTCTCAGAGGAAGTCGTGGGATCGCTGCATTCCATGTGCTAGTGAGGCCCACGAGAGGCAAGGCCAGGCCAGGACTTCTCTCACGGATGTAGGGGATGCAATAGTTTAAATCCACGTCTTCTGAAAAGCTTTGTAACTGGATGTCTTGTATGTTGCCCTTCCTCTTCTTTCTTGCCTTCTTTTGGATCAGTGATTCTTTCTTATTCTCTTTTTCTCCTCTGTATATTTGAATATCATGCTACTTCACTCTTTTTTTTTCTTTTTAAGTTTTTGCCATAGGACATGGACGAGAGAGAGAGAGAGAGAGAGAGAGAGAGAGAGAGATCACCTTCCCTGGGGGGGGGATGGCCACATCGTGATCCATTCTCCTCCATTCTCCTTGGGATTTTGGGCATGCACGCACATGTGCCTGGCATGCTTTTCAAACTGCCAGGTCCAGGACGTGAACCATGGTCAGGCATGTAGGAGTCTATCATCTTAACCACCATGCCACTTGTTGGTCCCATAGTTTAGTCTTTTTTAACAGTACATTTCATTGTGTATATTTGATAACCACACAGTATTATGGAATATATACAGATGGGAAAGTGGTCACTACATTGAAGCAAATCAATGTATCTATCACCTCAAGTAGTTACTTTCTTATGACACAAGCAACTTTTTTTAAAAAAGAGTTATTTTATTTAGCTTTATTTATTATTATTATCATTTTCCAGTTTGATCAGAGAGAGACAGAGAGGGAGGGAAAGTGAGTAAGCAAGCCACCAAGTCTGGGACTTGAACCACTGTGGACCATGTGGAAGTCCAGAGCCTTTGGCCACCATGCAGTCTGCCAGCCCCCACAAGCAACTATTAATAAAATTTACTTATTTTACAAAGATTGCTGCTACAACGCAATATGTTACTAACTATAGTTCTCATGTTGTACTTTATGTCTCTAGACTTGTTCATTCCAAATTACTTCACTCATAATTTTGTGGTCATTCTAGAAGTTACAGCTTGCATCCTTGACTTAGCATATCCAGTAGCATTCATTCTCCCAAGGTAGTACAATGATTCTAGAGCACCTGGACACTATTATTACCTTTTAATTTAGAAGCCATTGTTGTCATATAATTTGCTCTCATTATATGCAGTCCATGTTTATTAAATTACCAACAATTTTGTTACTTTTCTTTCTTTCTGCACTTTCCAACTTCCATTAAGATACTCTTACTTCTAGTTTTAGAACACATTTACTATTTTCTCTAATGCAGGACCGATGGTCACAAGTAATTTCAGTTAGTTTGTCTAAAAATACACCGTCCCTCCTTAAGGATATTGTCACTGGATATAAAAGGGTATATTTTTAAAAAATTATCTTAACTACATTTTCCTGTTATCTTTGGGTTTTATTTTTGCTAAAGAGAAAAAAAATCAGCTAGTAGTTTAAATAGCATTCCCATCTTTTTCTTCTCTGGTGTCGTTTATATTTTTCTGTTTGTTTATTTTCAGCATTTATTTATTTTAGTTTGCTATAGGGCATGTGTACTCAGCAGGGAAACACAGAAAGAGAAGGAAAGTTAGAATCATTACCCAGGGGGAATGGTTACACTGCTATCCTGTTTCCTCCATTCTTCTCTCGGGATTTGGGATCTGCAAGCACTCGCACCCAGTGTGATTTTCAAGCCACCAGGTCTGGGACTCAAACCGGGCAGCCAGCCATATGGGATCCAGTGCCTTAACCACTGCACCACCTACTGGCCCTATTTCCAGCAAATTTGTAGGAGGTCATTAGGTATGAGTGTCATTTGCTGCTGTTTGTGCTTCATAGGATTTCCTGAATTTGTGACTTGAAAAGTGTCAGCCTAGTCACTTTAAATACTGATTCTTCCTTATTCTTTCTCCTCTCCTTCTGGGATTCCGATTTCATGAACATTAGATGTCCTTATTTTATCCTGAATGGTCTTCAAAAAGTTCATGGAACATATGTACTATAAAAAAACATACATGGACTTTAACATTTTTTTAATTAAAAAAATTTTAGTACAACATAATACAGCACATAAAAAAGCACAACATGATAAGTTCATACTTTCCCCATGAACTTTCTGAAGCCTGCCCATAGGGTTCTTATAGCTCTTTCTGCATTAGCCATATTTTTTGTTTTGTAGTTTTCTGACTCTCCTCCAGTTCATTACTCTCTTACCTGTGTCCATTTTTATGTTCAATTTCAATTCCCTGTAGAATAACTAGATTCCATTATGTTCTAATTACTGAGTGTTATTATAGGTTTAAACATATCCGTTCCAGGATTTGCTTCTGTTCTATTTTTTTTATAGTTTTCATTTTCTGCCAAAATTCTCAGTCTTGTTTTCATCCATCAACATAGTAAGGAGGACTATTTAGAAGTCTGTGTGGTAACAGCAAATGCTGGTGGCCCTGTAGACCCCATTTCTATGACCTGCTGTTACTGCTTGTTTCATTGTGCTATTCCCTTGTACTTGGGTATTTGGGCTGTGTGCTGGGATTTTGTCTGTAAAACTGTGGAAACAACTTGGCCGTTAGGATGCTATCATCCTTCAGAGGGGATTTTGCATATCCTTTTGTCAGGCATTTAAAAGTCTTGGAACTTTATTTAATTTCATAGTTTGAGATCATTTGAAGTTATTTGTGATCCCATAAGAGCCTGTTTACTTCAATTTCACCTTTATTCCTAGGAAATAACCTAAAATCAGAGGAATTTACTAGCTGCACACCCCATCCACTTCCATGGTGAGCCCTGGACTCTAACACTAGCTCCCTAACTCTCAGAATGTGTCAAACCCCCAGTCTCCTAGCTAATCCTGGGAGGATGTGTTTACACCATTAGGGAAAAAAGTGAGTGATTCCCAGCCCTAGATGTACCCTCCTGAGTTTCTGTCATTCCTCAGATCCTGGCTCACAATTCTTCACTGTCTTATTAGCTCTCCAATGCCTTTAAATGGATGGTTTTCAATATTTTGCACTGTTGTTTTAACTGCCCTCAGAAGGTGTGTTTGTCCAAATTGTCTGATATCACTAGAAGCAGAAATTAAAAATTGAGGGGCCAGCAGGTGGCATAGCAGTTAAGGGTGCTGGACTCCCATATGGCTGACCATTGTTCAAGTCCCAGGCCTGGTGGCTTGCTTTCTCATTCCCCTTCTCCCCTGCCAAGTGCCCCTCTGATCAAATTAAAATAAATAATAAATAAAGTTAAAACAATTCTTAAAAAAAAAGAAATTCAAAACTGAAAATACTTAAACAAGGTTGCCAAGGCATGACATTACTATTATCATCATCATCATAATAATAACACGCCAACCTCTGAGGTTACCTGGAAGACTACAAAAGACAGGAAAGAAGACAGGAAGTCTCACTTCTCAGTTAGCAGCTGCAGACTTATTTCAGAGCACTTCGGCTCTGTGTCTGTTTCTTCATCACATTTTTTCTGTTCATCGTTTCCAATCCATTGTTAATGTGAAGGGGAATCTTTACATGGAAAATGTGTGTTGTGAAAAATCTGTGCATTGATTTCAAATGTTTTTTTATACCCACATAAACTCACATAGTAATTCCATTTTCCACAAAGTTTTTTAAGTCTTCCTAGCTGTGAGTATGACATGCACGTTTTGACCTAAATGCTGGATAATATGGATTTATGAAGATTGAACCTGACCTACATTAAAACCTTTGCATCTTCCCCATCCCTTTTATACATATTTGCTAAACTTATGTTAGCAAACATGAATATATAAACTAACTTCTTATGCTAATAGCCTTTGTAGAAATCAGTCAGATAAATACCTATTCCTTTGGGCCTTAGAAAAAGCAAGTCAATTTTTCACGGTAATTTTGTACAGTCCAGACTCTGATAAATATCAAGAGCTTTAATGCTTAGCATACTTCCCACTTAGTAGGTAGTCTAAGGAAAACCAGCCATCAGCCTGCTGTAGGGTGTGTTTGCCCACTTCCTAAGCCCCATTAAGCCATTGCATTACAAAGACTGGAAACTCATCGCCCCATATTTGTTCCGATAATTGCAGCATGTCTTATATATTTAACTGACCAAGAGCATATCAGAGTTTCTTCAAGGCTAGCCTCCCTAAGAGGATGGGCTCGTCTTCCAGAGCAACTCTTTGTAGACTGGTTGTCCATCCTCGCTGCCCTGTGCATCTGGTCGACCTCACGAATAGTTCACAAAGCCTGGTAGGAAAATGTAGCTGACTTCTGTTGGGTTTTACGGAGCGGCCTGTGTCTGGCTCAGAATGAAGCTGCTCAGGACTCCCTCCCATTAGCCAATCCAGAATCCAATCCTGTCCCAGCTGCAGCCATCACGTTGTCGGAGCTTCTGGCTCCGTCTGTTGTCAGAAACAAAATCCACAAACAAATTGCACTTTGTGGTGTCTGGTTTCCAAGGATTATTTTTAGTTGAAATAAACACCTCCCCACTTTTTGACATTTCTCAAGCACTAATTTATCTCCTTTCATTCCTTTCTTCCTCTCTCCACTTTCCTTTTTCTGGATTTACTGCTGAAGACGTTCCAGGTCCTCCCATACCCCTCATCCTCAAGTGCATGGAGGGCAAGACTTAAGTTTCTTCTGGCTCCCAGGAGGCCCGCGGGGTGAGTTAATTGTGCTGCGTCCTGTCTGTTGAAATACCATGACACTGGAAGAGGCTTATTTGTCAGTTTCATTACCCTGTCGCCTTTGGGGGCCATGTCTAGGATGCAGTCTCTGGGCGCCTCTGCCTCGGCACATGGTCTGCTATGAGACACTGCAGTTTCTCCCTCCATCTCCAATGGGCATCTCGGAGTGACATGTTTTCTTTCGCTCAACCCACATCCCCAGGGGGCCACCCAAAAACATAGCGCTCAGCTCATTGGGTGGGGAGCTCTCCCCTTTGCTTCAGAGCCCTTAAGTTTAAACATAGGTATATGTATATATAAAGTAGACATAGCTTACAGAAATATAAGTAACTTGCACTGATTTAATGATTCAGAATCTTGGCTGTATTCAAATTCCGCAAAACAGGGGAATTTAACAGAAGCATTTTAGAGATAAGGAAAGTGACCCTTGTGTTAAGTCATACACCAGTAATTAGCAGCGCTGGATCGAACCTAAATATTTGAGGTATTTCCTCAGTTCCTTTCTGCCTAGTTGTCTTATGGCATGGATCCCATGCTCTAAGACTGTCCCACAGCTGTCCACAAGTTCTCTGAGCACTCGCTCATACTTTGCGGGCCTGGGTGTTGGGAGCTGAGCTGTGTTAAGCCATACACCAGTAATTAGCAGCGCACAGCGCTGGATTGAACCTAAATATCTGAGGTATTTCCTCAGTTCCTTTCTGCCTAGTTGTCTTATGGCATGGATCCCATGCTCTAAGACTGTCCCACAGCTGTCCACAAGTTCTCTGAGCACTCGCTCATACTTTGCGGGCCTGGGTGTTGGGAGCTGAGCTACGTGTGGACACATGCATGCCCAAGGTGCGTTGACAATGTGCCCTGGCCTGTCCCCAAATGCCTGCGCTGTTCCTGGCTGCAGGTGGCAGTTTCCGCGCAGCCACCGCATGCCTGTGTGTGCCCTGGAGCAGGATCAGCCCCGGGGCAGCTGGAGCCCGGCCCTCAAGCCCTGTGCCTCCAGGACAAAAGCCATGTTCCTCTAACCAGTCCCAACCCCCCTCCAAACTCTTCCCTCCACATTCCCTCTCCCCATTTCCCCATCCCAGCACAGCCTTGAACAACTGCCCACTCCATCCACCTCTGTGTCGTTTGCTCACAGTCCTTGTCCCATCTGTGATCACCGTGGGTGAAGCGGACCCTTGGCTCACTGACATGGGATCTAACCATGTGGCTTGCTCTGGTCAGGGGAAGGGAGACAAGGGGTCAGCGTGGGCTCCAAGCCAAGCCCGAGAAGGGAGGATCTGACAGTCCTGTGTATTCCTGGCTGCTCCCACCTGTCGTGAAGAGAGCAGCCTCGAGTAACCCCAGGCCCGAGTCTGGGGGTAGGAGCAGAGCAGACTCTGCCCACAGCTGCTGAGCTCTGCCAAGGCCCCTGAACCCTGCCAAGCCCTTCCCTGCCCAGGCCCGCAGAACCCTGCCGAGCCCTCTGAGCCCTGCCAAGCCCCACCCGGCCACGTCAGGGTGGGGTGGGGAGGCTAGAAACAAAGACAGCTGGTACCAGTCACTGAGTTTCAGTGTCCTCTGCTCTCACCTATGGCATAATAAATGTTAATTACCTACTTTTCACATCCCCCATGCATACACACGGGCATGCACACACACTCACACGAATGCACACACACACTCACATTTTTAAAAAAGAACGATTTCTTTAATCTTATTTGTTATTATTATTTAATTTGCTACAGACCATGTGTGCTCACCAGAAAGAGACTAAAAGCTAAAAAGCAAGCCACCAGGTCCAGGACTTGAACCATGGTTGGCCATGTGCGAATCCAGCGCTTTAGCCACCACAACACCTGCTGGTCCCACACATTCACTTTTAAAGTTGGTTCCTACCTGAAAAAGCTCGGACTGTGTTTTCAAGAGCAAATTCAAGGGAAGAGTGCCCCAAGGAAGTTAGCCTCCCTTTCCAGCCCTTGGGACAGGTGTCCTGGGCGGCTTCTAGCGCTGTCCCCACTGCTGTGTCCCTGCTTGGAGCAGACCACGGCTTCACACAGACCTTGGAGCAGAATTCTCGGGGGTGTGTGCTGGGTGCATTGGCAGCTGATCTTGCTGAAATGGAAGAGTGGGGCCAGGCCTGGGAAGAGGCAGAAGGAGCACTTTCCATGGGGCAGGAAGCCAGTGGCTGTCGGTCCCCAGAAGGTGGGGGAAGTGTGTTTCTCACAAAAGGATCGTAACAATCCCTGTTCTGGCAGCAGGGTGCCCCATGGCCTCAACGCCCGCCGCTGAAGGGGCATGGTCACACCATTTCTCTGTGGGGACTTGGGGTACTCATGCACATATACCTGGTGAGTTTTTCAACCCGCTGGGGTCTGGATTCCATCCCTGGTCGGCCTTATCAGATCCAGCGTCATTAGTTATTAGGCAACGGGGCTGGCCGGGAAGTTTAGCTTTGTTTTTAGTTCCCCGCCCCCACTAGGGTGTGTGTGTGCTCGCTAGAGAGAGACAGAGAGAGACCAAGATAAGGAAAGTGAGAGATCACCCCCAGTGGAGATGCCACAATCCACTCTCCTCCATTCTCCTCTTGGGAGTTTGGGCACACACATATTTGCCCAGGGTGATTTTCAAACCATCAGGTCCAGGACCCGAACCATGGTTGGCCATGTGGGAATCCAGTGCCTTAACCACCATGCCACCTGCTGGCCCCAGGAATTTATTTATTTATTTAAAGAGATTTTTGATATAGGGCTCATGTGCTTACCAGAGAGACAGAAAGTGAGAAATGACTCCCCAGGGGAGATGGCCATGCGATAATCCCTTCTCCATTCTCTTCTCTGGATTTTGGGCACACACACACACACACACGTGCCCAGTGTGAGTTTTAAGTCACCAGGTCCAGGACTTGACTATGTGGGAGTCTAGTGACGTAACCATTATGCTACCTGCTGATCCCTACCAGGAACTTACTTTTTAAAATGAATGAAAATCTCCTAAGCCGAGAGAGAGAGAGAGCCTTTCCTGGCCATGGCACTGGGACACAGACCACCCCGCGTCTGGCTGAGGGTGGCCCTGGGTCGTCAGCTCTGATTCTGGGTGAGGTGCAGCCATGAGGTTCCAGATGGAGCCGGCGTCGGTGTTCAGAACCTCCTGAGGCCTGACTTGGCGCGAACATGTGTGCTTGGGTTTTCTCTTTCCCCTGAGGATCTGCAGCTCCTGTGCTGGCACGGGCCAGGCCTGGCCATTCTCCTGCAGAGCCCTGGCAGGCCCGAGGACTTGGCCAGGACCAGGAGTGTGTGGGCCGAGTGCCCGGGCTCCCAGCCAGGTGTGGGCCCCTGCCATGCTGCTGGCTAGCTGACCTCTGCCCTCTGCAGGACGCCATGGGCTTTGAGACCATCCCAAGGGACCTGCCGCATCCAGCCGGAGTCAGCAGGCCGGGCAGCCGGGCTCCACAGGCAGCTGCCAACAATGGCACCCAGAGCTGGCTTCAATTCCAGTCGGGTCCTCTTGTACTGCTGTGCCTGTGGGCCCAGGCAAGTGGGCAGTGGTCCAGCATCCCTTCTGTACCTAGGGGCTTTCAGAGAGTGCAGTGCATGCTTATAGAGAGCACCGGCATGACGCTGGGGTTACCTGAACAGACCGGGCTTGAACCCCAGCCTCTAGGGTGACACCTGTGTGACCTGGTGAGGTGGCCCCACCTCCATGGGCCATGGTCCTGTCTCCTAGCTAGCAGGGTGCTGGCTGCAGAGAGCGCGGCCGGTCTCAGTACTCCGTGAGGATCACTCCTGGGAGAAAAAAAAGGTGTGGGGGGGGGGGGAGACAGAGCTGGTGGACGCTGGGCCGGAATTCACACTAGGGTCAGCCTGTGGGCTGGTGGTTACGAAGGAGGATCCCACATGGCTAACCGCAGTTCGAGTCCTGGCCCTGTGGTTTGAAAGACACGTCGAACATGTGGCATGTCCCCAATCCCTGCGGGGTAGAAATAGAAGGGGCTGTGGAGTGACAGTGCCTCACCGAGTGCTGCTTCCTCCCTCTCCTTCTGTGAGCACGTGTGCCCTCTGGCGGCTAAAAGAGAATGAAAACAAAAGAAGAAGAAACAGAAAGAAAGAAGGAAGGAAGAAGGAGAGAAGGAAGGAAGAGAAGGAAGAAGAGAAAAAGAAAAAGAAAATACCCCTTATACGAGCAGCATCCTCACTTAACCCTTCCAGCACACCTGGGAGATCGGTTCGTTCATCCCGGCTTCTCCCCTGAGGAAGTAGAAGGGTGAGGAGGTCCCCTGCCCATGGAGAGATCGCGCTCCCCTTCTCCCCTCTTCTGATACCCAGGCGCCAGAGATCCCGGCCCCGCGAGCTCACAGATTCACTGCTGTGCTTTGCAGTACACATCCCATGGTCACGGCGTTCCTTCCCTGCTGTGAACACCACTGCTCTACAGGGTCAAGGCCAGGCCCTTAGACTTGCCCCTCCTGGCTGGGGTGGCCGGGGTTCCCCCAGTACCCACCAGCTTGCAGGCTGTACAGGCTGCACTCGGCCTCCTGTCCGCTGGCAGGCCCCCTATTCTGTGTCCACCCTTGCCTGCTGGGTCCAGGAGTGCCCAAGGGCCATCTCTCTGGGGCAGCTGGGCCTCAGTCCCCAGAGAGAAGTGGGTCCCTTAGCATGTGTTCGCTCCCGAGCTCTCGTGGCGGGGTATCAGGACAGAGTGCGTGTGGGGCGCTAGGCGGCCGACAGGAGATCCCAGCGTGGGCCTGGCCCATGGCACGGTGGGTAGCAAGCTGACTGCGGTGCTGGAAGCCACATGGCCGCCGTGGGTTCGTTAGCCTGGCTGATCTGAACACACACTAGGTGTGCACACGTATGCCCCGAACCCTGACAGCCTGGGGGAGTGGGCAGGGATGAGCCATGGCCAGACCCTGTCCAGGGTGCTCCTCTCTCGCGCTCGTTTGTACACAACCTCTATCATGAATAAAACAAATAACATTTTAAAAGAAAATAGACAATTCAGTTCAGCTGGTATCACCGGGACCCCCTGAGCCGGAGTCTGTAAGGGCCGTACTCCCGAGGGCAGGGCACCGGGCCACCTGCTGCATGGGAGCCCGCTCACCCTGCCGCTGGGTCAGCACCCTCGTCTGCATAACGGGCTAGCAATCCTGGGCTGCCCAAAAAGTCACGATGCATTCTTACAGCAAAACTGCAAAGCACGCCGACAACCTAATAGTATTTTGCTCATAACGAAGGTTTTATAAAAATTTCTTTAGTAGGACCGGCAGGTGGCATGGTGGTTAAGGTGTTGTACTCTCAAGTGGCTAACTGTAGTCTGAGTCCTCGACCTGGTGGCTTAAAAATCACACCAGGCACGTGTGCGAGTGTCCAAAACCCCAAGAGGAGAATGGAAGAGTATATAGATTGCGGTGTGGCCATCCCCGTGGGGTAGTTATTTCTCATTTTCCCTCTCACTGTCTCTCTCTGTCTTCTCCCCAGTGAGCACACATACCCTATGGTGAAACCCTAAAAAAAAGATCAATAAATAAAAAAATAAAAATACAAGGACCTTCAGTTAAAGTAAGTAAAGGACTTAGAATAAGGATTGGTGTATAGTAAGAGCTAATGCAGATGGTCTTATTACTATGACACTCTCAGTAAATGTTAAATTAGTGTTTGAAAATAGAATAAGAAGGGGCCGCTTTAGCTTTTTTGCCCTCCATACACTTCTATAAAAAAAACTTTCTGCCCACAGTAGCTGTTCGAAAAGTATTCAATGCCAAGAAGAAATTAGTTAAAATATCATTAAAATGTTAGCATGCTAACCCCGACACTACTTCCGGGGAGCTGTCAAAATCTTCCAGCATATGCTAGCACTAACCTTTAGTTCGGCTTGAACTAAAACCCTGACTTTTCCGCTGACAGCAGGACCTCGCATTGGAGCGATTAAGCGAGGGCGCGCAGCAGAGCAGAGAGGGCCGTCCCGCGCGAGTACTCTGGGCTCGGCTGGCCAAGCCAGCTTCAGCTTGAGTGGGACCTCATTTCCAGGTGCTTCTCTGAAGTGCAGAAACACATTCCTTGTCGTCTACTTCACGTCGTCTGGCTTTTGGTTCTCCAGGGCTCTCCTGTGGCAGACAGGAGATGAGACCAGAAGGCCATTAGCCTGGCTGAGTCCTGCCCAGGTGCCAGGCACGGTCACCCAGGAGGAGGGCCGAGAGCAGGGCTGTCGACCCGGGGGATGAACTCTGAGTGTTTCAGGAATCCACAGCGTGCAGACGCGGAGCCCCGCCCCCACCCCACCACGTGCCCCGTCAGCGCCACCGTGACTTTGGGGACTGAGATCGCAGGGAGCTGCAAAAAGTTCACGGAAAATGCAGATTATGATTTCAGATTTAACCTTGTGCTTTCGGAAGTCCCCTTCATCTGTGCTCCTGAAAGATGTGGCTGAGCCCAGCGATTTGCGTGCGAGTAGCCTATGGCGTTCACATCAGCGGGACAGCTATGTGGGGCTAGGATGAGAGAGGAGGGCCACTGTATTATCGTGTTTATTTGACTTTTAGGTTTCTGCCATAGGGCACACGTGTTCACCAGAGAGAGAGGGAGGGCAAGTGAAGGGAGATGGCCACGCCACAATCCCTTCTCCTCCATTCTCCTCTCGGGATTTGGGGCCCATATGCATTAATTTTCAAGCCACTGGGTACAAGACCCAAACTGGTCAGCCACGTGGGAGCCTAGCACTAGCCGCCTTCTGGCCCCCAGGGGCTATTTTATCTTAATGTTGAATGTTTATTATATGGCCGTGGGAAACAAAATTACCTCTTAGTATTCTAGGTTTTGCTCTTCAAATATTATGGGGAAAAAATGAAGACATAAATAACAAAAGAAATAAGAGTACGAATTAGGTCCTACTTGTCAAGAGTAGTAGACTTATTTTTAAAATGCACT
>NW_006208936.1:146338-147372 GCF_000334495.1 Tupaia belangeri chinensis
GGATGGCCATGCCGCAATCCCTTCTCCTCCATTCTCCTCTCGGGATCTTGGGCACACATGCACATGCGCCCGGTGTGAGTTTAAATCACCGGGTTCGGGACGCGAACCGCGGTCGACTACATGGGAGTCCAGTGACATAGCCATTATGCCAACTGCTGGCCCCAACATTTTACATGATGTATGAGAACTTGTGTTTGAAAGCAAGCACAGATGTCATTTGAACACGCTATTCCTTTGGCAAAATATGTAGACCTGGCCATCTCAAACCCTGTGGGTAGTTCGGTGTTCCACCTCACAGAGAAGCTCTTTACTGTCCCATCTCCTTGTATGAAAAGGTGTCGCCCACATTAAATTGGCCTGATGTGAAACATTTAGCAAATGGCTGGGTACGTAACATAGGCAGAGACTGGGGAAGCCTTAAAACAGAGAGAGAAAAAAAAAAAAAAAATCCAAAGCAAAACCAACTCTGCCATCTGGAGTGGAAACAGGTTATTACAACCCTTTTCTTCAAAAACGATGGCTAGTCCATTTATCCCGCATTTATCAAGGATCATGATAACAGGGATATTTTGGGTGTTTTCCCCCAGGTAACTGAAGCTCGCTACACATGTTAAAAGATTGTTGACAATGTCTCCAAGACAATACTAACACAGGCCGTCTAGGCGAAGGCCAGAGCACTGGGTCACCTTCCCTTGGCGACCCAACATGACCACTGGGAGCGTTCACGGCCTCGCTCTCTCTGTGACAGATCAGCGCCAAGGTTGCCCACAACCTCTCCCCATCCACGGGCCCATGGATCGTACTTTCTGGTTTGCAACACACCAGATTTGATTTCTACTCCACAAGGCGTCACTGCCCAGCTGTGGAAGCCGGCCAGGCACCCGGGGCTGAGGTGCCCGGGAACCCGGTGCAGAAATCTGAAGCTCTGAGGCAGAGACGGGTTTGCCTGGAGCAGGTGGCCTCTGGGTGAAGTGCCATACTAGAAAAGGTGGGCGGTTCGAGTCCCAGACCCAGCGGCTTGCTTTCTCATTTTT
>NW_006208936.1:147469-176696 GCF_000334495.1 Tupaia belangeri chinensis
CAATCCCTTCTCCTCCATTCTCCTCTTGGGATCTTGGGCACACACGCACACACGTCCGGCGTGAGTTTTAAGCCACCGGGTCCGGTGCGAACCGCGGTCGACTACGTGGGAGTCCAGCGACATAGCCATTACGCTAACTGTTGGTTCCCGCTTTCTCACTTTCTCTCTCTCTCTCTGGTGAGCATGCATGACCTATAGCAAATTAAAAAATAATAATAAATAAAATAAATAATTTTTTTAAAAAAAAGTCAACAGGTCACGTTGACAGGAAGTCTTATAGAACAGGAACAAATGAAATACCAAAAGAAAAATAAAAACAGAGCGGGATCAGGTGGCAGCACAGTGGTAACACGACTAGACTGGTATTGGGAAGATTTGGGTTCACGTCCCTAGACCTTCCTGAGCGCCCAGGTGCCAGTGCAGTTGGCTGAGGATGGGGCGGATCATGGTGTGAGGTCCCCATTGGGGGATTTCTCTTCTCTTTCTCTCACATACACACATGGAAGAAACAAACAAACAAATAAACAAACAAAAAACACAAAAGAATAAACACAGAGGGAAGGGTGGAAGGGTGACAAGACAGTCTCCCAGTCCTGCACCCTGCAGCCCCGAGATTCCGGATTCGCAGCTCTCCTGACGGACTCCCGCCCACTGACAGCTCCTTCTAGTCTGGGTGACCCTGTCCTCTCTGGCCCAGGGAGTCGCAGTCAGCCAGAACAGGTTACAGAGCACTCCGAGATGCGCCCACACTTTCGTTTCCCTGTAAAACCCGCTGGCGTCCTCGATCCGGTTGGCCCAATGTGAGGAACACCGCCAGTGTGCCCAGTCCTAGGCCGAGCGGAGTAACAGACCCGCCACGCTCTGTCCTGCGCTTGGCCGTGCGCGGGGCCTCTGCCCAAGAGCCTTCTCTGCTGACCTGCGGTAGTGCGGAGGTCGGTGGAGCTCCACGGAGTTCCGCTGACGCTGCTCATATTTATTTGGAATATTTCTTGGAAAATAAACCAAGGCAGGGCAGCCCGGGGTTGGTTAAAGAGGCTGGACCCAACGTGGACAATGGCCATCGGAGTCCTGGACCTGGTGGCTAGAGACGCGTGACCCCTGCGTGTGCACACCCAGTCCTGAAAGGAGGGCCAGTGATGGAGGAGGGGAGGGCAGGCCGCTTACCCGCCTTCCCTCTCTCTCTGTGTCTCTCTGGTGAACACATACACCCTCTGGCAAATCTTTACAAATAAGGAAATAAACTAGGAAAATCTTGCATTTTTTCCCATTACTGAAACAACATAATGTGAAACTTTATAACTCAGGTTTTTGCTTTTTTTTTTTTTTTAAGGTTTTTGTCATGGGGGTGTACACCCACCAGAGAGAGATGTAGAGAGGGAAAATGAGAAATCACCCCCCAGGTGGGATGGCCACGCCACAATCCCTTCTCCATTCTCCTCTCAGGATTTTGGGCACGCACGCATGTACCTGGTGTGATTTTCGTGCTGCCGGGTCGGGGACTGGAATTGTGGTTGGCCACGTGGGAGTCCAACCCCTTAACTGCACGCCACCCGCTGGGTGCTTTTACTCAGCATGTTGATAGTAGTGGTGAATTTGTAGAACCAGGATTTCCATGACTTCAGGCTGCCTGATGAATATTCAGTTTAAGGGTTTTTGACCTGCTTCCTTATAATTTTATCGAATTCTATGACACATACATGTTTTCGTTCACCTCGCCCACCCAGCCTCTGAACTTAGTTTCATGTTACAAACTTGGGGAATTCACTTAACTTTCTGTTGGCTGTGTTATGGTATTATTAATAAATGTCCAGATGACGATGAAGAACAACTTCTCCATTTAAAAATTGTATGTATTTATCTATTTTATGAAAAACACATACTCTTTCAGGCCAGTCCCATAGCTCAGCGGACAAGAGAGGCAGCTCTCCCCTGGCTGACCGCAGTTCGAATCCCGAAGCTGGCAACGTGAGGGCGTTCTGCACACGCGTGCACGCCCGGGTTCCTGACGGGGTGGAGGGAGAAGAGTGGCAGCATGGCTATGTCTGGTTGAGGGTGGCCTCTTCCTCTCTCTCTCTCTCTCTCTCTCTGTCTCTCTCTCTGGGGAGCACATATGGCCTGTGGCAATTTTTGTAAAAGTTTGTTTTTAAAAGTACAAACTCCTCATAAGGAAAAATAATGAGTTTTTCTTTTCTCAGTCATTGCTTGGAAAATGTTAACAGGACTCGGTCGTAGGCTGAATTCAGTGTTCTGTCTCTTCGTGGCAAGCTTTGCTCTAATCTCTGTGACTGGTGGCTGCAGGCATGCAGATGACGTGCTCTAGCTTTCCCTGGGCCATGTCAGTTTCACCTGTTTTCTGGAGCGGCTCGTCTTTTCAATGTTTCTTTTGGTCTCAAAAACTTTCAGTTGGTATGAAAAATGATGTATTCACCTCGACACTAAGTGAATATTATCAATGCACAAGTAAAAACAGTATTAGTTCTTCAGATTTAATCAAACTTCCACTTTTCTTGTCAGAAAAAAATGCTACCTCCTTTTTTTAATGGAACAGATAAATACATTTTAAAATAAAATATTTCTATATAAATCTGGAAATAACATTATAAAACGCAAACGTTTGAAGAAATCCCACTTATGACAGTTTTTTCTTTTATTTCTTTCACCTAACCTACCTAGTAGAACCCTTTAGTTCTAGAAAGCTAGAAAAGCTGGTTAGCAAACATGTGTTCGGGAACAGTACTGAGCTAGCAGGCAGCAGGAACGTGAGGTGCTAATATCCCACACCAGAGGGGGGCCAGGAAGGAGGGCCGGCACCTTCCTCTGCTTTCTCTCCTCAAGACACCGGCCCATTCCCAGTGGCGGCTGAGGAGCCAGGTAGAGCCATGACAGTCTCAGAAGGTCAGGAGGAGGGAGATCGGAGCCCGCCAAAAGGAGTTGATAAGCATGCTGGGTTTTCGCCTGGGATCCCTGATACGTCGTGGGGCAATCATAATCCTAAACTAGATCTGTGCTGCTGGTTTGCAGAGAGACAGAAGGTAAGAAATCCCCCCCGGGGGGATGGCCACACCAAAATCCCTTCTCCTCCATTCTCTCAGGATTTGGGGCACGCCCACACACACACGCACATGCCCAGCGTGAGTTTTAAGCTGCCAGGTCTGGAACTCGAACTGTGGTCGACTACGTGGGAGTCCAGCGACGTAACCATTGTGTCATCTGTTGGGCCAATCTTTTTTTTTTTTTTTTTCAGAGAAATTTTTGTTACAGGGTACATGTGCTCACCAGAGAGACACAGAGAGGCAGAAGGCGAGAAATCGCCCCTGGAGGGGGGGATGGCCTGACCACAATCCCTTCTCCATTCTCTTCTCAGGATTTGGGGCACGCCCACACACACACGCACATGCCCAGCGTGAGTTTTAAGCTGCCAGGTCTGGAACTCGAACTGTGGTCGACTACGTGGGAGTCCAGCGACGTAACCATTGTGTCATCTGTTGGGCCAATCTTTTTTTTTTTTTTTTTCAGAGAAATTTTTGTTACAGGGTACATGTGCTCACCAGAGAGACACAGAGAGGCAGAAGGCGAGAAATCGCCCCTGGAGGGGGGGATGGCCTGACCACAATCCCTTCTCCATTCTCTTCTCAGGCTTTGGGGCACACACGCACACGTGCCCAGTGTGAGTTTCAAGCTGCCCGGTGGTCAACACCACTTGCTGGTCCCTCGATCTGTGCTTTCTAACAGGTCGTATTTGAATCAAGTTAATGCCTGGAAGATAAAGTAATATTCTTACACCTCAGATGCCTATCTGATTAATTCTCCACGAACGTTACATTTTCACTGGAGAAAGGTGACATCATTTAGCTTCTCAAAATATGTCCATGAATTTTCTCATGCAATGACAAGCGTTCGGTTAAAAATAACCAAGCATGCAAAAAGAAAGCGATAAACTTAAAATCAAGAAAATATGCAAACAGTAGAAGTAGATCCACTCTGGGCGCAGACAGTGCAGTTACTGGAAATGAACTTTGAAACAATGATGACTGCTAAGTTCAACAAATTAAGAAAGTTGGAGAAATTCATCAGGGAACTGGAAACTATTAAAATAGAGTCAAATGGCCCCAAATGAAAACAATAATAATGAAATTAGGACCTGGATAGAGGGGTTTAAGAGCACAAACGTCAATTAGCAAATTGAAATACAGATAATTTAAAAATAGTCACCACATCAGTACTAGTGAGATTTAGCTAAGGCCAAATGTAGAAAGAAATATACAGCTTTAAATAAATATTTTAGGAAAGAAAAAAGCTGCCAATTCATTATCTAAAGATTTATCTCAAGAGGTTTATTTGGGTTTATTTTTAAATGTCTGGTTTGTTGGGCTGGCCCTGTGGCCTGCTGGTTAAGGGTTCTCACTTGCCCAGCCATGGTTCAAATCCTGGCTTTGGCAGCTTAAAAAAAATGCCAGGTGTGTGTGTGTATGTTTGTGTGTGTGTGTGTGTGTGTGTGTGTTGTGTGTGCGCGCGTGTGTGTGCATGTGTCTCAAATCCCAGCAGGATAAAGAAATGGAGAAAAAGAGATTGCGGCATGACCACACCCCATTGGCGGGTGTTTGTCTCTCTCCCTCTTCGTTTCTCTCTCTGTCTCTTTTTGATGAACACATGCACCCTCTGGCAATTAAATATATACATATATACACACACACACACACACACACACGCACACACGATTTGGGGCCAGCCTTTGGTGTGTTGGTCAGGGTGGCTAGGTCCCACGTGATGGAGAACAAAATCAGAGAGTGAAGAGACAAGTGTGGAAAATATTTGCAATCTGTTAAGCCATTAATACCCAAGGGCTGGCAGGTGGTGTGGTGGTTAGGGTGCTGGATCTCTCACGGATGACCTGATGACTCGAACCCTGAACCCAGCGGCTGGAGAATCACACCAGGCGCATGTGCGTGCATGCCGAAATCCCAGGAGGAGATTGGAGGAGAAGGGATTGCAGCGTGGCCATCCCCCCGGGCGGCGACTTCTTATTTTCTCTTTCTTTCACCGTCTCTCTCTGGTGGTCGCATGTGCCCGATACCAAAAGTCTAAAAAAAAAAAAAAAAAAAAAAAAAAAAAAAAAAAAAAAAAAAAAAAAAAAAAAGAAATGAACATCCTAACTATAAGAAACTCTAAGACCTCAGTGGTAGGAAAACAATCTGTTTTAAAAATGGGCAAAGCGAGGACAGCAGGTGGTGTGGTGGTTAAGGTATTAGACTCCCACATGGCCAACTGTGGTTCAAGTCCCGGACCTAGAGTCTTGAATCTCGTGTGCGTGCGTGCTCAGAATCTCAGGAGGAGAATGGAGAAGGCATTGTGGCATGGCCACCCCACCTCTGGGGGGGCGGGCGATTTCTAGCTTTTTCTTTCTGCGTCTTTGGCGAATGCATGCACCCTATAGCAAAAAATCTCTCTTAAATATTTTAAAACGGGCAAAGGATTTTAATAGACTTTTCTTAAAACATTCAAATGTCCGACGAGACTATAAAGCTGGTCAGATCAATAATGCTCAGGTCAATACAAATCAAAATCATAACCCGAGAGCACCTCGAACCTGTTAGATGGTCATTACGGGTGAGATGAAAGACGACCGTGATGACAATGGAAAGAAACAGCATTGAGGGAACCAGCAGTTAGCGTAATGGCTATGTCGCTGGACTCCCACGTAGTCGACCGCGGTTCACGTCCCAGACCCGGTGGCTTAAAACTCACGCTGGGCGCATGTGTGTGTGCCCAAGATCCCGAGAGGAGAATGGAGGAGAAGGGATTGCGGTGTGACCATCCCCCCTGGGGGGTGATTTCTCGCTTTCTGTCTCTAAGTCTCTCTCTGTCTGTCTGGCGAGCACATGCGCCCTATACAGAAAAAAAAAAAAAAAAAAAACCCCTCAAAAAAAAAAAAAAAAGAGCACTGAGATTCCTCAACAAATTTAAAATAGCGCTACTATGAGACCCAGCAATCCCCTTACTGGGTAGATATCCAAAGCGAGTGAAATCAGGGTATCAAAGCCCTACCGGCACCTCCTTGTCCCTTGCAGCGTTATTTGCAATAGCCAAGATATAAAGTTAAGCTACACGACCATCGGCGGGTGAACGGGTGTAGAAAACGTGGTGTGTGGGCCAGCTCAGGCCTTGGTGGTGACGGCAGCTGGGCCCCATGGCCGACCGCAGGTTTATGTCCTGTCCCCTGGCTCGGGGAGCACTCCCGGATCATACGTGTGCACACCCAACGTCCCGAAAGGAGGGAGAAGTGGGGAAGGGGTTGCCGTGTGACCGTTCGCCCAAGGGTGCCTTCTTGTTTTCCTTCCTCTCTCACCCCTCTCTCTCTTTCTCGTGTGCATGGGGCACATTTTAAAAAAGGAAATGTTGTTCAGTTGACCCTTGAACAACACAGGTTTGGACCGTGTGGGTCCGCCTATATGCAATTATGTTTGGAAATTATTCGAGATTTGCCACAATCTGAAAACATTTTGCAGTCAAAAGAAATGTAAACGGAGGGAAGCCGAATCAAATCACAGCTGCGTTACATGAACTGCAGTGCTATTACACGCTGTAAGAATTGCACGGCCTCCTGCTGCTGTCGCCTTGTGACGCTCATCACCTCTGCTGGGCAGGACCCCGCGTCCTGCAGTAAAAAGTGATCTCTCATGGTCTTCCTCACCGAACTGGCTGTTAGGGCCACACACCCTCTCCCCTCATCCCCAAGGTCCCCACCCTCCAGGCTCATGTGTCCCCCACCTGGTCATCCTGGTGCCCCTCCTGCTTACACAGACAGCCCACATCAGCAGCAAACACTTCCATCTGATCAAGTCACTTCCCTGCTCAGAACACGCCTCATGGGACCAGCAGTTAGCGTAATGGCTATGTTGCTGGACTCCCACGTAGTCGACCGCGGTTCACGGCCCAGACCCGGTGGCTTAAAACTCACGCTGGGAGTGTGTCTGTGCGTGACCTAGATCCCGAGAGGAGAATGGAGGAGAAGGGATCGCGGAGTGGCCATCCCCCTTGGGGGCTGATTTCTCACTTTCTGTCTCTCTGTCTCTCTCTGTCTGTCTGGAAGCACACGTGCCCCATAGCAAAAACCTCTCCAAAAAAAAAAAGGAACATGCCTCATCTTCTACATGGCCTGGGGACAAGTCTGGATGTCTGCAGTGCCCCCCGTGCGGCCCCCCAACCTAGCCCGCCCTCATTCTTACAGCCCCCTGCTGCCTGTCAGGGCCCGGGCTGTGTCCCCGGCCACTGGCCTGAAATCTGGCTCTGGAAGCCTCCCAGCGTGAGGGCCTCAGCCTCGGGGAAAGGGCAGCGAGGGCTGGGGTCAGACGGGGACTCAGGGCAGCCCCAGCCTGCGGCGCGCCCTGGACTGATGCCATCATTTCCTAAGCCTGCTTCACTTCCCTTGTTATTCCTGCAGCTTCTCAAATCAGAAGAGGCTGGCACACGTGGAGACACCCTGGGAGTGCTGTCCCAAAGCCCCGTCACCCTATCGCCTTGACTTCAGTTCCCTTTTCGCCTGGACTCAAGACTCTCCTGCCGGGGACGGTCCCCGCGTGCGCGTCGGCGCCACCTGCTGGCCGTCTTGGGAAGATGCACATGTATTTATTCGTTAAGCCTTTCTAACCTCAAGGAGCAATTGTTCAATTATTTTTACTACATACTTTGAAAAGACAGAGGCACAACAGAAACTCAAATAGACTTTCAAATACTTCTTGTATCTTTTTTTGAAAGGTTTTTGCTGTAGGGCACATGCGCTCGCCAGAAAGACAGAGACAGAGAGACAGAAGCGATAAATCACCCCCCTCCCCAGGGGGGATGGTCACGCCACAATCCCTTCTCCTCCATTCTCTAGGGATCTTGGGCACGCACGCACACGCGCCCGGCGTGAGTTTAAGCCACCGGGTCCGGGATGCGAACCACGGTCGACTACATGGGAGTCCAGTGACAGCCATTACGCTAACTGCTGGTCCCTACTTCTTGTATCTTGACATGTTTGTTTTAGTTTGCTGTCATACCACAGATGAAGGATGATATTTATATATGTTTTTATTTATGGGACAGCTTACTGGAGTAGGAGTCTGTGGATGAATGTTGGATCAGGTCAGCACATTAGAAACATTTATATATGTTTTTATTTATGGGACAACTTACCGGAGGAGGAGTCTGTGGCATGAATGTTGGATCAGGTCAGCACATTAGAAATGTTGAATGAGATGAACTCTCCCACGCTCCAATCCCCCTGCCCACCAAAAACCAACAAACAAAAACAACGAAAGCAAAGCCGTTAGGACACTAGGGGGCTTTGTTGGCACGGGCTTGTCCCCCCTGAGCACGCCCTTCACTCATGAAGCAGGTGGCTCCTATGAGGGACACACACTCACCCTCTGCCTGCCGGGTGGCTGTTCTCTCTTTCCAGGGAAAATTCAGTCTCGCGGTTCTAACAAAGCAACTCCTGGATGTGGGAGACTTGGGCAACAATGGAGCAGGGCTGTCCCCTGCAAAGCACCATGGGGAAAATCCTTCCTGAAGGAGAAGCCGTAGGCAGGGAGAGCAGGCAGCCAGTCAGGGGTGGAGAAAGAACGACCTCCAGGAAGCAGGGTCTGAGGGACCTGTCCTCCTTGTCCTGCCGAGGCGGAGCAGGTTTTGCAAGTCCAGAAAGCCCCCAGAGGCACCCCTGTGAGAACAGGCTGTCGGGAGGTGGCAGCAGTAAAGTGGGGAGGTGGGAGCCATCCCCCTGTCAACAGGAGAGGGAGACTCCTTTGCACCCACAGCTTGCAATGGCTCGAGTCTGCTGAAGCTGTAGATGAGTCCAGGACAGTGGAACCCCGTCTTTATCACACGCCCTCGACTGCTCAGCCTTCCACACTGTGTTGTGGCAGTGCGCGACTCCTGGCACGGTCCATGTGCACACGGTACGGCCCATCAGCTGGACACTATCCACAGCTAGCCAGTGAGAAATCCCTGTCGTTGTCTAAACCTTGCCGTTTGGATAAGATGTTCCCAACTTTCAGCTGTTTTATTTCCGGTCATCTCCAAAGCAAGCAACTCCATTCTATTCTCTGTGAACATCTTCAAAGACTTCGAAGAGTGGTGGAAAATGAAATTCAAGTAAAAGCTTATTTTTGTGCAAGTGATTTTAAATCCATGAGTCATTTTTTAATCTGAGTTTTTCCACAAATTTTTGACGACTCCCCCCATACATTTCAGCAATGATTTCACTTAGCTATGACACCGAGAAGCTCTTACTTGACTACGCATGATGCTCTGTGTTTCTGATTGAGTCTCTGTTGCTGTGTGCTGCGGTTGAGGTGTGGTCTGTCCCCCAAAGCCTCATACGCTGGAATCTTGGTCTCCAGCTTAATAGTGTTGAGATATGCTGGCACCTTTCAAAGGTGGGGCCTGGTCTGCAGTGTTCAGATCATGGGGTAGTCTCTCCTGAGTGGATTCACGCTATCTCACAAGACTCAGTGTGCTCTCCCTCCTGTGGGAATGGGCTGGGTCTCATGAGAGCAGGTTATTACACATGACAGAACTACCCTCCGGTCTCTCCCTCTTCACGTGTCTGCTGCCTGCCTCTTTTCTGTACCATGTTTAGATTCAGCAGAGGCTGGGACCATCAGAATTGTGAGTCAAATAAACCTCTAGTCTTCACGAATCACCTAGCATCTGGTATTTTTGTTTAGCCACATAATAACAGACTAAGACAATGTGTTTATTTGTTTAATGACTGAAGCCAGTTATTGGTCTGCCGACTTGAATTTGGTTTCTAAGATATAGTTCTGGCAGCAAGGCTGCATTGTCTTCTGGTTGGGGGTCACCACTGTGTCTGCTCCTGGTATCAGTCCCCCTTGGCCCCTTCCCCCACAAACTACAGAGGGCTCCACTTGCTCTCCAGTCTAGGTCTTTCCCCTGAGCTGGGGCAGGGGCCAGCTGAGCTCCCAACTGCCAGGCCAGCGCCACCTGTTAGACTTTGTAAACTTGACATTCTCACATCCGTTCTCCAGATTTTTCTCCCTCTCTTACTCCACCTCTCCCCCCGCCCCACTGCTTCCCCCTAAACACATCAAACTCTGAGCTGCACACATAGAAATGTGGCAGACATCATGGGTTTCACATGTACCTGTTAATCTTCGTTTAAGTTGATTCCTCTCGCTCCTTCCTCACTCCACTCCTATTTACTACCAAGCCTTTGTTTTTAAATAGAAACTTAACTTTTAAAATAATGTTTAATTGGTACGACCTCCAAATTCAAAAGGCATAGGATAGTGTGGAATGAGGAAGGAGTCTCCTCCCTGCTAGAGTGCCCAGCTGGACTGTGACACCCGCCCCCCATGACTCATGCCCCAAGTCCTCCCGTGTTCTGGCACCAAGAGTCCGGTATATCCAATGACCCTGTTGTGTATTTTATTTTAATTAAAGAATTTATCTCGGTGTCCCCTCCACAAAGATAAAGAGCTTCTTTATTCTTTAAATAGCAGTATGTTATCCTAGTGTAGAAATAAATGGCAATTTATTTAGCTAGCTTTCTATTGACAGGTTTTTAGGTTATTTTCCATTTTTGGTATGTATAAAATAAATTCCTGGAAATGAAGTCACTAGATTAAATACAGAGTCACTGTCACTGCTCTTGAAGTGATGGCTTCCCGATTGCTGCTGCCCGGGTCCTACTGACCTGTGACCCTCCCCACTCAGCAGCCACACTAACCATTTCCTCACGCCTTTCTAGTGAGAAGGCCCTGGCCCACCAGTGGCAGTTGAGCTGGGTGCTGCTGCCCAGCAGGAGGCCATGTGGAAGACCCAGGTCAGGCTCCAGTCCCTGCTAAAGAGCCGGGCATGGTGCGTGTGCCGGTTGTCCCAGCTCCTAGCTGGACTGTGACACCCGCCCCCCATGACTCATGCACCAAGTCCTCCCGTGTTCTGGCACCAAGAGTCCGGTATATCCAATGACCCTGTTGTGTATTTTATTTTAATTAAAGAATTTATCTCGGTGTCCCCTCCACAAAGATAAAGAGCTTCTTTATTCTTTAAATAGCAGTATGTTATCCTAGTGTAGAAATAAATGGCAATTTATTTAGCTAGCTTTCTATTGACAGGTTTTTAGGTTATTTTCCATTTTTGGTATGTATAAAATAAATTCCTGGAAATGAAGTCACTAGATTAAATACAGAGTCACTGTCACTGCTCTTGAAGTGATGGCTTCCCGATTGCTGCTGCCCGGGTCCTACTGACCTGTGACCCTCCCCACTCAGCAGCCACACTAACCATTTCCTCACGCCTTTCTAGTGAGAAGGCCCTGGCCCACCAGTGGCAGTTGAGCTGGGTGCTGCTGCCCAGCAGGAGGCCATGTGGAAGACCCAGGTCAGGCTCCAGTCCCTGCTAAAGAGCCGGGCATGGTGCGTGTGCCGGTTGTCCCAGCTCCTCAGACAGCTGATGTAGGAGGGTCAGTACAGCCAGGCACCGTCCCACACCCCACACACCAATCAGAGGAAGGAAGGGGCCCTGTGTTTCCTCATGGCATTACCTCACAGTTGTAGTGGAAGATGTAATAGCTTTACCTCTGTCTCTCCATCTGTCTGTATCTACCCACTTACTAACTCTCTCACTGCATTGGTCTCTACTTTCCCATTCTGACACTGTAACTTTGGCTATCCTGGGCCTTTTAGCATATAACTTTAGAACTTGCTTCTTAATTTCTACACCCCCCAATACCCATAAAAAAAAAAAAAAAAAAAAAAACCCTGGAAACAAGCCAGATGACCTTCAACAGGTGAATGACAGCAAGCAGTACATGTCCATGCGGGGAAAACCACCCAGCATTAATGAAAGACAAGCTATGCATTCATGGCACCGCATGTCTGAATCTTACCCGTGTTTTAGTGAGCAAAAGACCCAGATGCAAAAGATCACACCTGGCTGTCCATTCAGCTGACAGTCCAGAAAGCCGCGCTGTGGGGACAGAAGCAGAGCAGCAGGCGGGAAGCCGGAGGGGTGGAGGAGGGGTGGAGCGCCTTTGTGTCATAGACGTGGGGCGAGTACAGGGCTTTATGCAATTGCCAAAGCCCGTACACGTGTATACCACAAAGACTGAGATTTACTGCTTCATATATGTATATATACAAACACATAAATACATACACACACATACACACACATGCACGTACACGTACACACACATATACACACATGTACACGCATACACACATACACACATACATATACATATGCACATACGTACACACATGCACACGCACACACATATACATACACATACACACATACACATACATACATGCATACAGGCACACACACATACATATATACATACACATACACACATACACACATACATATATATACGCACATAGGTACACATGTATATACATATGCATGCATGCATATACAAGTATACACATGCACACACATACACATATACATACCTATACACATATACAGGCACATATATAATACACACATATACATGCATATACATACATGCATACACACATATGCATGCACACATATGTGCACACACAAATACATGTGCATATATACATACATGCACACACATATATGTATACATGCACACACATACATGCATAAGTTTAGAAAGAGATTTTTTATATAGGATATGCATGTTCACTGGAGAGACAGAGAAAGACTGAGAGACAGAAAGTGAGGAATCACCCCCAGAGGAGATGGCCATATCACGATCCCTCCTCCTCCACTCTTGTCTCAGGATTTGGGGCATGCATGCCCATATGCCTGGTATGAGTTTTAAGCCACCGTAACCGGGACTCGAACCACAGTCAACTACGGGGGGTCCAGCGACATAGCCAGTATGCCATCTGATGGTCCCACATGCACAGTGTAAAGCTCACTTATCTGTTCCCTTCACGGCACACAGTGCTGTCCTCCTCCCCGTGCCCTGCAGCCAGCCAGGACTGCGGCCACACTGGGGGGAGTACGGACGGACCTGGAGCCCCCACATAGGGATTTTAGTACCTCACGGCAGCACCCCCCTGCCTGTGCCGTCATGGTTGGACCTCTGCTTGCATTTTTTTTTTTTAAATTACCAGAGAATGTGTGTGCTTGCCAGATAAAGAGAGAAGCAGGGAGAAAGTACCCCAGTGGGGCGTGGCCATGCTGTAGTTCCTTCTCCTCCATTATCCATCCCGTTGGGATTTGGGGCACATACACAGAAGCACCCAGCATGTTTTTCAAGCTGCAAGGGCTAGGACTTGAACTGCAGTCAGCCATGTGGAATCCTGCTCCTCTAACCAGCAGGCTCCTGGGCTGGCCCTGCTTGCGTATTTGAAAACACTTCGCCCAGATTTCACAGGACCCGGGGTGGGAGGTAGGCAGTGAGGGCTACATGCACCTGCATTCGTAATGAATAACATCGTCACCCTGGAGGGGTGAGAAAGGAAGGAACTGACCTCCCTAACTTCGGAAAACTTTATTCATTCATTTATTTATCCCACTCCCCATTTAATAGGGTGTGTGCACTTGCTGGAGGGAGGCAGAGATAGAGGGGGTGAGAAATCACTCCTGGGGGATGGGAGGGATGGCCACACTGCAATCCCTATTCTTTCATTCTTCTCTCGGGATTTTGGACACTTGCGCACACGATGTGATTTTAAGCTGCTGGGTCTAGGACATGAATTGTGGTTGGCCATGTTGGAATCCAGTGCCTCAATCACCATGCCACCTGTTGCCTCAAGAAAACGTTATTTTTTACTTAAATTTTAAAAAATGGACTAGATACTGTAAGGCAGGGGTCCTCAACTCCCAAGCCCAGTCTGTGGCCTGCTAGGAAGCAGGCCACATGGCAGGAGGTGAGTGGTGAGAGAAAGAAGTTTCATCCATATTTACAGCCCCTCCCATTCCTCACATTATCACCTCCACCCCTGTCAGATCAGCAAAGGCATTAAGTTCTTAGAGGAGCACAAACCCCCGTTGTAAACTGCACATGTGAGGGATCTGGTTACAGGCTCCTTATGAGACTAGTCCCTGATGGTCGGAGGTGGATCTGAGGTGGTGATGCTAGCACTGGGGAACAGCTGTGAATACTGCATCATGGTGAGTTGTATAGTTATTTCATTACATACTACAATGTAATAATAATAGAAATGAAGTGCACAATAAATGTAACATGCTTGAATCATCCCCAAGCCATCCTCTGTAGAAAAACTATCTTCGAGAAGACCAGCCCCTAGTGCCAAGAAGGTTGGGGACTGCTGCTATAAAGCTAAAGACAAAGGACTACAATGCTTGTACCCTAGCTGGCATTTTGTCTTCACCGGGGTGCGGCTTAGCAATTCTGTAGCTACTTTCTATATACACACTAGGCTTGAGCATGGAAGCAACTATATTATATTTAGAGTGTGGCTTCTCTCTGCTGGAAAAGATGTTACAATGGACCGGGGTAGAGCTGGGACCTGAGGTTCTTGGAGTGGGAGATGCCAGTATGAACTCTAGTGTATTTGACTGTATCTTCAGATAAACAGGTATGGAAATAAATATAGGCACGTGTTTATACATGGGTCGACATACCTATTTCTTAGCTCCATCTGCTCAGAAGACAGAGAAGCGTCAGTAGCCGTGAGCACACAGGCCCAGACCTGAAACCTGAGCTAATTCCTCCAATAAGAAGAGCCTTCTCCTTCAAGGACTGGGGACGGAGAGTGGACATTATTCCCTGAGCCTGGAGCATTCGTGGTGGCAAATGCTGGATGGTAGTACAGGGGTAGCATGCGACACTCGGGCCGACCACATGGAAGGCTCTGGGTTTGTGTCCAGAGATCTTGCCGGGTACACCAGGCATGTGCTGAGGATCCAGGGCTGGCTGAGTCGGCGTGGGCTACAGCATCGAGACTCAGCGTGCTCTCTCTGTCTCTCTGTCTCTTGCTCATGAAAGCAATAAGTAAGTAGACTTTAAAAATGAAAGAAATGCAGAAATTAAGGGGAGGAGAACAGAAAGGAGAAAGAGGGGAAAGAGGAATAGAAGGAGAAGGAAAAAGGAGGCAAAAAGAGGGAAAAAGGAAAGGCAAGAAAGAGGAGGAAGAGGAGAGAGAGGGAAGTGAGAGGGCCGCAGGAGCAGGAGTCGGCAGACGGAGTGTGTTAAAAAACAAGGACTTGGGCCAGCAGGTGGCTTGGTGGTTAAGGCACTGGATTCCCACATGGCCGACCATGGTTCAAGTCTCAAACCTGGCAGCTTGAAAATCACACCAGGTGCTGGCGGAGAATGGAGAAGGGATTGTAGGTGGCCAAGCCCCCAGGAGGCGATATCGCACTTTCTCCCTCTCTGGCAAGCACACACACCCTATGGCAAAAACCAAAAACCAAACCAAACCAAAACAAAAACCCCACAGGAACCAACTGTAAGTGCTTCCAGAGGCCCTGGTTGGAACCATGTGAAGAACAAAATTAACTTGATGGGGTACGATGCAAAAAGAATAAAATAAGTATCCATGAGTCTAGTAAGTATAAGCGATTAAAGCGACAGGGGCAGGGTGGTGACAGGCAGCTCTCCCCTGCAGAAGAAAGGAGTATGGAAGTTCGGAGGGAATCCAAGAACATCAGAACACCCTGGGAATAACAGTGCCAGCCCCTGAGGAGCGCTACATTAGCAGGTAACATCTAAGGAGAAACGGGATTTGACCTAGCCTCTGAGTAATTTAAAAATATAGATAATGGGGACCAGCAGTTAGCGTAATGGCTATGTCGCTGGACTCCCATGTAGTCGATAGCAGTTCGAGTCCCGGACCCAGTGGCTTAAACTCATGCCGTGTGCGTGTGCGTGCGTGCCCGCCCAAGATCCTGAGAGGAGAATAGAGGAGAGGGGGATTGTGGCGTGGCCACCCCCCAGGGGGTGATTTCTCACTTTCTGTCTCTGTCTTTCTGGTAAGTGCATGAGCCCTATAGCAAAAAACAAACAAACAAAAAACTCATTCTCTCTCTCTCTCTCTCTCTCTCTCTCTCTCTCTCTATGTCATGATATATATAAACAGTGCAGTATCTATTGAAAACACGCTGTATGCTAGACAGTGTTTTTGCTAGGCGCTTTCCCTGTAAAAACAATAGCTAGCAACTGCTCAATGCTGTGAACCGGGTGCCAGTTCCAGGGCCCTCCAATTCCCACAGTGTCAGGACAAGCGTCCTGCTGAGGCCAGCCCCCACCATCCCAGCTGCCAGGCTCTGGCCCTCATCTCTGCCCTGCCCCGCCCTCCGCCATCCCAGCTGCCAGGCTCTGGCCCTCACCTCTGCCCTGCCCTGCCCCCACCATCCTCAGGGCAGCTTGATCAGCCCTAGCAGAAAGTCTGACCAGTATCAACAACACCGGCTAATTTTCTACTGCATGTGTGCTCTTCTGGGTGATCGATAAATAAATTTTCATATCCTGGGAATGTACAATTTGTGGGGCCTAATGCAAAATGAAAATGTGGGATTCCTTGTTTAAAAGGCAAGGAGAAAGTACCATTAAAATATTAAAATATAAAGGGGCCAGCAGGTGGCGTGGTGGTTAAGGCATTGGGTCCCACATGGCTGACTTAAAAGTCTCAGACCAGAGGCTTGAAAATGATGCAGGGTTTATGTGCCCATGTGCCCAAAACCCCCAGAGGAGAATAGAGGAGAAGGAATCGTGGCATGTCCATCCCACCAGGGGAATGATTTCTCTCTTTTTCTCTTCCCAGCAGAGAGAGAGAAAGAGAGATGAGCAAACCTAAAAACGGGGGAATGATTTCTCTCTCTTTCTCTCCCTAGCAGAGAGACAGAGAGAAAGAGAGATGAGCAAACCTAAAAAAAAAAAAAAGAAAAAAGAAAACACGAATCTTTTTCTTTTCATCCATGGGCTCCCAACTTGTCTTGGTATTATTTGCTATGTTTGTCATTCTAGGTAAAGAAAAATAAACATGTTACATTATTGGATCAATTTTACTGCTTCTCCTGTGCAGTGCTAGTTTGAAGTGCGAATGTAAGCGCCTTTAACTCACTGGGAGTCTCCCAGCTTGCACTCATCCTCCGTAGCTGCCACCTGTCCATGCAGCTCATTCTTAACCAGAGCAGGGGAAATGCTGAGCAAACCTCGTCGGCTGTTTCTATTCGGCTTCGTAGTATCTTCGTTGTCTTTGTCTCACTGAGGAGTGAGGAAAGACTGGAAGGAAAGGACTGAGTTGCCTTCTTCTGTCACTCGGAACCAGGTGAACTATTGCACGGAAGGGACAAGAGGAAGGTCAGTGAGGTGGTATGCACTGAGACCACAGCGGAGGCCCAGGTTCAACTCCTGCTCCAACCAAAAGGCAGGGTAGAGGGGTGCATGCCTAAATGCCCAGTGGCTCCTCGGGCTGAGGCAGGAGGACACGATGCAGTGCGACCCCATCTTGCTGGGATGGGACAGCACCCGTTGGTTGGTTATTCGCACCCCGTCTTGCTGGGATGGGACAGCACCCGTTGGTTGGTTATTCGCACCCCGTCTTGCTGGGATGGGACAGCACCCGTTGGTTGGCTGTTCACAACCCCGTCTTGTTGGGATGGGACAGCACCCGCTGGTTGGTGGTTCGTGACCCCGTCTTGCTGGGATGGGACAGCACCCGTTGGTTGGTTGTTCACAACCCCGTCTTGCTGGAATGGGACAGCACCCATTGGTTGGCTGTGTTTCTCAGAATGCGATTGCCTTCTCTCTGTGTTGGATGCAGTTCTGGTTTGAGCAGAAATCCTGGCTTCTTGGGGCTGCCCATACCCCGGCCTGCTTGGTTGCGGACACACACACTCCTCTCGTAATGGGTCTTGCTGAACTCCCACGAGTGGATCCACCAGAATTCCGTCCTCAGGGGGTGTCACTAGCACTGCAGTGGCATACACGCATGTCACACACAACTCCTGTGCTCCCACACGCCCGGCTGTCCCATCAAACTTCACATACACAGCATGGCCCAGTTGGGGTAGCACGCTGGTCTGGCTGCACACTGAGGTGCGGTGCTGGAAGCTACGTGGCCCACGGGCTCAGACGCCCTGCCCGATGGGCCCCACCTGCGAGTTGGGGAGGGCCCGAGTTCCTGATGAGCAGGGGAGCTGAGGGAAGGGGGTCACGACAGAATGACGCCCTGTGGAGGGTGCTTGTGCCTGTCTCAAATGCGCATATTCATTGCACATGCATGCACTATCGTGAATAAGTAAATAAAAAATGATTAAGAACTTCGACGACAACAGGAGAGCACTACACCAAGCAGGAGGCCCTTCTGAGCGCAGGCGCTGTGTGGGTACACAGGATGCCTGCCTGCGAAACCAGCCCACGTAATCTATGCTGTCAAAGGAAAACGGGAGGGCCGGCAGGTGTGGCGGTTAAGGTGTGGACTCGCGCATGGCTGCACAGTTTAAGTCCTGGCCCTGGCGGCTTCCTTCCTCACTTTCCCTCTCTCCCTCTCTTGGTCTCTCTCTGACCAAATAAAAAAATAATAATAATGAATAAGATTAACGATATTCTTTAAACGAAAGAAAAATGAGGAAACAGCTTACTATCTTCAACCAGTGAGACCAAAGCTACCGACAACCCTGACTTCATGGTGTTAGTACTTTTAACAAAGTCAGTATTACATGTCAAGGTGACTGATAACTTGCTAAACTACTTACCAACGTGCTTCATGACATGGTTTGTTCAAAGCACTTTCATAAAAGGAAAATTAAGGGACCAGCAGTTAGCGTAATGGCTATGTCACTGGACTCCCTTGTAGTCAACCGCAGTTCACGTCCCAGACCTGGTGGCTTAAACTAACTCCGGGCCCGTGTGCGTGCGTGCCCAAGATCCCGAGAGGAGAATGGAGAAGGGATTGCGGCGTGGCCAGATAAGGTGGGCTGTATCATTTCCTTTTCCCTAGGCTGGATTTGTGAGTCTTACTTGGACACAGACGTGTACTAAATTGTTGAAGATAATGTAGTCTTCTTTTCAAGAGAGACGCATTTGATTGGCACGGTACCAATGATTAAAAGGGAAGTTGCAGGTCTTTAGAGTCATCTAAGTTCTAGGAAAAGTAATGACTTTTTCTGAGGCAAAATCATTTCAGTTCACAAAGGGGAAAGTTCCTGTCGGATGACGTTGAATGGGAAATGCGAAAATTCTCATTTCCTCCTGCCCAACGGTATTGACAGTATTAATGAAAGAAGAGAGGCATGTCTGTGAAGATGACGTGGAAATCTTCACCAGCTGCTGTCTGAGGATGGCTCTGGCCAACTGCAGAAACTGCTTTCAAAACAGAGAAAAACACCCCTCGGAGATGAAGCTAACCGTGCCAAAATTTGGGATGCCCTACTCCTCAATTCGGTGAACCGAGAGCTTTTGCTTTTTCATCAAGATGCGAAATTCATTCCAGAGACCACTCAGAGTTACAAAAGGGAGCTACCTTTCCATGTGTTGAAAACACAATGTTTTGTTAGCTTCTTGCTCAAAGCTGCCCTCCTGGAAAACACAACTCGTAAAGGTGCCCACCATCTGGACCTGTTCTTCCCTCTCACCACAGAGCACCTTTGTGTGTCCCTGAGTCACTGTGGAAACGTCAGAAGAGTGTCTCCTGCAGCCGGCAGATAGCATAGTGGCTACACTGCTGGATCCCCACGTGGCTGACTGCAGTTCAAGTCTGGGAACTGGTGGCTTGAAAATCACACCAGGCATGTGTGCATGCATGCCCAAGATCCCAGGAGAATGGAGAAGAAAGAATTGTGGCATGGCTACCTCCCCCCAAAAGGGGAGTGATTTCTCACTTTCTCTTTCATGGTCTCTGTCTCTCTCTCTCTGATGAGCACTCATACTCTATGGCAAAAACCTCTAAATAAAATAAAGAAAGGAAGAAACATGTCAGAGAGTGTCTCCCAATGCTCTAGCTCATCCAAATCTTGCTACACTCCTAGATGACAGAGGAAGACGAGAGGACTTTCTCCATTACCAGGAAGCCCTGGGTTGTCGTTGGATGAGCGTGCTCAGGAGAGACACACTGGCTATCTGGAGCCCACTCTTTTTTTTTTTTTTGAGAGGTTTTTGCTATAGGGTGCGTGCGCTCACCAGACAGAGAGAGAGAGACAGAGACAGAGAGACAGAAAGCAAGAAATCACCCCCCAGGGGGATGGCCATGCCGCAATCCCTTCTCCTCCATTCTCCGGTGTGAGTTTTAAGCCACCGGGTCTGGGACCCGAACCGCAGTCGACTACGTGGGAGTCCAGCGACATAGTCATTACACCAACTGCTGGTCCCTGGAGCCCTCTCTTCAGGTCGGCTCAGGGCTGGCTATGGAGAGTCCTTCCCATAGCACTAATCCAAGCACAGCGGAGGGGCTGTTATCGCCATGGGCCGGGTCACCCGGGGACAGAGTCCACCCATGCTTGTCCCAGGGTGACTATCTTTAGTCCAAATGACTGTAGTTTTGTCCTATAAAATTAGATTCTAATTTTCTGGGCAATGAAGATTTCTAAAGAAATAGTTGGCATATACTTTTTAAAACAATTGAACTTAGATTTCAGAGGGAGATTATATACATATATTTAACCATTTTTAAAACATTGATTTCTTCTATGAGAGAAAGCGTCAGCCCTCCCACAGAACTGTGCCGACGGCACTGTCCCCCAGCTTCAGTCTGCCCCTCAGCACGTGCCTGGCGTACTCAGGGAGGCCTCCCACGTGGGTCAGCTGCTCAGAGCACTGGGGTTTACCGTTGCACCATTGTCCAGCCCCCTGGGAGGGACATTGACAGAAACGCATTTTAACTAATCAATTAACTTTTCCAGGTTTTTGCCACAGGGCACGTGTGCTTACCAGAGAGGGACAGAGAAAGACAGAGACAGTGAACGGGAGAAATCCCCCTAGAGGGAATGACCAAAATGCAATCCTTTTTCCTCCATCCTCCTCTTGGGAATTTTGGCATACACACACACCCAGCGTGATTTTCAGGCCTCTGGGTTCAGCACTTGAACCACACCGTAGGGATTGTCGGAATCCAGCTGCCTGAACCACCACACTACCTGCTGGCCCCAGAAACAACGTGTGTGTTTTTTTTTAAGTCTTGTAAAATTTACATAAAACACAGTGAACCATTTTAACAGGAACGGTTCAGTGGCTTTTAGTACATTTAGAATGCTGTGAAACCACTATCACTACTAGTTCCAAAACATTTCCATTGTTTCCAAATAAAATACCATGCCCGTTAGCTGTTTGGGTAGGCTCTATCAACTTTAACTCTGCAGGTGAGGAAGGCTGCTCAGACGCTGGTAAATAGCAGGTGGTTAGCAAGTGTTAGCGCTAGGAACAGAACTCAGGTGTTCTAACTCTAAATACTCGTATTGTTGTTGTATTAATTTAACTGCTATTCTCCTCTCTACTTTCACTGGATCAACTTTTTTAGCTCCCACACATAAGTGAGAGAGAACATGCAGTATTTATCTTCCTATGCCTGACTTCGTTCACTTAACACAGTGTCTTCTGGATTTATCCCTGCTGCCACAAATGATAGGATTTTATTCTTTTTTAAATGGAAGAACAGTATGCCGTTGTGTGTATACGCTACATGTTTTTAAACCCATTTTCCTGGTGTCGGACGTGTAGGTTGATTCCGTATCTTGGTTATTGTGGATAGTGTTGCAATAACGTTGGGAGTGCAGGGATCCCTGAGACACGCTGGTTTCTTTTCTTTGGATATATAAGCTAGTAGAGGAATTGCTGGATCATATGGCAGTTCTATTTTTAGTTTTGTAAAGAAGCTTCTCTGATTTTTCTACTTTGGTTGTACTAATTAACACTTCCACTGCAGTGTACAAAGTTCCATTTTCTCTGCATCTTTACCAGCAGTTGTTACTTTTTGATAGTAGCCATTCGAACTGAGGTGGGATGGAATCTCACTGTGGCTTTGATTGGTGATGTTGAGCGTTTCAAAAATATACTTGTAAAAAATATATATATACTTGTTAGTCATTTGTATTGTTTTGAGAAATGTTTATTCAGGTAGCCTGACCATTTTAAAATCAGATTGTTGTTTGCTGTTGAGTTTTTTGGGTTGCTTGTGTATTCTGGATATTAATACCTTGTCAAATTAAGAGTTTACAAGCACTTTCTACCATTCTGTTAGTTGTCTCATTCTGTTGGTTGTTTCCTTTGGTATGAAGATGCTTTTTTTATTCCATACCATTTGCCTTTTTTTGGCTTTTGCTTTCTGTATGTTTGAGGTCTTATTGTGAAATACTTGCCTACACTTTCTTGGAGGATTTCCTCTTTGCGTCCTTGTAGTGGCCTTTGAGTCTCAGGTCGTACATGCAAGCCTTCCATCTACGCGGAATCCACTTTCGCATATGGCGAGAGATACGGTCAGTTTTCATTCTCCAGCATGAGGATATCCAGCCTTCCCAATACCTTTTATGAAAGAGATTGTCCTTTCCTCATTTGTGTGTTCTTCTTACTTCTGTTAAAAATTCAGCAGGCTATATATTTGTGCATTTTCCTCTGGGTTCCTCACTCTGTCCCATTGCTCTCTCTCTCTGTTTTTAAATCAGTATCACACATTTTTGTTACTGTGGCTCGTAGTATGTTTTGAAGTCAGACAGAGTAACGTCTCCAGCTTTGCTCTTTCTGTTTAGAATTGCTTTGGCTATCTGAAGCCTTTTGTAGTTCCATAAAAATTTTAGGATTGATTTTTCCGTTTACATAAACAATGTCTTTGGTATTTTGATAGGGATTGTACTAAGTCTATAGATTCCATTGAGTGATAAGGTCATTTTAACTACGCTAATTCTTCTCATTCATGAGCATGAGATATTTTTCTTTTACTGTGTGTGTGTGTGCGTGTATGTGTGTCCTCTTTGATTTCTTTGATCAGTGCCTCAAAATTTTCATCGTAGAGTTCTTTCACCTGCTTGGATAAATTTATTCCTAAGTATTTTATTTGTCTAGCTATTATAATAGAATTACGTTCTTGATTTCTTTTTCAACTAGTTAATTATTGCCATAGAAAAACATGGCATTTTATTTGTTTTATTTTAAATTTTTAGACAAGATCTTGCTATGTCATGATCCTGCTGACTCCTGAGTGGCAGAACTACAGGTGCATGCCACTGTGTCTGGCCTTCAGGTCAGTCTGGGAGTTGAAACCAGGCCTCCCCTGTGATCCCAGTTTACGGAGCGCCAGTGTCTACCAACACGTGCCACCACAGCTGGACTGTGACTCATTTTGTAAGTCAATTTTGTATCCTGTGTCTTTCCTGAATTTGTTTCTCAGGTCTAGTAGTTTCTTGATGGAGTCTTCAGGTTTTTCTACATATAAGACCATAGCATGGGGACCAGCAGTTAGCGTAATGGCTATGTCGCTGGACTCCCCCGTAGTCGACCGCAGTTCAAGTCCTGGACCCAGCGGCTTAAACTCAGGCCGGACGCATGTGCGTGCGTGTCCAAGATCCCAAAAGGAGAATGGAGGAGAAGGGATTGCAGCGTGGCCAATCCCCTGGGGGGTGATTTCTTGCTTTCTATCTCTCTGTCTCTCTCTCTCTCCCTCTGGCGAGTGCACACGCCCTCTAGCGAGTGCACACGCCCTCTAGCGAAAACCTCTCAAAAAAAAAAAAAAAAGACCATAGCATGTTTGCAAATGGGGACAATTTTACTTTATTCCAATGTGGATGCCCTTTATCAAAACGCATTTCTTTTATGTTTTAATTTCAGTAATACTTAATGAGCTTTTTCTATACATAGGCAGGTGAGGAGTAGACCCCTAAATGAGGTAAACGCCTCTAGTCTGCTATCCTATGCTACAGTGCAGGAGATAATACATGCAGGAGAATAAATAAAATAGTAAGAATTATAAAGCAGGTCCAGGATGAATGTCCTTCCTCCAAAATTCTTGGGGCCAGAAATGTTTTGGGGTTCAGATTTTTTTCAGATTTTTGAATATTTACATATATAAAATGAGATCTCCTGGGGATGTGATCCAAGCCTAAACCTAAAATCCAGTTATGCACATAGACTGAAGGCATTTTTAAACTATCTTTGGGTGGTAGTGTCTGACTGTGACCTGTTACATGAGGTCTAATGTGGAATGTCTGTGATGGTGTCAGCACCTGAGCAGTTTTGGATTTTGGAACATTTTGGATTTTAGGTATTCGGATTAAGGATTCTCAACCTGTAATATGAGGCACTGTGGGTGTTCAGAACAGGGAGAGATTGCTGTTGGCTAAGGCCATCCAGAGGGGTTTTCTCCTAGCATGGAAGAACTAGCTGTTAGCTGGGTCTGAAAGACTAGAGAGATTAAGACTCATTAATGTGCAAACATCAGAAACTAAGCAGAGCTCTCGGAATTTTAGGGCCTGCATTGGACATGGCAAATTCAGCTTGAGGGGGCAAACAGTCAGGAAATGAGTCCGAACAAAAGAGGTCAGAAGGTTTAATTAAACTGTGGAAAATTTAAGCACCTGTCTAAGAACTAAGCCACTAAGCTTTTGAGTTTGGATGTGACTTGATCTTTCAATGATCAGGAACGTAATTCTGCGAGAGGGTGCACGGTGGATGAGACTGGAGGGAGACTGGAGGGGGAGGCCAGCTGAGGGTGACCAGAAATGTCTGGGTAAGGGCCAGAGAAGCTCTGAGCCAGGAGAGGGAGGAAAACAGAGCAGGCTGAATGGTTTTGTTTGGGGAACAGGAGACGTAGTGGCTTTAGAATCAGATCCGAGGGTGGCTCACAGCTGTTTCAGTGAGAACAGAGCTCGCTTACATAGCGTCTTATACAGAGGGGTGCTTTACAATAGGAATTTCCGACCCCTTCTCTAAACCCTGCGCAGCTCTGTCTTTTCTAGCTGTGTGCCATTTTAGGGGATTACTAGCAAACACTGCGTGTGTGTGTGTGTGTGTGTGCGCACACATGTATGTGTGTGTGTTTGGTTTTTGCCATAAGGGTGTGCGTACTGTCGACGGAAAAAATATAACCAACTGTAAAATTAATAATTAATAATTAATGCGGTTTATTTCCAAGCCAACTGTGAGTGACCTAGGCCCGGAGAAGAGGCATACATGCCTTTTCTCGGGGTGATCATGTACAGAGGTTCTTTTTATTTGACACACAACATTTAATTAAAAGATTGACACACAACATTTAATTAAAAGATTTCCCATTGGTCTGGCCTAAAAAGGCGGGACATGTAGAGGGGGGGGAGCTTATAGGTTATAGGTGGGTTCCACAAATTCGTAGGTCAGCGATTGGAAGGGAAGATCCCTGTCTTAGTTAACGAAAGGCTTAATCTACATCTCAAGGAAAAGGGAAGTTCTGTGTCTTGGGAAGGCATAAGCAAAAGAATACACTAATCGGTTGAAATATACATCTCAAAGATACTATGCCAGGGACTGGAGGTAGGAAGAATCCTGTTAATAGAAAGTAAATGGTCTATTAATGTTTGTGGCATGACTTCCCCAGTCTCCTTGTGAAAAGATTTTGGAAAAATAGGAAAAGTAGTCAGACTTCTGTCCACAGTACTCACTGGAAACCAAGAGAGACGGAAAGCGGGAAAGTGAGAAATGACGCCCCAGGAGGAAGGCCATGCTACAATCTCTGCTCCTCCACTCTCCTCCTTGGATTTTGGACGTGCTAACACACACACTTGGCATGATTTTCAAGCCACCAGACCCAGGACTCGCACCGTGACTGGCCATGTGGGACTGTGGCACCTTAACCACCATGCCTGCTGGCCCATCGCCACACCACCCGCCGGCCCTGGGTTTGTATCTGTATAAATCTGTCGTCAGGGCAATGGCATGTTCGGTTTATTGAACTAAAAATTTGGAGACATAGGAAATGCTAATTGCTAGCTCTCTCATCTAAGACCACACTGACCACACCTAACTTTGGATTCTGAGATAGTGGGGGAGTTCTTCAGACCCAAACTTTCTTTCAGTCATAGTTTTCTATGTAAGAAAATTCCCTCTGGAGTCGAAGAATGACTACTAAAGGCTGGGAAGGATAGAAGGGAGCAGGGATAGAGGGATGTTGATGAACAGAAACGCAATTGCAGTAGGTAAGAACAATGCTGGGGTTATAAAACTGATGGTAATATAAGTGATGATGTCTTTGACTCCACTAATATGCGCTGCGTTCATGCTGGGAAAAACCATGTTGTGCTCTGTAAAGATGAACACTGATTAAATGTAAATAAAAAATAATAAAACTGCAACTTACCCTATATCTCAGAGTAGCCATGAAAGAGGATTTCAAATGTTCTCAAGACAAAGTAATGACAAATGGTTGAACTGTTGGGTTAGTAATTACCCTTCCTATACTGGAAAACCGCACTATATCTCATAAGTATGTGTAACTATTGTATATGAATTAAAAATGAAAAATTCTAAATGGAAGTTTCCTGGGCTCCATTGTTTGCCACCGTGCCAACTTTGAGCAAAATAGTGACTGTCGCAGGCTCTTAATTAGATTTGTGTTCCTGGGGTTGACTTAACCTTAGTGTTTCCCAAAGTATGTCATAAAGATGATTTTGTGTCAAATATGGTTGAAAAATGCCAGGTTAAACAACAAAGGTAGGTTATTTTGCCGTGCAGCTCCTCAGAGCCTTCATCAATGGACATTACAAATCTCTAAGGGGCATAGCTGATCTCAAACTCAGTTGATTCAAATTCACTTTTCATGCCTTATCTCTTAGTCCAGTATCCTAGGGAAGCACCTATTCATGACACTCAGGGATCTTGGCGCCCCCTGTTGGGATGATCTGCGAGATGCACTTGATACTGCCTCTATACACCCAGACAAGCCAGTTAGACAAGCCAGCTCCTGAATTCAGGGCTGAGGGGCTGCGACAAAAGCCCCTTTGTACTAGTGCCATCTGTCCTCTGGGCCTGAGCAGTCTTGCAAGTGTGACATTGTAGACCCTTAGTCCCCTGACCTTGATAGACACTCACTGCACAGAGAGCCACAGGAGATGGGGATGAGCCTGGACTGAGCAGCCTGGAGGGCCTTTTCCCAGCCTTCTGGTCTTAGGCAAGTTGCCTACTCTTTCTGAATCTCCTTTTTAAAAATGGGGGTAAAACTGCCATCTCTCGTCAAACTGTCATCAACAACTTTCTATATCCTGGGCCCTGTTCTTGATATGGATACTCTACTAAGTTCAGGAGTTTTCAGCACATGGCAGCCAACAGGGAGGCCCTCCCCATGGACATCCTGGCCCTAGGTATTTTTATAAGGAATAGCCAATGTGCCCTCCCTGGCCTGCTCGGAGGGAGCGGGACCAGCCAAAGGCGAGACGCCCACGATGTGAAACCAGACGGAAGCCTCAGACCACCTCACAGCACAGTCTGGCCGCAGTACACAGAGATTTCTAAAGGCAGCGCCTGGCCGATTCAGCTCACTTGTCTCCACAGGGAATGAGAATCTGACGAACTGAGGCTCTGCTCCAGGAACGTGCTACAGCACTGACATTTCCCAGCAAGTCTTTTACGTCCAAGTGGCTCCACATGAAGGCGGAAGCTCAGTGGGAGGACTAAATTGTTGAACTGAAAATATGTTTTTTTTCCTAAAGAGCTATGTCAAGGATTAAAGGGGCAGGATTCCAGGAAGCTGGGAGCAGCCCCGCTGGTACGGGTGTTGCTTCTGCAGAGTGGAGTTGAGGGAGGTGGCCGGTGCTAAGCCCTGTACCCCTGACCGACTCCGCGGGTGCTTCTTGGGGAAGCTTTGCTCTAAGTTTATAAAAGTAACAGGGCAAGGCCGCCCGTTTCCCTGGTGGAGAGCATTCAGCGTGCGCCAGCATCTCCATGTTCCATGGCGGGGAACGCAGGCTCAGAGACGATGCACCCTGCCCAGGAAGGCACAAGGAGCAAATGGCATATTAATAATCTTGATCAACTGCATAATGTTGACTTTTATGGACGGTACACCTGTATCAGGAAACAGGAAACAGACGGTGCTCAGAGCGGGAGATTTCGTTTTTGTTTACCCTTTAATGAGACATGAGGCATTCTCCACTTGTGTTCCTCTCCTGCCTACCCCGCAGCTCCATGGCCTCGGTCACAGAGTGTACAGGTTCGGGGAACCGAACCTGGGATCTTCCATATGGACTCGGCATCGCTGGAGCAGCGCGTTAAAGCTGACAAGGAGCTGGCTGAGGAGATCTGTTTCTGTAGAGCCTGACAGCGGCGTGGGTGAGTCAGTGCTCCGTGGGACCGTCCAAGCTGCTACCCTCGCCCACACCCAGGGAGGAGGGCAGAGGTGGGGACCCAAGCCTGTAAAAAGAGAGCAGGACAGAGTGGCCACCTGCAGTGCAGGGCCAGCCAGCTCCGGGCGGCCCTGTGCAAGGGAGCCTCTGGGATCTGCCGTCATCCTCCCCCGCCGCATCTCCCATGTCCTGCCAGACAGAGCCAACCCAAAGCCAGGGGCCCTGGGAAGCCTTGACGTGGTCCTGCAGGTCGGGCGCGGGGGCAGAGAGCAGGGTGGGGCAGGGCTGCTGCAATCCCGTGGGAGGGAAGGAACCTCTAGCTCGACTGAGACGGTGGGAATCCGCCTGGCCCTTCAGGGGTCTGGGTAACAGAAACTGCCACAGCCCGCTGGGGGTTTCCAGTGCTCGTCCCGAAGACACCGTGATCCTGCGACGTGTCGGACGACGGCTGCTTTCTTGGAGAAAACTCTTTCTCTCAACTCATACGCTATCCGGAACTCTGCTGCCTGGAGTTCGCTATTTCCTTCATGCGTGATTGAGAGAGGGAGACGGCACCCCGGCAGAATCTCGAGGGCATGATCGACTGCAGCCTTAGTCAGCACTGGCCCCTGAGCACACGCATGCCCAGGGCAGTCACAGATGTCTGTGGACACGAGCCTGGAACGTGTCGTGGGCCAGCCTCGCAGTGCACTGCCTGTGACCGCCATGCCACCGTGTGTGGCCACGGTGGTCTGAAGTCCTAGGGCAGGAAGCAGCACCCCACTTGGGACCTGAGTGACTCTGACCTGCAGAAGCGCCTCCTCGTCCACTCCGGCAGCACGGCTCCAGACGACGGCGTCTGAGGCCCTGAGTCCCAGAGACAGATCTGCCTTCCTTTCGAAGGCTGAGTGTCACTCCGCTGCCTGCATGTGTCACGGCGGGCGGCCATTCAGCCCTGGTGGCCACAGGCTCTCCCACCTGGTGGCTACTGCGAGTGGCTGCTGTGGAGGTGGGCGTGTGGCCATTTCCTCGGCGGCGGGCTTCACGATTCCTGCCA
>NW_006208936.1:177316-184213 GCF_000334495.1 Tupaia belangeri chinensis
CATTTCCCCGGCGGCGGGCTTCACGATTCCTGCCAATGGAAGCCCATCACCCAGTGTCTGGGGGGAGACCGGCCCTGAGCAGGGGTTCCCCAGTCTGCAAACTGAGAATTCTCCCCGTAACACAGTGCCGCAGCACTGACCAGGGGAGACCTGAGGGCCCCCGTAGGTCGGGTCTGACATGCGAGTTAGTAGGAGCGGTCCCCACTGTGTGGCTCTACAGAGGAACGAGCCGCGCCCGCCAAAGCAGCAGAGCTCGCCCGCTCTAGGATAGCGGCCTCCAGAGGGCCGCTCCGTGAGCAGCGCTGTCCCTGAGATTTCCGGGGCAGGCGCTGTGCATTTGCCCCAGGGCCCTGGCCATCTCAGCGGGAGGAAGTGAGTCCTCCTTGAGTATCTCAAGGGTCCTGTTGCCCACAGAATCCCGAGTGGACGGTCAGCCACGAAGGAAACCCTCCACCATTCCAAAGCCAGGGATGGTCCCAGGTTCATGGCTGGAGGCCTCCGTGTACATGCCAGGCGTGTACCTATGGGTGCCTGTGATCCTGCCTGGCCGAGGCTCGGGGGGGATCGGGACATGAAGGCCTTGCTGGGGGGCTCGCCCAGGAGCAGCAGCAGCATGCCACCTGCGAGCCGGAGCCAGCAGGCCTTCGGACCCTGCCCAGCAACGGTGCCTGGGGGAGAGCCCAGACCACTAAATGCAGACAGCAGGGACCTCAGTAGGGCCCCCCAGGGTGGACCGAGACCAGGGTCCTGCACCCCAGCACAGCCCCCATGAGCAGGACCTGGGCTGCAAAGGGCAGCAATACGGGCGGAACCCCAGAACAGTCGGGGTATCACTGAAGGGGACTCACTTTACCCTTGCTCCATGCAGCGAGGAGACGGACAAAGACGCTCAGAGCCTGTCATACCTGGCCATGTTAATCACAAAGTAGACACGCAAGAAAAGGCTTCCCCCAGCTAAGCGACCGTCCTGAAGGTTCGCAGGGTGCTGGGCCTCCCTGCCTTGCAGTTAAGCCCCATGGGGTATATGCCAATCCCTGCCATGGCAGAGCTCCCGTGGGTCAGGAACATACCTGCCCCACTCACCGTGGCTCCCAGCCTCGGGTGAGGCCGTAGATGTTTGTGGAATGAGCGAATGAATAATCATAAGGGACAACAAACGAGGAAGTTAAATACGTATGCATATGCCTGACTTGCTTAGCTAGAAGGTTCGATGCAGCGTCCCTACAAAACGCTGAGTTTTTATTGCCGGTATTTGGATATTCGTGACAAGTTGGTCTCATTCGTGTCCTTTTTCCCCTCATTTGCTCCTCAGTGTCTTTTTCTAAAAATTGTTTTATTTAACTTCATTTATTTATTTTTTAATTTGATCAGAGAGGGACAGAGCGAGAGAGAGAGAAAGAGAGAGAGAGAAAGTGAGAATTGAGAAAGCAAGTCACCAGGTCTGAAACTCGTCACCAGGTCTGGGACTTGTCACCAGGCCTGGGACTCGAACCATGGCTGGCCATGTGGGAATCCAGCGCCCTTAACCAACACACCACATGCCGGCCCCACCCCAGTGTCTTTTATTTCTCAGTATAAAGTGAGAGCCCGCACAAAAGAACCTGCCGATTTTTTTTAAGTTTATCCATTTCTTTCTTCCATGAGTGAGACAGAGGGAAACAGACAGAGAGACAGCACCCCCCAAGGTCTTCACGCTGTGATCCAGCCCCAGATCCAGGGCACTGTTGGCGTGCTCAGGGAGGCTTCCAGTTGTGAACCTGGAGCCTTCCCACGTGGGTCAGTCCTGCAGGACATGCGTTTTACCACCGTGCCACCCTTGCCTCAGAACCAGCCAGTTCTGACGCCAGGGGCTCAGGCAAGAATATCTTGCTGGGAGTATCTGGAATATTTCTGAAGCAAGCACGTGTCCCTCCCTAGGGAGCGTCAGACGCTGTCATCAGGTTAGCGCGGGGTCTGGCGTGCTGCTGTGCTCAGCGGGGTGAGGCACTCTCATCAGTATTTATCCTCTAACCTCGGACTAAAGACCCCCCTGTGGAATATGTCCCCAAACCACGTAGCAAGAGTGGCCGCATGGAAGCTCATGAACCCAGAGGCAGAGCCACCTGGGAGACGTGGATAGACTGCTGGGACAGGTGTCTGAGGCGGTCAGGAGGACACCTGCGTGTGAGAGGGCTTTCAGTTTGGAGGCGACCATGATGGCAAAGGAATCTAAAACCCTGGACATGAAGGCAAAGCAACCATCTGCAGAGAGGTGTTCGAGCCCCACACGCCAGGCTGTCATTCCTGACAGTCCTGGAACCGATGTCCACCCCTTGGAGAAACTGTTTACTGAGGCTGACCTGCTTTCTCCCGTGAGAGACCTGATTGTGGGAGTGCTCTCCCCACTTTGCTGAGGATCTGGGGGAGCCCTGTCTCCACCTGCAGCACCTCCACACTGTCGTCCCTTTGCTGAGGATCTGGGGGAGCCCCGTCTCCACCTGCAGCACCTCCACACCGTGGAATAGGACACAGCAGCTAGGATGGACTTTCTGGGGCGATGGGGACTTCCGTACCTGGCTGGCATGCAGCAGCCAGGTACACATGGCTGTCGGGAACTGGAAATACACTGCTAGCATGACCGATGAACCGACTTTTCATTGTACTTAATTTTCCTTGTTCTTTGTGTATAGAATTATTTAATTTTATTTATTCATAGAGAGAGAAAGAGACAGAGGGCAACTGAGAAAACAAGCTAACAGGTTCAGGACTCGAACCCTGGTTGGCCATGTGGGAGTACCTAGCGCCGCAACCACTATGCCACCTGCTGGTCCCCCACTGTATTTAATTTTTCTTTTCTTTTCTTTCTTTCTTTTTTTTTTTTTTTTGTGGGGTTTTTTTTTTTTAGGGTATGGTGGGTTCTCTGCAAGACAGAAAGCGAGAAATCACTCCCCAGGGAACGGCCACGCCGCAATCCCTTCTCCTCCATTCTCCTCTCGGGATCTTGGGCACACACATGCATCCAGCATGAGTTTAAACTGCTGGGTCCGGGACTTGAACCGCAGTCGACTACATGGGAGTCCAGCAATATAGCCATAATGCTAACTGATGGTCCCTTTTCATTGCAATTTCTAATTTGCATATGGTAGTAAAAAATGAGCGTACCTGTGGGCACGGCGAGGTGTCGGAAACCCGTGTGCAATGTGTGTACGTGAATAAGTGGGTGGAGGGCCACAGCATGGTGAGGACAGCGGCGACAGCTCAGAATCTGTTTTGAAATGGCCAGATGAGGATTTCTAATGTGCTCCCTACACAGCGATGGCGCACCTGGGGACAGGGGGTGTGTTTCTGCCCTGATGCGATGAGCCTGGCTTTCTTTAACACCCCTAGTCTTTCCAGAAGGGCACTGCATGCCCAGAGCAAGCCCCGTGGGGTGGGGTGGCTGTGAACTGTCCTGAAGTGAGCGGGGCTTGTGGCACTTGTCATGGTTGTAGCATCCCAAGCCACAGCCGGGGGTGGGTCTGCGACCAGGGCGGGTGCCCCTTAGGGAGTGCTGGGCGCAGGAGGTCGTCTGTGGAGGAGGGACGATGCTGGTCCCTCGCCACCGTCCGTGAAGACATGACTCTGGGAGCCTCCTCGGGGTCCCGGCACTCGGGTCCCCCCTGGCACGGAGCCTGTTTGCGGGTGGCACCAGGGGAGGTGCTGGCCCGTACTCAGGGGCAGTCGTGCGCAAACTGCCTGGACACATGTCCCACCGAGGGGGGCCGCCCCGCCCTGGACTGTCAGGAGGAAGCAGAGTCCCAGCCCCAGCCTCCTCCCACGGGAGGACGCTCCGTCTCGGACCAGGCTGGAACTAAGCCCTTCCGTCTGTGTGCACCGCCCTGGCCCTCTCCCTGCTGGCACGGGTCAACGTGCACGCGCTCTGCAAGGACGACTCGACTCTGCTGGAGAGGGGCTGCCCGCCACGTGTCCACCGTGAACAGCACAGGAGGACAGCTTTCCTGGACGTGGCCCCTGACCCACACCCAACCCCGGAGCTTATCCCTGCACCTGACTCCTACGTGGGTCGGGGCTCTCCCGGCCCCTGGGTCGTGGGCTGCGTTGTGTCGCTGTCTCTGACCTGGCACTGCCAGCCACCTCCTCTGGGCTCTGCAGACAGGCCCAGGCTCAGCGCAGGGCAGGCTGTGGGACCTGAGCCACTGGCCACCGTGCCAGACGGCTCTTCAGTGACGCTGCCAGAGTAACAGCCTCTTGGGAAAGCTGGGCGTCTTCACCTTGGCTCCTCAAGCAGAGTGGTGAGTTGGCATCGCTGGGTGCCAGCTGGGTTACTCGGTGGGCCCAGAGAAGGAGGAAAGAGGAGGCAGGAGGCTTACCAGGGCCATGGTTTTGCAAGGATCCCTGCAGGATGAAATGCAGCCCCTAGAGGGCGATGCGGAGCCCTGGGCTGGGGCCCTCATGAGTGGAGAAGCCTGGGTGCGTGAGCAGAAAGCAGAGGCCTGTTTGCAAATGTGTCTCTCTAGCCCCTGCTCCCTGGGATGGCAATCAGGCCTGCGTGAGCCTAACAGCAATTACCTTAATAGATATGCAAGCCTCGATCCTATTAGGAAAAAAATTAGCTCATGGGGGACTATGTATTTTTAATCAAAAATTGGCATTTTTACAAGTGTGTGATTTGAATATTTTTATTCTATGCCCTTAAGGTAACTTAAATATGACACACTGAGCGAGCACTCGGTTTTGTTTTTAAAGGAACAAACTTCGAGCCTGTCTAGTGTTCAGTATTTTTTTTCTTTTGGAACCAACAGGGGTGACAGAATTTTTTAAATATACGTGTAAACCCAAACTCTCCAAAGTGAGAAGCTTATTTAATTCCAACATACTCTTACTGAGTCCCCACCACCACCACCTTAATACAGCAAATGCGAAGCCAGTTCTTGGCAAAGCAAGGGAAAGGGCTTGAATTTTAGAAGCAGCATTTTGGAATGCTTTTGGCTGCAAGAAACAAACAACAAAAAAATTAACCTCAATTAACCTAAACAATACAGGACATTTAAAAACTCACCAAGATTTGGGTTGGCTTAAGCACTGTGCATCGGGAGCCAGAAAACGCCGGGTGCATGTAAAAATTCTGGGTGTGTCAAAATCCTGACAAGGTGGAGAAATGGAGGAAAAGGATTGCAGCGTGGCCACGCCCTCTGCGGGAAGCAGAGGCCAGCACGTATGTGCCCGTGATCCGGGGCTGGCCAAGGCTGCACATCGATCGCAGCATGAGGACCCTGTAGGGAGTGCCGTCTGTCTCTCTCTGTGGTTCATGGGAGCAATAAAACATGAAGTTAAACAAAGAGAGTTCTCTCTCTGGGGAGCACACGTGCCTCTGGCAATAACCAAGAACAGAAACAAAAACAAAACTCACGAAAACAAAGTCTAAGCATAGATCACTTTCAGGTAAGGCTTGATCTAGAGCATCAATAGCTCTGAGCAGAATTCAGTTCTTGCTCTTTTTCCTCTGGATTTTCAGACCTCTCCCACTCTTGGCAGTGTCCTCTCCCAGCCCCAGCCTATCCTCCCAAACCCTCTGCTAGCCTGCTCCCTGAAGATCGGGAAGAGTTCCCCAGAGAAGGTAAGGCTGTGAATTTTGAAACAGAATGTTCGAGCAAGAACAAGCCCATGGGATCGGCAAGAGGAAAAGCACACTCCAGGAGAGAGTGTCGCACTCAAAGGCAGCAAGCAGCGAAGCCGCAGGGCAGCCTGGGGGCCACAGATAGTCCGAGTAGCTGAGGACAGTCCATTAGAGGCCACAGGGTGAGCGATGCAGGGAGGGCCGGGGCAGGGGCTCTGAGTCTCTCCCTGAGCTGAGCAGAGGAGGTAGCAGGTACTCTGAAGTCCTGGAGTCACTCTGATCTGGGTACAAAATGTTAAGATCTGCCCTGAAAAAGGAAACAAAAAGTGCCTCAATGAATAGGAGAGCTCATCATCTCACATAAGGGGACCCGCTTTCTCCGACCCTGCCTCCGCAGTATGCGCTGCTGCTTTTTTTCTTTTTCTTAGAGAGAGATGTTTGCTATAGGGCATGTGCACTCCCCGGAGAGGCAGAAAGCGAGAAATCACTCTCTAAGGGGGATGGCCACTCCGCAGTCCCTTCCCCTCCATTCTCCCCCTGGGGCCCTGGGCACACTGCGACTGCAGTCTGCTTCCCTTTGGTCACAGGCCAGGTGCCAGTTGCAGGTAGGAGGTGGGGGGATAGGCTGCCCTAAATCTGTCAGTAGCAGAGGTGGAGCGGGAAGGGAGAGAGGCAGGGAAGGGCAGAATCGCAAAGGGTCAGGTCTAGAGCCGCACACGCTGGGTGGGAAAGCAGTGTCCACACGGCAGGCTCCCATCCCTGGCTGGGCGGCAGGGGGTGTATACCGGAATTGAGAAGGGTTTTCGGATTTCAGAAAGGTAACGTGTGCCAGTATCTCATACAGCAGTGTACCTCCCAGGGCCCATGAGGCAATACTCTGCACTCGGCCTCGGCCACAGCTGAGCAGGGAGTGCGTGGATACTCACATCCGGGACAAAGTCACCAGACAGCCCCGCAGGTCAGGGCAGATGCTCCAGCCAGGATAGGCGCGCCTGCGGCTTGCTGTGCGGCTCCTCTCTGGGCGCGGGCGTGGGGGCTGAGCCGGCTGCTGCTCTGTGAATACAGGGAGGAGCCATTGGGGCCGCTCACGGGCGTTGGCAAGGGCGTGGACTGGCGCAGGCCAGACCCGGGGCAGAGGCAGTGGGCTGGAGAGCTGGGCGGAAGAGGTTCAGGGCAGTCTTCCCTGGGGCAGCCATGGCAGATGCCCAGGGAACGGCAGGGCCCGTCTCCGCCACTAGAGGTCAGGAGCGTCCAGACCGGGGCGCTGGAAGACCAGCCTGGAGGCGGATCCTGAGCCCCGC
>NW_006208936.1:184247-196141 GCF_000334495.1 Tupaia belangeri chinensis
GCTGTGTGACTCATACACTTTTAAGCGTGTGTTTATTGTATCAGTGAGAGGCCCGATGGCGGCCCCGTGGTAAATGCTGCCTGCGAGGCCCGCCCAGGGAGACTATCCCGGTGTCAGATGGTGGCATGAGGACCCAGTTGGGGATGCTGTCTATCTGTCGGGTTCATGGAAGAAATAAATACACTTAAACAAGTTTGTTTATTTTTCTCCTTTTAGGTTTTTGTCATAGCGTGTGTGCGCTTGCTATAGCGAGACAGAGAGAGAAATCACCTCGCCAGGGATGGCCATGCCGCAATCCCTTCTTCATTCTTGGGATATGAGGTACGCATGCGCACATGCCCAGCGAGACTTCCAGCCACTGGGTCTAGGATTTGAACCGTGGTTAGCCATATGGGAATCCAGTGCCCCAACCACCACGCCACCTGCTGACCCAAAGCTAACTTTATTCCTGAGACAGGGTGTGTGCACATGCCTGCCTGCGAGAGACAGAGCAAGAGAAGGCCCCTCGGCAGGGTCTCCCCCTTCCACAGCCCTGCAGCTGCCAGGACCCTGGGGCCCGCAGCCCTGGCAGATCCACAGGTCCATCAGCCATTGGGTCCAGCACCACAGTCGGCCGACTCCCGCCTGCAGCCCTGTGGCTGGGCCTGTGTGTAGACTTTCGAGTTGAAGGTCCCTGCAGTCCTGGACCGTGGCAGTGTGGCGCTCGGGTACCCCCACACACCCCAGCTCCCACCCCCAGCCGCACAGGGACCAGCTCATGCCTGCAGTCAACCGCTGAAGCACAGGGGAGAGAGAGGTGAGAGACAGGGAGGTTAAGACAGAGAGAGGCAGGAACATCATTCACCACACAGAGGGTCCCAGAGGAGCTCCCCAGCCGCCCATAACCAGTTCCATACCCAGAGGGCACGGGCCTCCGTAGGGGGCGGAGACAGTGCGTGTGTGTGTGTGTGTGTGTGTGTGTGTGTGTGTCAAGGGAGCGGGGAGAAATGATGGAAGTGGGTGTGAGGAGCGAGGCCGCGGGGACGGCAGGGCGGGGGGTTATTTTTTCAAGTGTTATTTATCTCTGTGAGTGAGAGAGACAGCGCCCCAAGGCCCTGACGCCATGACCCTCCGCCCCTGCCAGCCCCAGATCACGCGTGCCCTGTGTACTCAGGCGGTCTCTGGACTTGAACCGGGAACCTTCCCACGTGGCTCAGCCTTGCAGAGTGTCACGTTTTACCTCTGTGCCACTGGCCTGCCCCGGGACAGAGTTCTAATGGCCACTGCAGTGACCCCCAGCTGCGAGCCCTGCCCATGGGCTCCCAGACTCTGGTGCCGGGATGGCGACTCGGTGTGAGGATGAAGCTCTGTGCTGTGGGGACCGGGACTGGGACCAGCACTAAGAGCCCTGCACAGTCAGGAAGGGCCCAGGCCCTCTACCAGCCCAGATGCAGGGTTTCCAGGTGGGCACACTGGGGCCCGGAGGTGAGGGCCTCCTCAGGAGGCGCAGGGCCGCGTGGGGTGGAGCGGGGGTGGAGCCGGCTTGGAGCGGGCGCTCTGGTTCAGGCCAGGCTCCAAGCGGCCTCTGTGTGACCCGGGGTGTGGGCGCTGGCAGCTGGGAGCTGGAAGGACGAGCCAGAAAAGAGGCTCCTCCGGATTTCCTCCCACTTCCTGGGCTGGCCCTGACCCTGCCCGGCCCCTGGGCCTCCTGCTGCCCTGGCTTAAAGCTCCCTTTCCCAGGACGGCCACAGACCCGGCGTCACCCTTCTCTTCCTGGCCTTGAACTGCTTTCTCTCCGACCAGCGGTTTCGGAGCCTGGCTGGACCGAGCACTTCGCCCCCACTGCACACGCAGGTGCAGGGCCTCCACCTCAGAGTCATGCCTGCATGGCTGGCCACGGCGACCTGGTCTGCAGCAGCCCTGCAGCACAGCCTCTGGGCCGCTCTCTGGGCTCTGCACGTCTGGTGCCTACATGGCCTTGCGCTGTCTGCCCGCTCCGGGCAGGGCCAGCTGGACTGCCAGGTGGCTGCCACTGTCCCCGTCAGTGTGGCCCCGTGCAAGGCCAGGGACCAGGCTGCCTCACGGTGGTTCCTAAAGTGAAGGTCTTCAACAAGTCCATAGAAAACGCCTGTTACAAACTAATAAACATGAGTCTCAACTTCCTTTTTTTTGCACCAAAATCTACTTGTACTGTAATACTAGTTTTTCAGGAACTTTCTGAAGTCCCCTCGTACAGTCCACTTGAGGAGGTTCAAGTTTTCCCTCCTGGAGCCTGCCAAAACAGACGGAGATTTAAGGATGGCGCTGGACAGAGGATGCCCAGGAGGCAGTCACAGAGCTCACTGCAAGAGGCCTGCCTACGAGCAAGGGTGTTGTTCGGGGCACTGGGACGCAGGGCCACCCGCTCTCCGTAACGCCCCACGAGGCACGTTCAGTGTCAGCAGGTGGCCTGTGGTCACGCGGGGGGCTGAAGGACTGGTGGAGTTCATGCATGGCCCCACGAGACCCCGAGTTCATTGCCAAGAGCGCACGCTGGGCACTGAGCACGTGGGTCACTGACTTGGGCTGGCAGGCCTGTCGCAGCGAGGTCTGACTCCTGGAAACGCTTTATTGTAAGTGAGCAAAAAGAGGTGGGCGAGTTAGTTTGGGAGCCCAGGTTTTTCTGTCCCGCATTCAGCACTGTGTTAACTAGCATCGCTGGAAACCTGTCACGTGGTGGGAAAGGACATTTCTGATGCTGCAGCTTGTCTGGTAATGCAGGGGAGGAAAAGCGTGGTTAAAATTAAGGTCCCTAAGGGCTCTGTGAGGTCCCCCCACATACTCCCTTTTTTTTTTTTTTTTCAGTAAGAAAATTGCACATTCTTCACTCTGATCCAGAGAACTAAGGAGAATTTTCAAAGTAATTTTTATTTTAAAGGGTTTTTTGTTTGTTTTTGTTTTTGTTTTTGCCGCAGGGTACATGCACTCACTGGAGAGAGACGGAGAGATAAAGAGAGGGAAAGTGAGAAATCACACCCAGGGGAGATGACCATGCCACAATCCCTCCTCCTCCATTCTCCTCCTGGGGTCTTGGGCACATATGAAAATGCACCTGACCTCAGTCTCAAGTCATAAGATCTGGGACTTGAACTGTAGTCAGCCCTCCTGTGGGAGTCCAGTGCCTTGACCACTGTGCACCTGGTGGCCCCATGCAAGGTAATTATTTTTTAAAGAATTATCTATTTCATTTTATTTACTATTATTTAATTTGTTATAAGGGCACATGCATTCACCAGAGAGAACATACACAGAGAGAGAGAGAAAAAGAGAGAGAGAGAGAAGGAAAGCGAGAAAGCAAGTCGCCAGGCCTGGACTGGAACCACAGTTGGCCATGTGGGACTCCAGCGCCCCAACCACCACACCACCTGCTGACCCCTCAAGGTAATTTAAAAAACGAAAACAAACAAGGAAACACCATGTAAGTCACCGGGAGAACTGCGGCTGTGCATCACGGGATCTATTTAGGGTTTCCGTGCCCTGCTAGCCTTGAATGATCCCCGCAGACCCTGTTCTCATTTTCTGTGAGTGGTAACCTTCCCTCCCTGGTAGGCGGGCACAAGGGTTCTCTTCTTCAGACTCCCCCTGCCTCTGCCGGAGAGAGGCACATCCACTCTGGGCCATGCACCAGCCCCTCCATATGCCTAGAGGTCTGTGGAGCCTCCCTTGCTCAGGTTGCCCTTTGGGTGGAGTCTGCCTCCATGGAAGTCCAGGCTCCTCCTTCCTGCTTTCCCTCCTGTCCGCCCCTGCCCCTTCCCACGCTGGCAGGCCCAGGTGAGAGCACAGCAGCAGGAACGCAGTAGGTACGGCTGAGGCTGGCCGCTGGCATGCACAACCTGAGCCTGTCATGTCGAAGGCTGGCTCTTCTTCGGGGGGCTGGAGAGGGTGCGGGTTGTGGAAAGCAGACAGCTCACCATGTCCCACTGATGTGCGGGCGGAGAGACCGCACCGGCAGCAGACGTATTTCTGGCCTTCCTCATGTCCTGGGCTTCAGAGTGCCCCATGCAAACTCCCTGTGTGCTCACATCAGGACCCTGTGACTGGAGCCCACACCCACAGGGGGCCAGAGTGCCAGTCTGTGCAGGGCGTCCTCGGTGTGTGTGGGAGGGTGGGAAGGCACAGGTGTGGGCCCACCCGAGGTCCTGACTCACTGCCTCTGAGATGTGGCCCCCAAGTGTGCATTTCTGCTGGGTTCCCATGGGACACTAATGCTGAGTCCAGGGTTCCGCCTGCAGACCACTGGGGTGGGCGACGATGCCAGATGGGTAAGATGAAGCCCTGGCATGTTCGTGCTGTATGTCGAATGGCTCGGTGACAACTCACTGCAGTTGATCTTGCGCGTTCCAAGCTTCATGCCTGAATTTTTTAGTTAAGACCAAGATCTCTGTTGCAAGTCGGCCTGAGAGCCTGCCCAGTTTCACGGTGCTGGCTGACCGTAAGATGCCTGGGCCAGAGGCAGAGGACAGACAGCTATCCCTGGTCACAGCAGCCACTGGAGGGCCGGTGTCTGAGCCAGCTCCTCAAGTGCCCAGTCCGACAGGGCGATGCTGAGAGGGCCAGGGGACACCCGTGAGCTGTGAAGGGAGAGAGTGGCCCCGTGCTTGGGCAACCTGTCTTTCCAGGGTACAGCAAGCCTGCCTGACCTCAGCCTCGGAGGGAGACAGTGCTTCATTACACTAACAGTAAAAACAGCGAACTTCACCAAAACAAAGCACGCACACACACACACATGCACACACACACACACAAACCCTTTGTTCTAGATGTACACATTACTTCCTCATGTCAAGGTCATTTGTTATATAGACATTCTGTTTTTTTAGAGAGAGAGAGATAAAGAGAAAGATTTTTGCTATAGGGAGTGTGCACTTGCCGGGGAGTCAGAAAGCAAGAAATTACCCGCCCCCCGGGGGGATGCCACACTGTAACCCCTTCTCCTCCATTCTCCTCTCAGGATTTTGGGCACGCACGCACATGCATCCAGTGTGAGCTTCAAGCTGCTGGGTCTGGGACTCAAACCACGAAACCACTATGCTACCTGCTGGCCCTCTAAAGCATTCTTAAAAAAAAAGTTAACATATTTATTTCTTCTGAGAGAGGGAGGGGAGGAGAGAGAGCCCTTCTCTTCGGACTGGCAGTTCACACCCAGCCTCAGCTGGCCAGGCCCACAAGCATGCTCGCATGCCCAGTGCAGACGGGGGACTCCGGGAAGTGAACTTGGGACTTGACTTCAGCATCACACAGAATGGTATTGCCAATGCCCCACCACAATGGGCTGACTACACAGATCTTAAAACAACTTACAACAAAGGCGTCCAACCTCTCTGCCCTCAAGATGTGCAAATTTCAAGAGACCCATGGAGAATTAGCTCCAAATATTCCCCTACTTTTTCTCATTGGAAATTGCCAAAATGCAAAGTCCCCTGAAGGCAGGACCATGCTTTCCCCCCAAGATGTCCACATCCTGGAACCTGTGAATACGTCACCTTACAAGGTATTAGTACCTCACGGCTGCTGTAACAGAGCTCCACCAGCTGCATGGGAGGACCTGTTTCCTTTGAGGCCTACAGGGGAGGACCCATGCTCACCTCTTTTAACTTCTGACAGTTCCAGGCACTCCATTCTAATCTCTGCTTCTATTTTCAAGCGGTATCTCCCTGTGTGTCTTCACTTGGCTGTCTTCTTCTTTTTTCTTTTTCTTTTCTTCCCTTTTTAAAGTTTGCTATAATAGTGTACATGCACTTGCTGGAGAGAGATGAGGAGAGGGAGAGAAATCTGCAAGAGAGCATCCCCTAGGAAGATGGCTACAGTGTAATCTCTCCTCCATTCTCCTCTCAGGGCCTGGGCATGCACACACACACCCTGGTATGTTTTCCAAGCCTCTGGGTCTAGGACTTGAACTGCACAGGCACCCATGTGAGATCTAGCTGCCTTACCCACAATGCCACTGGCTGACTTGGCTGGCTTCCTGTAAGAACACCGGTCACACTGGCTCAGGGGCTCACCCTTCCCTAGTATGGCCTCATGTAAACTAATTGCATCTGCAATGACCCAATTTCCAGATAAGGTCCCTTTCTGAGGTACTGGGAATTAGGACTCTGACATAACATTTTGGGGAAGACAAAATTCAACTCATAACGCATGACACATGGGACCCAGCTGCCTTAACCCCCCCACCACCCCCTGCTTCCGTCATGTACATTTAAGACTCTCACTAAATAATGGGCAGATGATTGAAGGTAGGCATAGTCGCTTCCTCCAGATGTGTTTTCATGCTTGGGTAGCTTCCATTCCTTGCCTCTCTGTATTGTTTTCTGTTCCCTTGGCGTCCCTCCAGTCCCCTCACCTTTCTGTGACTCACCTTGCTGTCACAGAGCAAAGCACTCCAGGTGTGGTCTCGTTAGAGTCTCTGAGCTGTGAGGTAATGCTTCCCTTCATAATGATTCCTTGTTCTCACCTGGCACCGCATGACTACGATTCGCTGCTCGTGAGAAGCATGCGCTCACACACAGACACACACACAGACACACTCACTCACTCACAGAGACACTCCCTTCCCTCCCAAGAGCTGAGCGAAAGGAGGTTTCCAGTCCCATCAGAAAACAGAACTGCCGGCCAGGTGCCTCCACGTTTTCTAAGGGACGCACTTAATAGCACAGTATGTTTCTAAAGAAAATACATAATACCAGCTATTTTTAAGAAGTTGATGCAAGTTTAGTATTATTAACAAACTATACTTTTTTTCAGAAACATTTTTGTACAGAAATAAACTCCTACTTGAATTGCATTTTCCCACAAACTTTTCAAACTCCACTTGCATGACCTTGAAATTTTAGCATGCCTTTCCTCTTGGGTCTCAAAGTACAGGTGGAAACTTGAGCTTATCTTTAGCACATCTCCATGGGAACAACACTCCTGCTTTTGAAGGTGACTTTGTTGGAGTGGAGGGTGGGGAGCTCTGGGGGAAAGTCTCCCCCCTGAGATGGGACTTTGGAAAATGTGTCCAAGTGACATCGGTGAAAATGAATCCGGGAAGACAGTCACCACGAAGGGAAGATCAAGGCACCATTTATTTGAGGGAGAATGCAATTTTTATGGAAGAATCAAGTAATAACTGGAAAATGACAGATAATGAGGGTTTCCGGAATCTTAGGATGTGTCCAAGTGAATTACAGCTGACCACTTAACATGACATGGAAATACGCAATCCAATGGCCCCAAGGTTAAGTGAAAGAGAAGGGGAATTTGGATTGGAATAGCAGCTTCCAACAGCAGCTGAGGTGTATGAACTCAGCCTGGAGTGGATAACTCTGAAGTGCTGGGATGGGGACATTGGGAGAAAATTCTAGACATGAAGCTTGGGAGAAAACCTGAATTTGTGTTCTTTCATGTGGGGGTGGAGATCGCCTTGCTGTTGTGCAATCCTCAAGCACAATCCAAATGTCCCTAAAGATCTGCAAACACCAACAGGGCTTCCTTCTTTGTCTTACCAACACATGCATCTGTCGTTGAACTCACGGAAGTCGTTCAGAGGGTGCAGATGATGACAGAAGGACTATCACGTGTAGAACTCACAGGGATGTCCACTGATTCTGGACCTGTCAGTTTACCATACATGAGTTATTTTCACATTCTGTCCAAAATTCTCCACCCCCTGCACCCCTCAGACTAGATTGAGCCTTCATTTTCTGAATGTTCAAACTTCCCTTGATGGACAAGTGAAATAGATTTTGTAGCCTTTTGTGCCTCTTACAGATGGACATGGTCAAGACAATCCTAGCAGGTTAGCATTTCTGGCTAAAGGGAGTGGACTGGACCAACGCCATGCTGAACCAGATGGAGCAAAAGGCAAAAGGCAAATTCAGCCACATGGTCCTGCCTATATTTAGAATTGTTTTTTTTTTTTTTTGCTCATTGTAGCATTGCTTTATCAAAAGATGATACTTGCAGGTGGGGAGGTGGTGAAAGGGAAACTCTCTTACATTGTTGGTGAGAATGTAAATTGGTCCAGCCACTGTGGAGAACAATATGGAGGTTCCTCAAAGACCCATAAATAGAATTACCATATGATCCAGCAATTCTACTCCTGGGTTTCTACCGAAAGGACAGGAGAATGCTCAATCAGAAAAGTGCTTGCACATCGGTGTTTATTGCAACATTATTTCCTATTGCTAAGACATGGAACCAACCCAAAGGTCCAAAAGATGAATAAATTGAAAAAGTGTGGCACATATACTACATGGAATGCTATGAAAAAAAACCAACAAGACCCTGGCATTTGATAGAAAGTGGTCAAATATGGAAAATGTATTGCTGAGTGAAGCAAGTCGGGCTATGAAAGAGAGACACTGTATGTCTCCACTTAATATATACCTACTGTCCACACTCTATGGTAGGGACTGAAAGACTGGAGGACATAAAAGCACTGAAAATAGTTACGGACACTGGGGACAAAGTGGAAGGAGAATAGGAGAGGGGAAGAGTATAGGGAAGGGAATTTGGGAAAAAAATAGAAATGGTTTATTACCTGTTGATGATGACTTGTATAATATCCTCAACTGGACTAGTCTGAGGTGTATTTCATGCTGGGTAAATTCTCCTTACGTTCTAAATGATGTGTAGCGACTGAATATACAAATAATATTTTTTTAAAAATCAGAAAAAAAAGATTGCATTATTCTAAATGATGTATAGCGACTGAATGTACAAATAATATTTTTTAAAAATCAGAAAAAAAAGATTGCATTAAATTTAACTTGTTGTTATGACTGAGTCTTTGGGCGTCCTCTTAAATTCTGTGGCTGAGGCAGGTGGGCAGCTCGTTCTGAGCACTGGATGGGCAGGTTGTGGTTAAGCTCCACTTCCTCTGGAAGCCCCACTAGGATGGCTGTAAATAGATCCTGCAAAGACAAGAGGATTGGAGAAGGGACTGGAAGGTAGAAACTGAATGGAAAAAAGGGTATTTGACTTGGAGCAAATGGCATCCCTAGATGGCAGTGACAGTAGCTGAGAAGTGACCTTTCATACAAGGTAGGATCCCTTCCGCCCACACACCAACTTTCTCTAATTGGTGGGAGCACGTGCTTGTCATTGAGGCGTGGGGAGGAGACTGGATGGACGCCTCCTTTAGGAAGTAGCCAGCTCAGCAGCAGCCTGAAGGTTTATTTTCTGGAGAAAATAACTGGGGATGTTTGAACTTGGAGCAAAATACAGTTAAAGGAAGGGTAGTTTACAGATGAACATACAAAACTTCAATCTCCCCCATTTTGGCATGAGGACTTAGTAACTAGCCATGTACCCTCCAGGCAGGAGATCAGAGGCATCTTGTCTGGAAAATCTCACTAACAAATGACCCTGACCCTGGGGCTCCTGTGAAAATGGCCAGACCACTCATTCTACAGTGAGGAGAGAGGGCCGCGGGTGACAAGTCCCACAGAACTTCCAGTCAGCCCTTAGAGGCCCACTCTTAATACGCTGACCACTGAAGACTGTCAGACAAGGTGCTCAGGGAAGGTGTCTCAAACAATGACACAGAGCAAAACAACAAGAAAAGGGCTCCTTGTACAAGCAGAGGCACTCAGACCAAAGAAAATAATACTGACCTCGGAGAAATACCAGAAGGCACTGCATCTGTAAGACAAGAAGAGAGGTCATGTCTTTTTTTTTTTTGGGGGGGGGAGAGATTTTCACTGTAGGGCGCGTGCGCTCGCCAGACAGACAGAGAGAGACTTAGAGACAGAAAGCGAGAAATCACCCCCCAGGGGGGATGGCCACGCCGCAATCCCTTCTCCTCCATTCTCCTCTCAGGATCTTGGGCACACACGCACACGTGCCCGGCGTGAGTTTTAAGCCACCCGGTCCGGGACGTGAACCGCAGTCGACTACGTGGGAGTCCAGCGACATAACCATTATGCTAACTGCTGGTTCCAAGAAGAGAGGTCATGTGAGGGAAATATTCAAGAGACACAATCTAAAACGGGGAGAGTTGGAACTTAAATCCCAGCATGAGAGTGGAAAAACGATGTTAGAAAAATCTCCAAGAAAGAAACTAGAGTAAAAAGACCAAGTAATTGGAGAGGAAAAATATTAAGATCAGACAATCAATTTGGTAACAGGAAACCAACGAGCAAACCTAGGATTATTTATAAACAGGAAATAGTGGAGAACAAAATTGAAGGAACAACAAAGAAACATTTCTCAGAGCTAAAGGACACTATTTTCTTGATTAAAGAGCCCACCATGTTCCCGGCACAAAGTAAGGAAATGACCCACACAAGGCATGTTTGGGCGTTTAGGATCACGGGGGATAAAGAGAAGACCACGGGCACCCCACAGACAAGTGACAGGACACGGAGAAAGAGTCAGAAATAGCATGGCACCAGACTTCCCCGCCTCACCGCGGAGCAGAAAGAAGGAAGCAACCCTTTCACTATTCTGAGACATGATTCCTTCCTCGAATTGTCTTCAGTCGGAAAACTGCATAGGAGTGAAGGCAGAATATAGACCTATTTGGATGTGCAAGCTCTCAAGAACTTTCCCTCCGGAAGAAATCACTAAGAAAGCTGCTATAGGAACCATGGAAGAGGGGAAAGGGGTTGCCAAGGACAAAGACTATGACATGGACGGTCCTTCAGGGAGAATGAATGGCTGGATGGCCGTCCAGGTTTGAGCAGACGGAGAGGAGGCTGACACAACTAAGTAGAGCTGGGTGTGAAGCAGTACTAAATCCACAGGAAGTTCAAGCATGCTCGAAAACGCACACAGACCTGGATAGCAGCATGCTCCGGGGCAAACCGAATACTGAGCAAGAGAGGAAAGAAAAACACAGTATTGTGCAAGGACCAGAAAGGGGTCACAGTACGTGTGTGGCGAGGCCGTGGGTAACATGCACAAGTAATGACGCAAACACCGAACACGGCCGTCCCCAAATCGTCTGGGAACTGAGAAGATGGCGAGAGGAGAAGTGTGTCCGAGAGAAGCAGGAGAGTGGTTGGGGTGGGGGAAGGGATATGCGGAGAGACTTGTCATCTCCCACTCCAGGAAAGGGAACACAGCGTGGGGATATGAAGGAAATACCCAGAGAATATGCTACCCTTGGGGCTAGTGAGTTGCCTTTAGGGACTGGAATATGCTAAGAAGGTGTGGCAGTTTTCATAGAAAGCCCTCTAGAACAATTGGGCTTTAAAATATTTGCAAATATAATTTTGATAGAGTAAAAAAAGGAAAGCAAATCAAAAAAGGAAGAGCAGTTGAGCCACCTGCAGAGCCACGAGGAGCCTGAGAGACCGGACAGGTAATTCAGACACAGTGATTCTCTGTGTGCAGTGATAGGGGCCGAGGGGAATTTGCAAGGACACCTCTGTCTTCCAGGTGACATTCAGAGACATTGCTTCTGAGAACTTGACACCTCTGCTGGGGACTAAGCACTCTCCAATTATGCTGCTGCTTTCTTGCATTAAAAAGGTAAAATGTATATGAGTATGTTTCTATGGGAGAGACTGTGGGTAATAATTAGAGTTAATGAATAAAGATTCCAGCCTTAGTCTGGGTAGCATGAGAATTAATTACACATCTGATTAAAGCGATTAGAGTTCATTAAAAGTTAAATGCTCTTGTTCCTTACATTTTGATCTCCCGTTAGTAAATGGGGCTCGCTGTTGTTGAGTGTGCCCTGGTCAGAGTCCCTGGGCTACGCTAAACAGGGGAAGAACATCCTCTCTCTCCACCCACCCCCGGTCTCCCACCCCAGGGATCCCATGTAATTTCCAGGCACATTCAGTGGATGAACTCTCTTTAATCCTTAGCACCCTCCCCGGGCCTGCTGCACGCCGAATGCTGTGAACGTGTAATTAACCTTGAGCTCCTGGTGCACGGGGGCT
>NW_006208936.1:196304-196735 GCF_000334495.1 Tupaia belangeri chinensis
AAAGAAGTATTTTAACTTTATTTATTTATTTATTTATTTATTTATTTATTTATTTATTTATTTATTTTTAACTTGACCACAGAGGGACAGAGAGCGAGAGAGAGAAAGTGAGAAAGCAAGCCACCAGGTCCGGGACTCGAACCAAGGTAGACCATGTGGGAGTCCAGCGCCCTTAGCCACCATGCAATATGGCTGTCTGAAACGTGAAGGCACAAAAAGAAAGGCGATTATCATAGCTAATACTGACCGAAACGAGAGCGACAGAACGTAACTTGGTTAAGTGTGAGCGTCTCATTGGCTATTTCCACTGGCTGCCCCATCATACCCTCATTTCCTCTTTTCCTGCCCTGCATGTCCCAGGAGTTGAACCTTCCTTGGCTGTTTCACTGGGGCTCATGGTCCTTCAGCTCTGGTTAGGGTCTTGGGTTCAG
>NW_006208936.1:196761-198210 GCF_000334495.1 Tupaia belangeri chinensis
TGGGGGCCCCAGTTACAGCTCCACTCGCCGTCTCTGAGTCCAGGAACACTGTCCATTTCTCTGCCGAGCAGTCGACAGTGACAGCTTCCCACCACCCTTTATGCACTTCTGCAAACCCATGCAATGGCCTTGGAAGACAATCAGCAAAGAAGAGGGGCAAAGCTGTCAGGTAAACAACCAACAGGGCAAGCACATAAACCGAAGAAGCTGGGGAGAAGAGACACTAAAATCGCCGAGGTCCCACGTATACTTCGTGGATGTTGCTGTAGCCATTCTTCATGTGACTTGGTTTATCTGACCTGAGAAATTCCCAGGGCGGAAGTGGAGGTGACTTCAGTCTGTCTCTTCCGTAAGGTGAAATAGTGATCCCAACAGCTGTTTCACGGAGAAATATAGGTAACAAGGAAATATTTATAAGGGTATTCTGAGATCCACAGAGGAAAGCTGTCACAGGTGCTAAAAATATGCACACACCTTTGTATGTGACAGTTCTCACTTCAGAGCCGGTCGTATTTCCAGGGTTTATTGCATTTTCCTGCGTTTCATGGTAACAGCATGTGACATGCCGGAGTTCATCTTTATCAGCATCTCTGCTGTAGGCCTTCGGTCCTTGCCAAAGAGTTGCTCAACAATAAAAACTCATCTCCAGGTTAAAGCTTGTGGGGTAACGGCACACAATGTCTGCTGTGTGCATCTCTTTCAACTAGACAAAAAATATAAAGATCACTTTTTATTCATTAGAAAGTGGAGAAAAGCAAACATTGATCAAGTTCTCTGTGTATGTTCTGCACTGTCACATGGAACTTCATGGACTTTCATAACAACCCTGTGTGTGTATGGGATGTACATGTACGGGATGTGTGTGTGTCTGTCTGTGTATGGGATATGTGTGTATAGGGTGTGTGTGTCTGTGTGTGTATAGGATGTGTGTGTATAGGGTGTGTGTGTGTCGGTGTGTGTATGGGATGTGTGTGTATAGGGCGTGTGTGTGTCTGTCTGTGTATGGGATGTGTGTGTATAGGGCGTGTGTGTGTCTGTGTGTGTATGGGATGTGTGTGTATAGGGATGTGTGTGTGTCTGTGTGTGTATGGGATGTGTGTGTATAGGGTGTGTGTGTGTCTGTGTGTGTATGGGATGTGTATAGGGTGTGTGTGTGTCTGTGTGTGTATGGGATGTGTGTGTATAGGGCGTGTGTGTGTGTGTGTATGGGATGTGTGTGTATAGGGCGTGTGTGTGTGTGTGTATGGGATGTGTGTGTATAGGGCGTGTGTGTGTGTGTGTATGGGATGTGTGTGTATAGGGTGTGTGTGTGTCTGTGTGTGTATGGGATGTGTGTGTATAGGGTGTGTGTGTGTCTGTGTGTGTATGGGATGTGTGTGTATAGGGTGTGTGTGTGTCTGTGTGTGTATGGGATGTGTGTGTATAGGGTGTGTGTGTGTCTGTGTGTGT
>NW_006208936.1:198316-198771 GCF_000334495.1 Tupaia belangeri chinensis
CGAAACCAGATCTAGTCATGATTTTTTTTTTTTTTTTGGAGAGGTTTTCACTGTAGGGCGCGTGCGCTCGCCAGACAGACAGAGAGAGACATAGAGACAGAAAGTGAGAAATCACCCCCCAGAGGGGATGGTCACGCTGCAATCCCTTCTCCTCCATTCTCCTCTCGGGATCTTGGGCACGCACGCAGACGTGCCTGGCGTGAGTTTTAAGCCACCGGGTCCGGGACGCGAACCGCGGTCGACTACGTGGGAGTCTAGCGACATAGCCATTACGCTAACTGCTGGTTCCCTAGTCATGATTTTTTAATCACCACAATGTGCTCTTCCACTCCCCAGGTGTGAACGGGTCTATGACAGTGAGACATTTGGGCAAAGAGTTGGGGGTCACTTAAGAGGTGTGTTGTGAGTACAGGGTGAGCCTACTGGCTAAACATGGGTGGCCTCGGGGAGTGCTC
>NW_006208936.1:198817-199761 GCF_000334495.1 Tupaia belangeri chinensis
GAAGTCAAGGGGTGGATAGTGTCGGTTCCTTCTGGAGGTGCTGAGGGGGTGTTTATCCCAACCCTTTCTCCTGGCTTCTGTGTTGTTCTAGTCTCTGTGTTCATCCTCACCTGCCTCTCCTCTCTGCAAGTCCTCTTCCCTTATAAGAGCGCCAGCCATGGGAAATAGGGCCTGCCCTGACCTAGTATGCATGGCCTCACCTTTACAGAACAGATTACATATGCAAAGACCCGATTTCCAAATAACGTTATTGGAGGGGGTACTGTTTAGCCCAGTACGGCGAGGTGTGAGTAAGGGCGAACTTGAGATTGACAGAACGTGGCTTCGCTATTGAAGCTGCCCGCCTGGAATCTGTGTGGTCAGGAAATGCGTGGGAAGGACAGGGAGAGCCACCTTCCCGCTCCTTCCACGAGCACCCGCAGGCACCTCTGAGCAGCAGGCCCCAGTCTTTCTGGTACCAGGAACTTGTTTTGTCCAAGACAATTTTTCCATGGACTGGGGCGGGGCTGGTTTTGGGAGGATCCAGATGCATTCCACTTATTGTACACTTTATCGTTGTTATTACCACATTGTAATAAGAAGGCCCAGTACTGGTCTGTGGCCTGGAGGTTGAGGACCCCTATACTGGGGTCTCCAAGCCCAGGATACAAGAGTGAATAAAACGACAAAGATCCCCGGGCTCCTGAGCTTTCTTACCTTTTCTGTGCATTGTTCGCATCACCTCAGGGATGGCGAGGCCTGGGGCAGAGTGGACCAGCCCCTTCTCCAGGGGTCGCCCTCTCCTTTTTCTGGCTCAGGACAGGACACTCATCATTGTCACTTACGTGCACAGAACCCCTCCTGCTTCACACAAGGCCCTAACTTACATTTCTCTATTTACTTCTCTGGAAAACACTTAGCAACAGCTCTGACGGCGATGCCCATCTTACTGATGAAGACAGCCA
>NW_006208936.1:200107-200688 GCF_000334495.1 Tupaia belangeri chinensis
TTTCTTTCTTTCTTTCTTTCTTTCTTTCTTTCTTTCTTTCTTTCTTTCTTTCTTTCTTTCTTTCTTTCTTTCTTTTTCTTTCTCTTTCTTTCCTTCTTTCTTTTTTTAAGATTTTTTTGCCATAGGCCTCTTGTGCTTGCTGGAGAGAGACATAAAGATGGAAAGTGAGAAATCATCCCCTGGGGGGATGGTCATACCATAATCCACTCTTCTTCATTTTCCTCTTGGAATTTTGGGCATGCATACACGCGTGCCTGGTGTGTTTTTCAGGCCACCAGCTCCAGGACTTGGCCCTCAGAGTTGGCCATGTGGGATCCTGCGCCTTAACCACCACACCACCTGCTCGTCCTTTTCTTTAATTTTTTAATTGCCGGAAAGCATGTGCACTCTCCAGATAGAGAGAAAGAGACAAAGAGAGTGAGAAAGCACCCCCTATTGGGACGAGGTCATGTTGCAACCCCTTCTCCTCCATTTCTTCATCCTGTGGGGATTTTGGGTGCACGCACACATAACTGCAGTGATTCAGTTGTTCTTAAGGAACTAAAACGAGTTTCCCTGCAAGACGTACAGTTACGTGAAAG
>NW_006208936.1:201749-202087 GCF_000334495.1 Tupaia belangeri chinensis
TAGAAGCCCCAATCGCCCCGTCTTTCCCCACAGAAAGGCCACTGGCCCCCAGTGAGGGCTGGCCTTCAGAAGGACATAGGCCCTTGGCAAGGGGCTCGACCTGCCTCGCTCCACCCCACGCCTGCTCCCCACCCTCCCCGTGCCTCCCTCCAACTGGTCTTTCCCGTCGCGTAGATGGCAGCAGGGGCAGACCTGGCCCTTTTCAGCAGGGAAGGGATTCTGTAAGAAAATGAAGGTGAAACTACTTCTGCAAAAATCACGTGGAATTGAGTGCATCTTTAATGACAAGAATCTTAATAGATCATGCACGTTTAAAAGCCTCAGAATGTCCCGGAAAA
>NW_006208936.1:202177-202465 GCF_000334495.1 Tupaia belangeri chinensis
GGCAGCATCCTCCAGCCATCTTGCTGGGGTGCCAGCTCTTCACGCCTTCTCTGCCCAGAGAGCCGGTGTGCACTCCAGGCTTCCGCTAGCAAGGCTGCCTGACAAGCCTCTCATGGTGGACAGTGAAGGGAAGGGGCCTTTTCTAACTTACTGCTGGCCACGTCGTGCCAAGGCGCAGTCTCCGTCTGGCTGGTAGCGTCAGACCCGGGCCCCCACGCACAGACCTGCTCTCTGTCCACAGCACCGCTGCCGGCCGGCTCTGCACACACAGCCACTGCCCGCTCGCTT
>NW_006208936.1:202512-211658 GCF_000334495.1 Tupaia belangeri chinensis
CGGTGCGTGCTCCAGCGTGGGCTTGCAGGCGAGTGGTGGGCCGAGGAGAGGTCCCCAAAGCAAGAGCGGGGACAGCAGTGAGTGGCTGGCAGAGCGTGGCAGAGAACACCGCCGCTGTCCCAGTGTCCGGGCACATCCCCTCAGCCCCACCAGCTGGGAGCCCGCAGGCCCTCCATCCCTCGGTGTGCTGTAGGCTCAGAGGGCCTGGCCACACAGAGTGGGGACAGTAATGCGCACGCGCTCCCCTGGCCACCCTGGGTCTGCTCCCGCAGCGGTTAATTGGAAGACATTTACTTTTCCTGGGAAATATTTTTGCCTTAGGGTGTGTGCACTCACTGGAGAGAGACAGTGAGAGGGCAAGAGGGAAATCACATGGATGGCTGTGCCACAGTCCCTTCTCGTCTCTTTCCTCCCGGGATCCTGGGCAGTCTCTCTCTCTCTCTCTCTCTCACACACACACACACACACACATGCCCTGCATGAATTTCACATCCCCGGGTCTGGGACTTGAACTGCAGTCAGCCGTGCAGGAGTCCAGTGGCGTAACCGCTACAGCACCTGCCGGCCCGGCATTACTTTGTTAGGTAACCCCTCAGCCACCTGCTCTCTAGACCCCACAGGACACACCTGTCATTAGAGTAACCTGGAGAGATTAGGCCGACTCATTTGGGTTCAGGTGAAAACACCTGAACCAAATACTTGTAACCAAAAATTCACCCCACCAAATTTTTTTTTGCATTTTTATTTATTTCATGAATGTGAGAGGCAGAGTGAGAAAAGATGAGCACCCTCAATCGGGCCCTGCCTGTGAGCCCCCCACCCCAGCCTTCCCGGCCAGCCAGGTCATGGGCGTGTGCAGGCTGAGCGGGGACCTGAGCCCGTGACCTTCCATACACACCAGCGCTCCTGAGCAGTGCACTTCCAGAGCACCGAGCAGGCCGCGAGGCTGGCGTCTGCAACTCAGGTCAGCCAGGGACTTATTTTGGCCTGTGGGTGTGGCTATCGCTGGCCACGGTGCCTTGGGAGCCTGTCCAGGTCCCCTGGCAGGGCAGTCACCCTATGTGTCTGGTCATGAAACACCCCGAAAGGAAGTGGGGCCTAGAAGAGGAACAAAAGGAATCCAGGGTTGGAAAGGTGCTCAAGTGGGCCGGCCCATAGCCTGGTGGGTAAGGGAGCCAGGTGCCACATGGCCGGCCAGGGTTTGAGTCCCAGCCCCTAAGACCTGGGAAAACACTGGGCATGTGTGTGCACAGAATCCCAACAGGGTGGAGAAATGGAGAAGGGGCTGATGTGTGACCATTGCCCATTCCGCTCTCTCTCCCCGCCTCTCTCTCTCTCTCTCTGTCTCTCTCTCTCTCCCCTCTCTGGCAAGTGCACATGCCCTCTGGCAATGAAAAAAGAAAAGGACTCGAGGGAAAAAGATGGCCGTGGTGAGGAGCCAGCTTAGCAGTCCCCCACGGAGAGGCTCCGCAGGCGGCAGGCGGCAGCGACAGCCTAACCAGAGCAGCAGGTGCAGCGTGCAGGGCGGGAGTGCCCGCACCATCACCGGAGGGGAGAAGGGGGGACCTCAGACACATCGTGAGGAATGGCGCCTCTTCCTACCTACTAGGGCCCAGAGCTGGCGGGGGGGTGGGGGGGTGCTGCAGCACGGTCAGGGCCGGGTCACCCATGGAACCCTAGACTAAACCTGACGCCCGGCGTCCTCAGAGCACAGAGTTTGGGCCCCTTTGCTCAAAGGGGAATGAAGGGAGGGTAGGCGGCTGTCGGAGATAGTGGCTTTCATCCTGGTGTGCAGAGAATGAAGGTGAGGCCGCTGACACCGCGGGCCAGGACAGAGCCCACCCCAGTGCAGCCTCTGGTCGGCCTGGGGGCCTGGAAGGAGCGTGAGCCGGTCCTGCCCACCTCCATCGGTCGGGCCCCATCCTGGCCTGTCCCAGCAGGAGCTTAGTTCTCCACCACCCCTACCTCCCCTGCCTCCCTTCCCCTCCCACGACTTGTGTCTGGGAGAGGTGAGGCCAAAGCTGGACGAGGACGGCTCTCCAGCGTGAGCCACGGAAAGGCCTGTGCTCGTTACTGGAGAGTGAAGTGGGCAGCAAGGGGCTGGGGGTGACGGCACTGGCCCTGTTCTTTATGAGTCTCTTGGGGTCAAAGATTTAAATAATAGCAGCCGGTGGTAAGGCGGAGGTCAGACACGTGGTGCAGGGCTCGGCCCCGGCCCAGACCAGGTGCAGTGAGAACGTGAACGCGCAGGAGGCCATCGGGGTGTGCCTGGAAGCAGGACCGGGAGGCAGGACGTCCTGCCCGGGGAAGACTGGCGGGACTGGCCATGGGAGCGGGGCTGAGTCCTGGCTCAGTGGTTTCACCTGCAGTGCATATGAGAGGCCGCTTCCTGGAGTCTCCGGTGTGGGGTACCAGCCCAAGGTGTCACGGGGCCTTGGATCTTTCTCCCTCACTGGTGACAGTGGCTCCTGTCTAGGGCTGCCTTTAGCCTCCTCTATCACAAAATCACAGGAGGCTGGTTCTAGGCTTCCCACCCCAAATGCTGAGGCCCTCGGTGAGGCACAGTGCATGAAGCAGGAAACCATCAGGTGGACTCAGGCCCTGCTGTGTCGTTACTACCTCTGGCAACTCGGGTTCCACAGAGGAAGTGGGATTTGAACCTGGCTTCAAAGGAGGAGCAGAGTTTGGGCCAACGACACGCAGCAGGTGAAGGGCCTGGTGGGGGAGCTGGCAAGGAGAAAGGACAGGCCCGCACGCAGAGGCCGTGGTCGAGTCCGTGGTCAGGGTCAGGGCCCAGCTGATGGAGCAGAGGTGGCCACAGTGGGACGTGGGCTCATTGGCTTCCTGCCGAGGCCGGGCTGAGGCAGGAGAGTCACCTTCGGGAAATGCCCTGGGAACAGAAGCCCTGCCACGTGGGCATGTTTCTCAGTGGCTTAACGATTTGTTCCCACTGTGAAGGGAGCGAGGAAGCAGGCTGCAGTCCAACGCCAGCTCCCTTCCAAAAGGAAGTCTCAGGACTGTGAGTTCCTGGCTGACTGAAGCTGGAAGATCTTCACATGGGGCCCTGCTCCGAGAACCCAAAGCCGCTCCCTCCCGGGCTGGCGGAAGCCCCCTCTGACCAGGAGTGGGCCGCGGCAGAAGTGGCGCCTCTCATGGAAGCTCGCCTTCATGCCCTTGCCACACAGCACTGGAGCGGCCCGGGCCTTGCTGGCTTTGAGCAAGCCGCAGCCTGCACAGCTGAGATCGCGCTGGGAGCTGTCGCCGCGAGGCGAAGCTGTCCTCGGCGTGGGAGGTAGCCACATTTAATTATCATTCAGGACACTCCTCAAAACCGTTCCTGGATGCTTTGGCTGTTACCCTGGTCGCTTCTAAAATCAAGTCTTGTGATTAATTTTCATGGACGTGTGCTGGCCTTTCCAGGACGCCTGTCTTGTTTTTGCAGAGTTGGTTTATCTAAAGAAAATTACAGGCTCGACAGAACAGGAAGGGCTCACTTTCCGATGAGTCGAGGGTGCTCTTGGCGGCGAGGAGGCGTGGGTTCTGCGCTGGGTCAGGCAGGTGCGTCTGTGCACTCTCCAGCCCCTGCATCAGCCCCTGCAGTGCCCGGGCTGCAGGCTGCCGTCACTGGCCTTCTCCCAAGAGCTCTGGGGCTTCTGGTCGCCAGCCTCCTGAGCCGTCTGCATTGCTCTGGGAGTGCACACAGGCTCTGTCCCCAGGAGGAGGAGGCCCTCAGGGCCCCCCGTCCCCTGATGTCAGCCTGCAGCAGAGGCCGGCCCAGTGCTGAGGTGGCCACGGCTCTCAGGCATGAGATGGTGGGGCAGTGCTGAGAGCACTCAAGTCAAGCCCACGCCCACATAGGAGTGAAAGTGAAGGAACAAGGAACAGGGGGACCGGTGGTGGCAGAGCCGGACCCACGCAGGAGGGTACATCTTGGGACCTCCCTGTACACGACAGTCACGACCCTGCTGGGCCAGGTTGTGGGTTGTGAAGACCCTGTGGGGGTGCCTGTGTCTCTCTTTCTCTCTTTCTCCCTGTCTCTCTCTCTCTCTTATGGGGGAAATTTATGAGTGAGCTTAGAGAAAAAGAGATGAAAGAACACAGTTCCAGGGCCCCTCGGCTGGGCCAGGGCACCAGCGACTGTACCGCAATGCTATCACAGCCAGGACAGGGCAGGCTTCAGGGACCAACACAGGACGCCTGCTTCCCGGGGTATTAGTTTAAACGATGTCTCCCATGACCTCATCCTCATTTAAAGCCCCCGTGCAGAAACGCAGTGGGAGTGGCTTAAATGCAACTTGATGAAGAAGCCCTTGAGTCTCAGCAACATGGCTTCCCCCGCCCCACCACCGCCCACCTTCCCAAACTGGGGACTGGGAGCGAAGTGCAGGCACAGTTCTGAGAGCAGCTCAGAGTGCCCCCGCGACTGGGCACCATGCAGGGGTCCGCGGAGTCTGAGACCTGGCTGTCTGAGCTGTGGCGATTCCTGACCGCCGTAAAACCCACTCCTGAGCACAGCTGCGAGGGAGGGGACCTGGGTGCAGGAGCCGGGCTAGGAAATAGCCGAACTCAGCCTGCTCACTGCTCACGTCTGTTTTGTGACGTGGGATGTAGGGAGGCCTGCGTGGAGTGTTTCTAGATCCCAGCTCCAGGAAAAGCCCCTTCAGATGCCACGTTTCCTACCCCTTTCTCAGGGCCCCAGCAGAGCCAGGGTCAGAGGCCCGATCCCCCTCTCCCCCCTTTCAGCCTCCCCGCCTTGGTAGTGCGCTAGGGCCCTGGAATCTCTACCCTCTGAGTAATTCCCTTACGTGCCTTCTGCCAGCCCTTGTTCAAGCCTTGCCTGGGAGGAAGTGGCTGAATGTCCCCACAGGCAGCCACAGATGCAGCAGCCAGGGCAGTTTGCACTGGCTTGGGGTGGTGGGGGCAGCAGGACCCTGATGGAAGGTGGCTGCCGAGGTGGCAGGGGAAAGGCCTGGAGCTGCAGCCTGCATCCAGGGCTGAGAACCCTGGTGACAGCTCGGCTGGGGGGGAAGAAGCAGATGACGTGCTGGACACAGACTCCCCACTCACAGTTTTGCCTAGAGTCAGCTCTGCACTGAACTTCCCAGAAACCAGCCTGTCAGCAAACCGGAGAAGGGCTGAGGATTGCAGAGGCCCGAGCGGTGGCTGCAGGACCTTTGCCCACACAGCACTTCCACGCTCAGGTGCCCATGCGCTCGGCGCAGCTGGGAGCCGCAGCCGGGCAGCTGGGAGCCTGGCGTGTCTCCTGACTCCAGACCAGGAAGGACCATTTCCGGTGGAATTCCACCACAGCCTGGGGGCAGAGGCCCAGGCTGTTTCGACCTTTATGGTCTTGCTTGGGTCCTAGGGACTTTTTATTGTTTAGGCTTCTGCTAATTCATTTCCTTATGCTCTTATGTAATTTTTTTTTTTTTTTAAGAGGAAAAGAAGAAGCCATCTGTCAGTGCCTCCTGCTGCCAGCGAGGAGACTGGATCCGTCTGCTCGCCGATCACCCACTCGTCAGCTCCCAGCTAGAGCCCATTCCATTCCCTTTTAATGTGAAGATTTGCCTTCCTGGAAAGTTGCAATAATCGAAAGCAAAATAAAGCTAGACAAGCCCCCCTTCACCTCCATCCCTTAATGCGAGGTGGCTCCCGGGGCCAGCCTGCCTGTCTGGTGGGCCCCGTTCAGGATAGCTAACCTCTGCGTTCAGTGTCCTCTTCTCCAAAAATGGCCAGGTTCGCTCAGATGCATGACAAAGTTTCTTTTAAGCTTTGATTTTTTTTTTTTGATCCCAAGATCTTGGGAATATAGAAGTTTCAGCTTGCTGTTTCCAAATGACAATCCTGAAAAGTACCTCTTGTTCCTTTGATTCAAAGCACCCCAAGTTAGGATCACACCTAAAGTCTCTTTTTAAGTGTATTTCTTTCTCTCACGAGAGAGAACCCAGTGGCTTAAACTCAAGCCAGGCACGTGTGTATGCATGCCCAAGATTCTGAGAGGAGAATAGAGGAGAAGGGACTGCGGCATGGCCAACCCCCCTGGGGGGTGATTTTTCGCTTTCTGTCTCTCTGTCTCTCTGGTGAGCACACACTCTATAGCAAAAACCTCTCCGTATAAAAAGGAAAACCCACGCAAAAGCATTTTCCTCGAACTTACCTCTGCACTGGACTTGAACCCACGGATACTTCGTATGCAAAGCAGAGATGTGACAAGTTTGCTGCGTCTATGTCCTCTTGTCACGAGAGCAGGCAGTGCGATGGGCGCCCGCCGAAGAGGATGCTTTCCACATGGTTCTCCCATTCCTGGTCTAGCTCCCCGAGGGTACTTTACGAAACACAGCACGTACAATCCGTTCTGAATAAAGTTTAAATACAGACTGCTGGAATCTACACGTTGGCCTCTGAGTACAACAGGCAGAAACGCCATACTCCGTTCTGAATAAAGTTTAAATACAGACTGCTGGAATCTACACGTTGGCCTCTGAGTACAACAGGCAGAAACGCCATACCTGGGAGTTAGGGCCAATCTGACCCGATGAGATCGGCAAGTGAAAAAGGATTACAAGAAGTCCTGGTTACAAAAGCTATATCTGTTCTGTTCATTTTTAAGAATTATTTTATTTAACTTAATTTTATTTATTTATTTTGAATTTGACCAGAGAGGGACAGAGCAAGAGAGGAAAAGAGGGAGAGAGAGAGAAAGTGAGAAAGCAAGCCACCAGGCTGGGACTCCAACCACAGTCGTGCATGTGAGAGTCCAGCACCTTAACCACCACGCCACCTGCTGGCCCCTGAAAGCTATGTCTTAATGGGTCTTCCCTCCAGGAAGCACTGGTTGAGTCAGAAATAGAAATAGAACCCAATCGCCTTTGTTTCTTTCCTGTGCAGTGTTTGCGGGGTGTTCCAGGCTGGGTCTAAAACGATCTGTGTGTAACTGTAGCGAATCGGCCGCGTCTCCTTACTTGATGGTCAGGCCTGTTTCCCTTCGTTGCTGTGAGGGAGAAAACGGGGTCACAGTGCTAGACATCTCTGCTGTCTCTCATTTCTGGTGCCCAGACCACTTCTGTGGAGGCGGGCGCGGTTGCCTAGAACAGCCTGGCTCAGAGTGGGTGAGAGCCGTGTGTGACCTGGTCCGGTCTCTTCATAACATTTGAGCTCCAAGGCAGCGGTTTGAAGATGTTTGTAGTCAAAGAAATCCTTCTGCAAACAAAGCCCAACGCAGGGACTTAGTGCACTGTACGGAACAGCAGAGATGCTTGGCTGAAGGGACCTGGGGAGAAAGACCGAAGGGCGAGGAAGGGGCTGGTTCCTGTGGCACCCTTCCAACCTCGAGATTCTGTGGGACGGTTTACAAACCTCTGTGATCAGGGCAGTTGATCATCTCCTGTTCATGGCGCTCTGGGGGAGCCAAAAAGGCAGAAGTAACCCTGACTGCTTTTGTTGGCAAACAGAACTAATGAGTCTCTTGTTTGCTTTAATAAACCCTCTGGGGGACCAGCAGTTGGTGTAATGGCTATGTTGCTGGACTCACATGTAGTTGACTGCTGTTCGAGGCCTAGACCCAGTGGCTTAAACTCATGCTGGGCGCGTGTGTGTGCGTGCCCAAGATCTGAGAGGAGAATGGAGGAGAAGGGATTGTGGCATGGCAATCCCCCCTGGGGGGGTGATTTCTCACTTTCTGTATCTCTGTCTCTCTCTGTCTGTCTGGCAAGCACATATGCCCTATAGCAAAAAACTCTAAAAAAATAAATAAATAAAAATAAAATAAACTCTCTGGAAGGTACATACGCACATACAACAGCAACATTTCCAAGACTGTCGCTCAGATCACCTTTGGTTGGAGCCACCCAAAAGAGGAAATGTGAGTTTGGTTTCCTAAGTTTATTTTTCTTTCTTTCTGAAAGAGAGAGATAAACACCCTCCCTGGGGCCTCATGCCACAATCTTCCCCGGCCTTTCCCAGCCACCCAGGATCAAGGCCCGGACTCACTCTGGGAGCACGCCAGTCAACCAGGGACCCAAACCCTGACCTCCCGTAAGGCTTCCTGCTTCGCCAGCTCTGAGCCACCCCTGCACCGGTGCAGCTGGGCCTCAAGTTTGAAACTTTATCAAGCATAATTTGCAGAAAGAGTAAGGATGCTGTTTTAATGCTGATTTGCAGAAGCTGACTCAGATCAGCTAAGGAGACAGTTGGTTAAATTTTCAGGAATTGTCCAAGACAATAATTAAACATTGCTCTTATTAAAGATTAAACTTTGCACTTAGTCATGACCCTCTAGCATTTCCCCAGATGAGGTGAAAGCTTACGTCCAGGGGAAGCCCTGCACGTGGCTGTCTGTAGCAGCCTTATTCGCAATTCCCCAAACTGCGGTAGGGGAATGGCTGAATAAACTGACCTCCAATCCCGATACGGAATATTATTTAGGGCTAAAGAGAAATGAGCTGTCTAGCCCTGACCAGATGTGGAGGAAACCTGAATGCATATTACTAAGTGGAAGAAAGCAATCCGAAAAGTCTACAAACCATGTGATCCCAACTACATGACATTCTGCAGAAAGGAAAACCATGGGGATCGTAAAGAGATAGGTGGTTGCAGGGCGTGGGGAGCACAGAGGCTTTGGAGGGCACTGAAACTCTCCTGTAGGTGCTAGAATGATGGCGATATGTCATTACACAGTTATCAAACCCACAGAACCCAGACTCTGGACGCTGGGTGGTCGGTGTCACTGCAGTAATGTGCTTCGTGGTGGAGGGTGACAGTGAGTGGGGAGGGGCCCATGGGAACGCTCTGCCGTCACTTCAGCTCTGCTGTGTACCTAGCAGTGCTCTAAAAAATCGCCTATTAAAAATTAAACTATATAGATTTTAATGAAATGCATCAGATTAAAAGCAGAGGTAATTAGTACTCAAAACTTATCACTTCCTTGCTCTTTGATGTTTTTATTACAGGTGATCGTCACGGGTGCTGTTAGGTTGGTTCATGGGTGTCGTGTCTGCAGATGAATGACTACACACTGGCGTGCCAGCATTGGCCGCTGCCCGACCCTGTGTGAAGGGACTTCTGTTCAGTGACCTGGAAGCACACTGGCCGCGCGGGGGCGCTCACACTGGGGGCGCCGGCAGCGCTGTGTATAAGGGCCTTCCCCC
>NW_006208936.1:211688-214667 GCF_000334495.1 Tupaia belangeri chinensis
AAGGCAGTTGTAGCAGGCGGGCTTGGACCTCAGGGCCAGAGACGCACACGTCTGAGGACGCCCGATAACTGTGTCTGCTTTTCCTTTTAGGTTTTTGCCACAGGGCACGCGTGTGCACCAGGGAGGAGAGAAACACGAGAGACGGAGAGAGGGAAAGGAAGAACTCTCCCCCGGGGATCTCCACCCCGCACTCCCTCCTCCTCCATTCTCCTAGCAGGATTTTGGGCACACATGCACACACCATGGCTTTCGGACACAGACACAGAAACACAGATCTTTACGTGTGGTTATGTAGTTCACTGAAATTCATCCAAAGACTGCTTTAGCATGGCTCCAAGAATTCCCTCTTCTGGAAGCCGGACACTCCCACCAACCTAAGCATTAAATCCCTCGGACCTGCCGCAGAAGCATGCCTCAGGGGCAGCTCTCTTGCCATCAGAAGTATTCAGGTCTGTTCTGAGTGACAAACGCTGATTGTCGAACTGCTCGCTACAATGAGGTCTATCAACGTGGCTCTCTCCCAGTGAAAATGCAGTCAGGCACGGGGCATCTCTTACAGAGAGGCAATGAGAATGCTCTTCAAAATGTGACCCACACCCAAGAATATGAAGTATTTGTTTAAAAAAAGAAATCAAATTAAGGGGCCAGCAGGTGGTGTGGTGGTTAAGGCACCAAACTCTCACATGGCTGACCATGGTTCAAGTCCTGGACCTAGCAGCTTACAACTCACGCCAAGTGTGTGTACGTGTGTGCCCAAAATCCAGAGAGAAGAATGGAGGAGAAGGGATTGTGGCATGGCCATCCCCCCCCCAGGGGGTGATTTCTCACTTCTCCCTCTCTGTCTCTGTCTGGTGGAGAACATATGTGTTCTATGGCAGAAAAAAAAAATTCAAATCAAGATGATGTCAGAGGGGCCAGATGGCGGTGCAGAGCAACACAATACACTGCACTGCTGGGCCCACGTGGAAGAGTCCTGCATTGGCATCCTGGAGCCTCCTGTCCACACCGGGTATGCATGAGGGCCATGACCCCAGCTATCTGGCTGGGAGTGGGCTGCTGCGTGAAGACCTTGTCGAAGGTGTCTCTCTGTCTCTGTCTCCCTGTCTCTGTCTCCTGCCTTTCTCTGTTTCTCTGTCTCATGGAAGAAATAATATACATATGTGTGTATATGTGTGTGTGGGTACACACACACACAGAAGCTGGTTGTAGGCATATTTCACTCTAACACGACTGTACCTCATCAAGAATATTTAAGGAAGTCTGAAGAACGTGTTGATCTTCTGCCAGCCTTTGCTTCCGTCGCCGAGCCGTGCAATTTTGATAGCCCCCAATCTGCTAACGCCTCTCTTGAGTTCATACGATGATGCCACCATGCAGCCCCAGCGGAGGCGCAGCCCTGGTGTAGAAGCAGTCTCATACCGGCTCAGTGCTGGCTCAACCAGGCTTCTTAGCCCAGTGGCTTTTAGCCTGGCTTTTCTGTTAGCATCCCTGGATGGCAAGAAGAGGACTTCAAAAAATACCGAGGTTCAGAGGCCAGCAGGTGGCGTAGAGGGTAAAGCGCTGGATCACACATGGCCAACTGCACAGTTCAAATCTCCAACCCAGCAGCTTGAAAATCACACCAAACATGTGCACACATGCCCAGTGTCATGGAAGGAGAATGGGGGAGACGGATTGCTTCATGGTCATGCCCCTGCCACGGGGACACTTTCTCACTTTCTCTCTCTCTCCGGTGAGCACATGCTCCTTAGCAAAAACTAAAACTCAACTAGAATATTAAAGGTCCAACCCATGCCCAGAGATTCTGATTTGATTGGTGTTCGTAGGGTCGAGGGTGTCCATAAGTTTCAATAACCTCCCAGGCGTTCTCGCATACAGCCTGGATTAAGAACCACAACTGAACTTACATAAAAATCACTTGATGCCGTCCATGTAAATTTGCAGTTCTTACCCCCGAGTCACAGGGAAACAGATCAAGTCAAATTCTCACCCTTGATGACGATGGGACCTGGGGTGTTGGCGAGTTGGTGAGAAGGGAGTGCTCGAGCACCAACGATATCGCACGACAGCACCATCTCCAGCAGGGAAGTCTCTGTGAAGTCAATCAACTACACCCACTGGGGGTCTGCTTTGCAGCCAGTGAGCGATGCCGGGAGGCAATGCCACCACTTTCTGGGCGGTTCTGAGCTTCTGCTCCATCCCACGTGGTCCCCCGGCACTGCTTTGCATCTGACCCACTTTCCAAGCCAGATCTCCAAGTCTCCTGCCAATTCCACGAGTCCTGTATCCTTCCCAAAGGGCCCTCCCCCAACCCTTTTCGCTTAAAATAGTCAGAAGCACTTTGCATTCCTTGCCGGAGGAAGATTCCGGATACTTTGTCATATCCCTAAAGGAAGCACAACAGTGACCAGGTTTTATAAATATTTCTGAACCTCAGAACATGAAAATTCAAAAAGAAAAAAGTTGAGAGATGTACTCTATAAAAAGTGAACACTGCAAAATATACACTAAAAGATCAGTGGGCTAGAACGGAGACTCAGGAAGCAAGCCGCACTCCCGGAAACCGGAGGCATCGTCGAGGTGGCGTCCCACGCTGTAGGGAGGGTCGGCCTCTTACAGATGGGGCTTGGGAAGCCCAACGGCCAGAGCAGGACTGCACAGACTCCTTCTGAGGTGTTAACCACTCAAACGCAGGGCCGCACCCTGCCCGGTCACGTGTGCCCGAGAGAAGCAGGACCCCACGTGGTGACTGCAGTGGAGGCCCCAGCCCAGCTGGCTGAAACACACTGAGCACGCACGCGAGTAGCAGCGATCTGACGGGCTGGAGGACTGGAGGACTGGCGGAATGGCGGAAGGGAATCACACCATACCCAGACTCTGCGGAGGGCGTGCCACTGTCTCTCAGCCTGTCTCTCGGCCTGTCTCTCTTTCACACATTTGCACACACCTTGCACACACTTTTTTTTTGGGGGGGGGGGG
>NW_006208936.1:215101-217989 GCF_000334495.1 Tupaia belangeri chinensis
CTCTCTCTCTCTCTCTGTGTGTCTCTCTCTCTGGTGAGTACATGTGCCCTATAGCAAATTAAAAATAGTAAGAACATTAAATAAAAAAATCATTTTCAAAAAAAATAATCTATGCATGCATTTCAAGACTTTTTTGAGGCAAAATAAATTTGTACTTCAATTCCATTTTCCAACAACTTTTTGATGTACCCTTGTGTGTGTCTCTGTGTGTGTGTAAGAGAGAGAAAGAGAGACAAGGTCTCACTGTCACGGTCCTCCTGACTCGGCCTCCCAGCTGGGACACAAGTGCATGCCACCAGGCCTGGCTGTTTGAGACAGGGCTTCACTAGGCTGCCCAGGCCTGCCTTGAGCTCACGGTCCTCCTGCCTCAGCCTCAGGAGGGGTTAAAGGCACACACCACCTCGACCGTCTTTAGGTTGGACTGGGACTGAAACCCCGGCCTCTCTGCAGTCCCAGCCCGCAGGGCGCAGCACCTTAGCAGCTCCCGCCATTGCCGCAGAGCCCGGGAAAGGTTATTTTTCATTGAAATATAACTCATTCAAACCGAAAGGGAAAGACTGATATATGTGACTGTAACTGGGTGAACAATTTTACATGAAAAGGCATTATAAACTGAAAACACAAATCAGGAGTTAAGAAAAGATATTTGCAATTCACAGAACCAGAAAAGGATTAGCACCACTATGTAAACAGTACGGGCTATGTGAATAGTATGGGCTATGTAATAATAGGACTATGCAAATAGTACAAGCTATGTGATAATAGGACTATGTAAATAAATAATAGGACTATGTGAATAGTATGGGCTATGTAATAATAGGACTATGCAAATAGTACAAGCTATGTGATAATAGGACTATGTAAATAGTACGGGCTATGTGATAATGGGACTATGCAAATAGTACAAGCTATGTAATAATAGGACTATGCAAATAGTACTAGCTATGTGATGATAGGACTATGTAAATAGTACAGGCTATGTGATAATAGAACTATGTAAATAGTATGAGCTATGTGATAATAGGATTATGCAAATAGTACGGGCTATGTAATAATAGGGCTATGTAAACAGTACAGGCTATGTAATAATAGGACTATGTAAATAATACGGGCTATGTAATAATAGGACTATGTAAATAGGAGCTATGTGATAATAGGACTATGCAAATAGTACGAGCTATGTAATAATAGGACTACATAAATAGTATGGGTTATATAATAATAGGACTATGCAAATAGTACGGGCTATGTGACTATGTAAATAGTACGGGCTATGTAATAATAGGACTACATAAATAGTATGGGTTATATAATAATAGGACTATGTAAATAGTACGGGCTATGTAATAATAGGGCTATGTAAATAGTATGGGCTATGTAATAATAGGACCATGTAAATAATACGAGCTATGTGATAATAGGACTATGCAAATAATACGAGCTATGTAATAATAAGACTATGTAAATAGTACGAGCTATGTAATAATAGGACTACATAAATAGTATGGGTTATATAATAATAGGACTATGTAAATAGTACGGGCTATGTAATAATAGGACCATGTAAATAGTACGGGCTATGTGATAATAGGACTATGCAAATAATATGAGCTATGTGATAATAGGACTATGTAAATAGTATGAGCTATGTGATAATAGGGCTATGTAAATAGTACTGGCTATGTAATAATAGGGCTATGTACATAGTATGGGCTATGTGATTATAGGGCTATGTAAATAGTACTGGCTATGTAATAATAGGGCTATGCAAATAGTCCCTTGAAGCAGTAACTATAAACGGACCCAGTGAAGGACGGGCAAGGGATGAAAATGGAGAAACCCGGGAAGAAAAGCTGAAGAGCTAGTAAACATGAAAACAGGACTCTCCACTAGCAATTGGGAAATGCAGATGAAATAACAATGAGTGTTTTTATTTTATAGTCGAAAGTGTTGGCAAAGAGGCAGAGAAACGGGGACTCAGACTGCTGGCAGGAGTGTGAATCGGCTTGGCACCGGCAGGTGGTGTCATGGGTACATCACGGGACTCCCACGTGGTCGACCCTGATTCAAGTCCCAGACCTGGCAACTTAAAACTCGCGCTGGACACATGCGCGTGCATGCCCCAGATCCTGAGAAGAGAATGGAGAAGGGTTTGCAGCATGCCCACCGTCCCCCAACCCCCGGGGAGTGATTTCTCACTTTCTGTCTCTCTGTCCCTCAGGTAAGCTCATGCACCCTGTAGCAAAAATCTCTCAAAACGCAAGTGTGAATTGAGTCAACAATCATGGCAAGCGATTGGGTGACATTTGGTGGAGGGGACACGTGCACCCATCTCCACCTCACGCATGGCCATGATATGGAGGGAGTTGTTCAGTGTAGAAAGGGGCCGGCCTTGTACCTTAGTGGTTAGGGGAGCTGGGTCCCATATGGTCGACTGCGCATGTCAAATCCCACCCTGGTTGCTTGAAAAGCATGCTGGGCACACAGCTTACATCCCGACAGGAGGGAGAAATGGAGACGGGATTGCAGCAGAACTCTGCCCCATTGGGGTTGCTTTCCCTCTTTTTCTCTCTCTGTGTTTCAAGTGTATGAGCCCTCTGGCTCTGGCCTTTAAAAAAAAAAAAAGAAAAAGAAAATGAAAGGAGAACTGTCTATTAATACTAAACGGGTAAACCGTGGTGCTCTGGGTAGTGGAGGTTGTACACATGCAGAGTGAAAACTAATCAACCAAAGCAGCACACTGCATTATGAATGAGTGGCAAAAACATATGGCCAAGTGCGAAAAACGCAAGTTGCAAAATTCCATCAGTTAAATTAATACTAATTATTTCACATTATCCCAAACAGTATCATCTACCGGGAAAGTGCAGAGGGTGGTCAGGAAGAGC
>NW_006208936.1:218020-226545 GCF_000334495.1 Tupaia belangeri chinensis
CGTTCACTAACTTCCACATAGTGGTTTGTCTCTAGGGAGGAGAGACAGAGACCAGAGAAGCCAAAGGCAATTTGAATCTATCTGCACTTTCTGTTTCTTAAAGATGTGGACGCAGGGGCCGGACGGTGGTTCCGAGGGAAGACGGCGCTCTGGGAGGCCGACTCACGTGGGGAAGGCTCCAGGTTTGCGCCCGAGAACTCCCTGCTTGCTGCACGTGTGTCAGAACAGGGTTCCCAAGGCTGCGGTGGGTTGTAATGTGAGCCCCTGGGGGGTACTGTCTCCATGTCTGTCTCTTCCTCTGTCTCTCTCTGCCTCTCTCACTCATGGGAGAAATAAATAAATAATTTTTAAAATATATGCCTGAATTCATCAAGGTAAACTGGGCAGTGGTATGCTGAGATGGCTTTCTGGCCTAGTTTTGTCACCTATTTTTCTTTTGAAGGTTTTTGCTATAGGGTGTGTATGCTTGCTGGAGAGAGGCAGACAGACACAGAAACAGGAAAAGTGAGAAATCACCCTCCCCCAGGGGTGGCCACGCTGCAATCCCCTCTCCTCCATTCTCCTCTCAGACTCCTGGGCACGCACGCACACACTCTCAGTATGATTCTCAAGTCAACAGGTCTGGGACTCAAACCCTGGTCCACCATGTGGGAGTCCAGTGCCTTAACCACCATGCCACCTGCTGGCGTCATTCCGTCACATTTTAAAAATTCTTGTTAATAAGAGCGCCAGCCTGGCTTTCTGTCTTTTCAACTAAGATACCGTTGAGAGACTTTTTGCCACAGGATATACAGGTCCGGTTTTACACCCAAGTGCTCTTCAACCCACGCGTTAGCTTTGGTTTCAGTTTCCAGGCCCATGGTAACCCCCGGGCCGTCTGACCCGAGGCAGAAGCCCATTCCGCAGCTCCTAGCCTCTTCCCTTCGCCCATCCTGGTAGTGGAGCGTGTGTGACTGTGTGAACTGCTGCTGGCTCTGCCCGTACCACCCCCGGCCATGCGAGCTCACGGCTCAGGGCCTGGGACTGCGGTGCCCTCCGCCATGTCTCTCCCGGGTCTGCAGTTGACCTCACTGCCATGGGTCCAGCTTTTCTCCGCCTCTTGCTCCCTCATTTACCGCCTTGATGAACACTCTCTCTTACACCCCGGCTACTGACGAGAGCGTCCACAGTAGGGCGGGGAAGGAAGACCTCTGCAAGGCCCTGCCCATGCCCAGCACGCCTCTGCGGGGCACGTTCCCTACCGGCCACACTCCTCAGACGTGTCCGCCAGCTGTCTGCGCGCCTCTCCTGGGGTGGGACCCGTACCCTGTGCTGGAGCTCCCGCCACCTCCCTAACTACAGACCCTCTCTATCTCGGTGTCACCGAGTGTCAGTCAACACCGCGTCGTCACAGTAACGATCAAAACTTGACCTGGGGTGGAGACAGGTAGTAGAAAAAGCGCTGGGGCCAGCATAACGGTCACATTGCTGGGCTCCCATGTAGTCAGCTACGGTTCGAGTCCTGGACCTGACAGCTTACAACTCATGCCAGGTGCATGCGTGTGGGCCCAAAACCCCCAGAGGAGAATGGAGGAGAAGGGATTGTGGCCTGGCCATTGCCCTGGGGTGATTTCTCACTTTCCCCTTCACTGTCTCTCTCCAGCAAATGCATGAGACCTATGGCAAGAACAACAACAAACAAACGAACAAAAAACCGAATTGGTAAAAAGATAAACTGGGCCGTGCCCTGTGCGGTGCTCTGAACACGGCCTTTTCCTCAGTGCACTCCGGCGTCTTCTCGGGCAATGATCTTGGGGGCCACATTCCCAGCAGCACTTGCAGGCTCCAGGCAAGAGTGTTCCCAGGAGGTGTCCGGCACCCCTGGTGACCTCTGGCCTCACAGCACCCTGTCCCCAGTAGTCTGCAGGACAGTCATCCGGGGTGGTCCAGGCCTGCCTCTGCTGCTCTGCAAACAGAGGGGCCACGAAGTGCACTCGCTTTTCCCAGTGCGGCCACCGTGCGGCCTGCCGCGCTGCCAGTTCTTCCTTGTGACAAAGCACCCCCGTAGGACCCCCAACTTTGCTTCTTGGCCCACAAAGCCTAAAACATTTACCATCTGGACCTTTACAGAAAAAGATTGCCTATCCCTGAAATAGGCTCCACATGACATTGTGTAAGAAGAAAATGACCATTCCTTCACCATTCCGTACAGCTCCTGGGCCTCGATTTCCTTCACCGTTCCGTACGGCTCCTGGGCCTCGATTTTTCCCTTACAGACACAATGTTAACTGATTGTTTCATTTCTTGAAAGGTTAAACTGTGCATACATGTATGAATAGTTTACATATATGCATACATGCATTATATATGTATGTATGTACACCATCTATAGCCTATATCTCAACCATCTTATTTTTTTCTTTTTTAGAGGGATTTTTGCTATAGAGCACATGCACTCACCAGAGAGACAGAAAGTGAGAAATCAGCCCCAGGGAGGGATGGCCACGCTGCAATCCCTTCTCCTCCATTCTCCTCTCGGGATCTTGGGCACACACGCACACGCGCTTGGTGTGAGTTTTAAGCTGCTGGACCTGGAACTTGAACTGCAGTTGACTAAGTGGCAGTCCAGTCATGTAACCATTACGCCATCGGCTGTGCCCTTCGACCGTCATTTAAACTGATCGTATTGATGGACAGGTAGACTTGTTGACCCCGAGTAATAGCAGAGAGAGATTTTCCTGAGCAGACGAGCTCATTCCGGAGTGGCAGAGCACTGCAACACCAAACACGTGTGCTGTGATGAGCCCCGGGTGCATTTGGGGAGACGAAGGAAGACACGGGTTCTCACAGGCAAAATGAGGAGGGTGACATAAGTTGCTTTGAAGTCATCGTTCTTAGCAACCGGGATCAGTAACAAGGGTGCTCGTCTGAGGCTGAGCCAGCGGCGGCCAGGTGGGCAGCCTAGTAGGAGTATTTTGTGCAAGGCTGTGGTTTGGGCCGAGCTTTTTGTGGTAGTTCTGTAGTCAGGCACGTGTACATGCGAGCCTTCACGTCATGGCCTTGTCTTGGCTCCATCTTTCTCAGGATTTGACAGAAGTGACTCGATTTCAACAACGTTCACAGGTGAATACCAGTATTTGGCTATGGCTTAATATAATCTTCCTGAACTCTCTGTGAGACTGCCCTAAGTCCCCAGCGGGAAGACTGTGACCCTGTCCCCAGTATTGGGCCTGGCCCTTTAGAATCTAACTTCCAGGCCTCCACTGGCCTCTTCTGGGACCCTCTGAGGGCATCAACAGTTTGCAAGTTGAGTGGGCAACGTGTAGACCTGTGGGCTGAGGCTTCTGTGCAAATGTGCTCAAGGCCCTTGGTCCTGCTGAGACTGGGCTGGGGTGGGAAGAGAAGGTCGGCGGACTGGAAGCCAAGCCTGTACCACTGCGGCCGACAGGGAACACCGAGGAATCCGGGCATCTTGCATCTGAAACTGGTCTCTGGGTTGATATGAAGAAGGACACACAGGCCAGACGCTGCTACGCGGCAACACCATGCTCTGTGAGGCTAACCCCAAAGGGAGGGCTTGGGGTTCGTGTCCTGTGACCTCCTTGCACACGCCAGGCCTGCACGATGTGTACCCACGACCCAGAGCTGGCTGCAGCTGGGGTAATGGTACAGAGGCCTGCTCAGGTGCCTGCCTCTGTCTCTCATGGCAGAAATAAATAAACCTAAAAACTGTTTTTAATTTAAAAGAAAGAAAAGAGTAGAGTCTATTTTATTTAACGGTTTAACTTCATTGCTTAGACACATGCTAAGTAGGCCTCTATTTGGGACTCCCTGGGCTGGCAGCCATTAGGATAGGCCTGCAACCTTGTGTAGATTGTGTTTGCTCAACTCGTTCTCCAAAAATATTCTCAAATCACTTAGAGAAATCATTCATTTTGGGCCGCCCAGGCGGCAGGGCAGTTAAGGTGGCTGGATCCCAGGGGGCTGACTGCAAGGTTCAAGTTCCGGATCCAGCAACTTGGAAAACAGGCCAGGTATGTGTGTGTGCATGCCCCATGTCCTGAAAGGACATTGAAGAAGAACTTGCGTTGTGGCCGTCCCCCCAGGGAGTGCTTTCTCCCTTCCCTCTCTCTCTTTCTCACTCTCTGTCTCTCTCTGTATCTAACTCTCTGGTGAGCGTCACGCCCTGTAGCAAAAACTGAAAAAGAAAAGAACTGAAAAGAAGTCATGTATTTTAAGTGCCAGCTATTAGGCCCATAGGTTCACGCACAGCCGTTTGCTGAACACCTGCACTTAAATGGCACTTTACAGCGTGTTTGCTGTGATTTTAAGTGATTTCATTTGATCCATACACAGCTCCCCTGCATTGAAAGGACAACTTGCCTTTTTTCTCTTCATACAGAGGAGCACCTCGAGGGTAAGCAGAGGTAAAGGCCCACCGTCCCACTCTAAGGATCTGCTCCCCCTCCCTCCTGTGCTGCTGTCCAGCACCATCCTGCCATGACCCTACTGAGCACTCGTGTCAGGGACTCTTCTGAAGCAGTTTTTCAGGGCATGTGTGCTCACTGGAGAGAGAAAGATGAAGAGAGACAGAGAGAGGGAAAGTGAGAAATCACTTCCCAAGGGGATGGCCACACCACAATCCCTTCCCCTCCTGGATTGTGGGCAGGCACACACATCCACCCACTGTGACTCTCAAGCTGCCAGGTCCGGGACGCAAACGATGGTCGACCGTGTGAGAGTCCAGGGCCTCAACCACCATGCCACCTGCTGGCCCCTCTTCTGAAACATTTTAAGATGCTGTTTGGGGATTGCTTGATGCTGTCTAGTCACGCCTGTGGTTTGCTACGCCACCTCTCGAGCTCTGTGATGACAGCTCATTTCGCCTGGAATGTGCATTGTTCCATCTTCACTGGGCTGGGCAATGCCCCCTCTCAGCAGCAGTCCCGTGGGGCCACACTTTCTTGGAAGCACCTCTTGTCAGGCAGGCGATAAATAGCTGAAGGATTGTTCTTAAAGTTCAAAAAAAATGCAGTTCATGAGGTCCTCGGGCCCCGCCCGCCGGCCACCACACTAACCCGTTAGGTGACATAGACTGCAGACGCCTGTAGCCTCTTCAGGTCATTACTTCATTCAAGTTACCCATCAAAGTGTCGTGGTGGGACCTCCTGTAATTTCAAGCTTACACAGGCCACTGGAAGTTTTGACCTCTCTGATCCCTCCTCCTGTAAAAGGCTTCCCTTCCTCCTTTACACCCCAGGTCCGTCATGCCCACATTACCCAAGACCTGCATGGCTCTCGCCTCCTTCCTACCCAGTCACCCAGTCCTGTGTCTGTTTGCAGTTAAACGCGTCCCTGAGGGCACGAGCAGCGGCCACCCACGTGCGGCCTGTCCAGGTCCTATCAGCTGGCCCCTGGCGCACCCCCCAAGTCACTCTCCCTCTCCAAAGCAGATCCGAAGCATACGCAGAACTCTCCTGAGCTCAAGAATGTGTTGTTCTGGCAACGGCTCGCAGCAGGCCGAGTACCTCTAACGACCTTCCCTGCCCCATGACATCTGTCTCTGTCTCCTTGAGAAGGGACGGCCATCGCACGGTCTCACCTCTCCTCAGAATGCAGCCACCCCTTCACACTTACCCAGGAACTGCGCTTGGACCTGCGTTCTGGTCCCGCCTGGCCCCTTCGGGCTGATCTCTTGACTAGACGTGTCTGCACCGCTCAGCGTTCATTTGATTGTTACTGCTGTTACTGTCATTGGAGATGCATCGCTCAGCTCATTCTTGGCCACACGCTGCACCGTCTCAGGCGTCATCGGGCCCTTCGGCGCTCAGACCGTGCGCGCGGGCCCACCTGAGGCCCCTCACCTTCGCCCCCTGGGATCACTGCTCACAGGCAGGCGGGGTGTTTCGTGACTGGCTCTGTCCGGCGAGCCGACCGGCCCTTCCTTCTCTTGCATTCCTCGGTGCTGTGGCCATGCCTGGCAGTACTAGACCCAGGACTAGATAAACAAAACGCAACCCTAACTTCAGGGGAGCAGTCTAGGGGTGAAGTTGGAGAGCAACGAAAAATTCCTGTGGTAGAATTTTTAGAAGTTCGTGTGCAAGTACGCAGGGAGTGCTCCCAGCCCCACTGAGGGCGGGAATAGGGAGCCATGGGGACCCTCTACCTACCTAGCAGGCACCAGCGGGTCACACACAAGACCTCTGGCCTTCAAGGTGCTGCTCAGAGGTTATTATTATTGTTATTTACAGTGCGAGTTAGGATCTGGGCTGGGAGAGCGGCTTCTAGGATCTTTCCCCATGGCAGGCAGGTGAGAGGGAAGATAGGCCTTGCCCTGTGGAGCCCCATGGACTCTTCTACAAGGGCAGGAACAACAGAGCCTGCTGTGGCAAAAGCCCTGCCTGGGACTGAGCGGGCTTGCCCGAGGCAGATCTGCACACGGCTTTCACAGGTGAGACCCAACACGGCTTCCTCGAGCCGTCCCGGGGCCCTCCAGGGTGAGTGTCTGTGCTGGGGACGCCCCGGGCCAGGCTGCCTCCTACCCACCCTGTGCTCCCACCGCCTGCTCTCAACCAGCAGCTGCTTCTCCCCGCCCTGGGCTCAAACCCGCAGAGGTCTGGGAGAGGATGTTGGAAACAGGCGGCCGTGAAGTGTGGGAGGGCGAGGTCTGGGAAGCAGCCAGCTCTGGACGTGAGTGGACGCTGTTGGCCGACTGGCCACTTGACCTCTGGCCCGAGCCCTGGGAAAGCGCGCCTTCCTCCCTTTTATTTTATTTATGGCTCCGTGCGAGCTTCCTATTTACGTGACCGTCCTGGCAGAAGAGGGCTGTCACTTGGCCGGGCTCTGAGTGGGAGGACGGGCTCCCTGCTGTGCGAGCTGCCTCTCCCGTGGGCCTGCAGCTCCGGCTCGGTCACGGCCAGTCTCCAGGTCTTCCCACTCGGGCTTTCTCACGGAGGGTGTGCTGAGGAACCCGATGCAGGAAACGTTTGGTGATGCAATTCTGGAAAAGCCGGGCAGCACCACGCCCAGTATCACATTGCTCAGGGAGCAGGGTGCGGCTGACGCCTCAGATGAGCCTTTGTTCTTTTCCATACCGCTCAGGACGAGGAAAACAGCAGATGCGTGAAGTGGCTTTGTGACACTCAGAATCAGCGGACCCTGAAACCAGGTAGACCAGCCATGCACCAAAAGGCTTCTAAAGGACGTCTTTTCCTCTGACCCACTTAAAAGAGAGGGAGTGACAGCACAGGCCAGGGGCCAACACGCAGGCCAGTGTCCTCGTGATAAATAATGCAACGTGCGACAAGATTCCAGGGCAGGGATGCTAAAGGCCTCTGACTGCAAGGGACTGGGCTCAGCCGACTTTGCAGCTGAAGCAGGCTTTGAAGCTTTGCAGCTTCCTGGGAACCGGAAGTCGACGGCACGGTGCCACGGGGCCTTCCAGAGCACAGGGGCCCTCGGGCAGTTTTGTCTCAAACACCCACAGAGAGAGCCCCGGGTGATGCCCTCTCTCTGAGCTGCCCTGAGTACCACTCTGGAGGTTTCCGTTTTTAGTTTGCAAGAGGAACAACCAAGCTTTCATGAGCAGAAATTTGCTAACGCAAATTGGGCCTTTGTGAGAGGCCGAGGCCAGGCACTGGAAATATTTCCTGGGGTCAGTGGGGTAACACTGAGCCCGTTCTAGCCAAGCCGGTCCTTCCCTAGTCAAATACTGAGTTGAGGGCTGACATACCCGCAGAGAGGATTTGGTTACTTCTGTTTTGTCTGCCCGACGTGCATGGAGCGCTCTGACAGCCTCTGGGATCGTCTCTAATTACAGTTTTGCTCTTCACACCTGTGAGGCCATCACACCCAGAATCCAGAGGAAGCTGGTGCCAGGGAGGAAGGGACCTGCCAGGCAGGAGTCCCCTGGCATGAGAATTAGCACCACCATGCAAACGCTCTGTGTGAAGAGGCGAGCCAGATAAAAAAGGCCTCAGATCACTTTCCTTCTGCGGTCCTTCCAGGCGGTGCACGACCCTTCCCCTCCCCTCCGCCCCTCTCCTGCACATGCACTCTCCTGGACGCGCATGCGACGAGAAAGCCACTGTTTTGAACCAGCCCTCTGAGATCAAGAAAGGCGCTGCATGTGCACGACCCCTCCCCTCACCTCCGTCCCTCTCCTGCACTTGCAGGTGACACCGTGGACGCGCATGCGACGAGAAAGCCACTGTTTTGAACCAGCCCTCTGAGATCAAGAAAGGCGCTGCATGTTGGGACCAGCAGTTGGCATAATAGCTATGTCCCTGGACTTCCATGTAGTTGATCACGGTTCAAGTCCTGGACCTGATAGCTTAAACTCACACCAGGTGCCATGTGCGTGCGTGCCCAAGATCCCGAGAGGAGAATGGAGGAGAAGGGATTGCGGCGTGGCCATCCCCCCGGGGCGTGATTTCTCGCTTTCTGTCTCTCTGTCTCTATCTTTCTGGTGAACGCACGCACCTTTTATAGCAAATACCTCTCCAAAAAGAAAAAAAAAAGGCAACGTGTGGCAATAAGACCGACAG
>NW_006208936.1:227427-245310 GCF_000334495.1 Tupaia belangeri chinensis
CCATTCTCTCTCTCTCTCTCTCTCTCTCTCTCTCTCTCTCTCTTTCTCTCATGCATGTGCACACACCTTCAGTCATCTTTCAAAATCTGACAGCATCTTCGGGCCAGCTCTGTGGTGTAGCAGTAACATGTGCCCAGAAGAAGGTGGACCCCAAAATTCCAATCCCTCTTGGTCAACCTTGGAACGCTCTGGGGCCAGGGTGAGTGCTCAAGACCCGACGGGCTGGAAGAATGGGGGAACGGGGGCCACGGTGTGAGAGGCCCCCTGGAGGGCACCTCCCTCCCTCCCACTCACGTGAGCGCATACACTTTATCATGAAGAAAGGGAAACGTGAAGAGAAGAGATGCAGATGGGACCCATGTGTTTCACCTCCTCTCCTCCCGGAGACCCCAGTAAAATCCGAGGACGAGAATGAAAGTGCATCGGTACAACTGATGGAGAGAACCGCGGATGAACAAGACGTTTCGCAAAGCCCTAGGAGGAAAGGAAGACCGACAGGCGTGGGAAGCTGTGTGTGAGCCTGCCTTCTGGGGAGGGAGGGAGCCAGTGGGGCCCGCAGACCCCCGGGGGCTGGGGTTCAGAGGCGGGCCTGGAAGTGGGGCCGGAACCGGGCTGTCACGGAGCACGCGTGTCCTCTCCTTTGCCGGCGTCAGTGCTGTTTCTTGTTCCCACCCTCGGCGAGAACACACAGCCTACTGACACCTAGGCAGCTTCTCACCTGGAGAAAGGTCACTTCTTTGAACGGATCATTTAAATTCTGTAGATGACGTGGTGGTTAAGGCACCAGACTTCCACATGGCTAACTGCAGTTCGAGTCCTGGACCTGGCGGCTTACTTTCCCTCTCCCTCTCTCTCTTCCCCTCTCTGTGGTAAGTGTCCTATAACAAATTTTAAAATGATAATAATAATTAAAATAAAATAAATAATTCTTTAAAATTAATTTTGTAGGTGGCATGGTGGTAAGGCACTGAGTCCCGGACCTGGGGGCTTACTTTCTCACTTTCCTTCTCTTTCTCTCTGTCTCTCTCTCTCTCTGGTGAGCATATGTGCCCTATAGCAAAACTTAATAAATAAATAAATAAAATTGTTAAATTCTCTCTACCCCATTTTTGAGCTAAGCGAAATCTCAAATGAAGGCCAAATAAAGGCTTGTAACAGTGACGACGACCTTTGAGGGTCAGAGCAGAGGTTTCTCTGTCATCCGCGACGGGGACACCTGCAGACCCCAGAACCCCACGGACAAGGGCGTGGGAGCCGTGGTGTGAACGGGAGCACTGAGAATTCCTCTGCTCGTGGCGGCGTGTTCAGGAAAGCACACGCCACGTTCCGCAGCATGTGGACGTCGTCTGGACTGGCGTGTCGGCCACTCTCCAGTTCCTTTATCAGAAACCAGAGACATTAGGAGCTGCAATTAAAAAGGAAAAGTACACCCTAAAGCATTCACAGAAACGCAGTGCCCTGTGTTTCTCGGGTCCACGGCAGTCCTGAGCACCTTGAACCAGGGACAAGCAGGCTGTCCTCACGGGGGGCCCGGGGAGGCCTGGGCAGCAGGCCACTGCAGGAGTGCCCAGGCGAAGCCCTCACCTCTCTCAGAGTTGGCGACAACAGAGGAAGGGCAGGGAGTCGTTTCAAAGGGGAGGTTTGCGTGGTGATAAGGAGGCAGATGTGATCTCGTGTGGGCCAAGGTATGGTGGTCTGGAATGATCTGGAACGAAGTCAGGGAGTTAGGGAGCTGAGAGAGGTGTGCGTATCTCATCCCGGAGGACCAGGGGGATGCAAGGGCTGGCTCTGCCCAGCGTGTGTGTGCCTGCCCCAGGAGGGGCTGAGAGACCACTTGCGCGAAAAGCAGCAGAGCCGCGTGTGGTTGGGGAAAGTGAGAAATGACACCTCGGGCCGGACGCTTTGCTCTCTGAGCGCCTCCGGAACCCTGTACTGCAACCCTTCCTCCCTGTCCTCAGCCCACCTGGCCGATCTGCCCACCGCGGCCATCTCTTGTCCAGCTCTAGGGTGACAGGACCACGATGCGCAATTCAACAAAGCCCTGGAACGTGTGAGGCTGACACTCCTGGCTAATGTCGGCTTTGCTCTGCTCAGAAAGTGGCTTAACCTTGGGGGCCGTACTGGACACTGCCATTTCCCCTTCATTTGGGGGTGCATGCATGCGTGTGCCGGGGGGGGGGTGGCATGGCAAGAGCACAGCCCACTCAGCAGAGGGGGGGAGCCCTCCTGTCCAAGGAGCCACAGGCCGACTTCCAGAAACCAGGCTGGCACCAGATCAACCCCGGGGCCCGGCCTGGTCTCCCAATCCACATTTCCATCGATAGCGCTTTAACAAGAAAGTTTGGACTCAGCACACGACCCTTGGACTGCTTGGGCTTGGTGATTAAGAATGGAAACTGTCTGGTATCACAGCATTTTTTTAATCTTCTTATTGAGAGGATTGATCCGTTCTGTTTTGGAGGAGTGCATTCATTCCTTACGGCTCCTGTAACAAATCACTACGAGCTTAGTGTTCAAATCCTACAGCTCTGGAGGCCAGAACTGTGCCCGAGGCCAGCCCCATAGTCGCGCGGCTGAAAACCGAGCATACGGAGCTAGGTCCTACGTGAACTGCCGGGGTTCACGTCTGAGGCCTGGACACTGGAGAACACGCCAGGTCTGAGCATGCACGCCAGATTCCGGATCAGGTGGAGAAATGGAGGGAAGGGATTACTGCCTGACTAGGCCCCATTGGGGTGTTTTATTTCTCTCTCTCTCATCTCGTGCTCTCCGGTCATTTGAAAGAAGGCGGCGGAGGAGGAAGAGGAAGAGGAGAGGAAGAAGTCTGAGACAGGTCTCGCTCAGCTAAGATCTAGGTGTTGGCGGTCCCTCTTGGAGGCTCTGGAACAGCCTGCATCCTCCCCTTTCCAGTGTCTCGAGCCGCTGTGCTCCTTGGCTGGCCCTTCCTCCACTCGGAGCCCGAAGCCCCTGGCGGGGCCCTCCTGGCTGCCATGTCTCTGGCTCTGCACGTCCTTTGTCCTCTCTCTTCTCTGACTTCCCACCTCCTCCCTGCCGTGAGGCCCCTCCTGACGGTGCGCGGCTGGACGCTGGCAGGCTCGCGTCCCATCTCAGTAGTCTGTCACATCTGCAAAGCCCCCTAGGCCATGCGAAGTCCGTATTCACGGGCCTGGAATTCCAACGTGGACAACCTTGGGTGGGGGTGGGAGGGGTGACTGCCTGCCCCCCAGGAGCGAGAGACGCACAGACATGAGCACAGGCTGTGGGGGGCCGACCCCTTTCTCAGTACACAGAGAGGTTCAGAGACAGCATCAGGGCCTGACTCACGGAGACGTGGGTGCACCTGCTTCGGCACTGGTGGTCCCCTCTGCTCCGCAGAGGTAGATGGCTTGTGGGAGAAGGGCAGGGGTGGTCACCGTCATAGAAACGCACTCATTCCGGATCATGGGCTCTTGTGAACAAGGGAGCTGACTTTTTCCTGAGCCTGATTGACCTTCTGTTCCTCTTAATTCCTGAGGGTCAAGGCAAGTGGTTAGCCTGAGAATGCCCTTCACAACCCGCTCCATCTTCAGGTGCCTCTTCACAGAGGTCAGGCCGGCCCAGAGGGTAAGGACACCAGACCTCACATGGCTGACTGTGGTTCGAATCCCAGCCTCAGCTGATTTGAAAAGCATGCCAGATGCATGTATGTGTGTGCCCCAAATCCCGACAGCGAGAAGAAATGGGGGAAAATGGATTGCACACCCTCTGGAGGACGCTCTCCCCCTTTGTGTCCTGATCTCAGAGCGCACGCATGCTCGGGCTCTTAAAAAAACGTTCTACATTAAAAACATGGAGTCCAAAACAAATTGTAACACCCTCACCCCCCAAAGGGGAAACAAGCCGAGGCTGAGTGACCCAGACTCCCAAAGCTGGAAATCGACGGCTGGAGTGTGCTGAGGTTTGCTCAGGAGCCTGTGAGGGTTTAGGGCTGCAGTTCCACCTGGAGGGGATGGTGCTGGGCTTCTGGGAAGAGGCGCTAAGACCCTGGAAACTCTCTGGAAGGTCTTGGACTCCCAGGTGCTTCGCACACTCATTTCATCTGTACCCACAGGTATAACTGTCCCCATTTTAGAGATGAGAGGGCTGAGGCGCACATGGGGACCGAGCCCGAAATCCAGGTCTCAGACAGCACCTGCAGACAGCCTTCCGTCTCATTCCAGGGCGGGGACTGAACACGGCCGAGCAGAGGTTAATAGATGCCTGGGATTTCTTAGACCTCATGAGACCCGGTCGGCTTGCTTTGGAGAAGTACTCTTTTGTCGAAAATGGAAAATGAGCCCAGTCACATCCACACCGTGTGTGGTGCGAAAGCCCTTTCGCTATTTGAATGTTATTCAAATAAAGGATTATAAAGCGTCTGCAGCTCGCGTTACCATTTCCAAATGCAAAAATAAAAAAGATCCAGTGTTCAGAACAAGGGATTTGTTATTTGACCATAAAAAAAGAGAAAGGAATCTTTCTTTTTAAATTTAACATAATACTCAGGTATGGAAGGCACTGAACAGAACATTCTAGACTAATACCTTCCCTTCACCCCACACGAAAGCCTGGGTCCCTTCCAAACATGTCCACAGCGTGACCTTGAACTCCTTCGGTGATGCTGACGGGAACGGCCCTCCCCAGCCCACCCCAAGGCAGCCGACTGCGTTTGGTGGGTGCAGGGCAAGGCTGAGCGCGTGATGATGAAGCAAGGAGCTGAACTGGAGGTCCGGTCCCCTCTCCCCCACCCTGCCCTTCCCAGGAAAGGAGGCCGGTACTCGTATCCTGCTGTTGTGACAAACTGACACACACGGCACAGCTTAAAGCAGCAGAAATTTGCGATGTCACAGTTCCGGAGGTCAGAAATCTGGAGAGGGCCTCGCTGGGCGGAAAGGAAGGTGTGGGCAGAGCTGCGCTCCCCGGGGCTCGAGGGAGAATGTTTCCCCACCTCCCCAGCTCCTGAGACTCCTGCTTTCCTTGGCTCATGGTCCCTTCCTCTGCCTTCAAAGCTGGCAGTGGCATCTTAACCCTGCCTCCTCTGCCTCCCGATCTCATGTCGAAGGACCCCTGGGACGATGCTGGGCCCACCCAGATAACCCAAGACCGTCCCTCCATTACAAACCCTAACTGGGCCTGCAATGTCTCTTCCCAGATAAGGTGGCACAGTCCAGGTTCCAGGGATTAGGACATGGACATTCCTGGGGACGCTGGGGTCCCAGTGACCACAGAGGCCTGACTTTGGTTTTAAAGGTAAGTCAAAGGACTGCCAGGCAGACCCCTCCCTGAGGTGAGGAGACAGAGGACAAGTCCTCCGAGGTAGAGGCAGGAGCTGATGCGGCCCCTCACTGTCCTGGGGCGGGGCTGGGGTCTGAGGCTGGAGATGCTGATGTTCCGGTCCAGGCCAGGGGCTCTCACCAAACTCCAAAGAGTCCAGACCGCACGTTTAGCATGGAAGCAAGATAGACGCCCTTCAAGGGATGGCAGAACCTAGGGGGAGAAGCTATAGACAGATGGCTGTGGGCTGGAGAGCAGGGAACCCTCCGGAGGGTCCAGGGCCTTCACGCCACTCAGAACAGTGGCAAAGGGGCCGTTGGTGACTGGAATTGAACTTCTCTGTGTCCCAGCAACTGCGACCTAGGTGGAGTTTAGTATAATCTAGGAAAGTTAAGCGATGTGGCATGTCTTCACCCTTAACTCTAGTTGCGGCTAGATGAGCTCCGCCCGAGTGGGCAATGTCACGGCTTGGACGTGCCCTCGAGCATCAGTGCACACCCACCTGGTGAGGTGCTGAGAGAGTGGAGACTAGATCTGCTTACCGTGTGGGGAGGTGGGGTCTCTGGGCGGTGAGTGGGCACCAGGGCCCCGGCCTGAGCCCGGTGTGTGTAGGAGGCACAGGCACACAGACACGTGCATCTGCCCTCGGCAGCTGGAGGCCCCACTGGTGCTGGCATCGCGCCCGCCGCCCCGACGCCGGGCACCGGAAAGGCCATGATGGATTTTCTTGTTCTTTAATGAAAAACGCGTCATGACTTTTCGGACAACCCAGCAGAAGTTCCAGACGCGAGTGTTTTCAGTACTGACAACAGAGCGGACTGGAACAGGCAGTGAAGAATCAGCCTGAGCATTTTCTCCCACTGGTGGGAGCGGAAGGCCGTTTGACACCGGCTCCCATCCCACCCTCTCCACGCCGCCTGCCCAGTGGCTCTGGTTAGAGCCACCTCCCTCTTCCCACAGCGCTTCCTGCTCTGCCCCTTAGTTGTCACCTGGCACCTGCACCTTGTGTCACAATTGCATTGTGCGACCACAGTCGAGGTTGCGACCTTCCCAGCCTAATGCCAGCATCTGGGAGGGCAGACGCGAGAGGCTCTCCCCGAGCCCTCTGTGTCTGCAACTGCCGAGCATGGCAGGTTCGATGTCTATGAAAGTGACGAGGCCAGTGACACCCAAGAGGATCGCAGTTGCAAAGGACAGGCCTGTGGGACGAAGCAGGAGGGTGCAAGGAGGCTGGCCTATGCGTCTTGTCCTGTCTCCGTTTTTTTTTGCCCGGGATGTCCCCGCCATCCTCCATCCTGTCTGTCTTGGTCCGCCCTAATGGTATGGCCCCTTCTCTTTCAGCTCTTCTCCCTGCTTCCGTTTACATGAGATTCCCGCTTCCTGACCACCCAGCACCTCCCCGTGACCTCCCACCCCTGCATGCACCATCTCTAGCAAACTTCCAACGACAGTTCAAGTCCTTCCCATGACAGCCCCTCTCAGTGCTTCTCAGACCTCAGGGTGTGCGAATCCTTGGTGGGGGGGTCTTGTTAATACACGGATTCCGGGGCTGGACGGTGGTGCAGTGACAAACAGAATGCCCTGTGAGGCAACCCACACGAGCAAGCCTGGTTCATGTCCAGAGACCTCCCTGGGTACAGCGAGCACATGCGTGCCCGTGATCTGGGGCCAGCTGAGGCTGCAGTAGGGGATGGTGTTGAGACCCACTGGGAGCATCGTCTCTCTGTTTCTCTGTCTCTCTGCCTGTCTCTGTCCTGTATGGGAGAAATACATACACGGATATAAAAGTACAAAGGTGTGGATCCCTGAGGCCGGGAGAGGCCGGGAGTTGCAGCGACTCATTGCTAACGAGCTCAGGGAGGGTGCCATGCTGCTAGCTCAAGCCACTCCGAGTAGCCAGGATGTGCAAAAAGGCAAGAACTCTGCCTGTGACAGCGTTCGTTTATGGGTAAGCATTCTCTACCGGCTGAGAGACCCCAGAGACAGAAACTCAGGCTCAGCCCGTACTCGCCAATGACAGGAGGAACCCGTGTGCAGCTGAACTCAGTGCCGAAGCGCAGAAGGCGCTCCCGAGATGTTGGCGAGGATGGCCAGAGGGACGCCATAGGATTTCAGGAGCAGCTGCCTTTAAAATAGCTTAATTCCTTCAGCACTTTGCAAATGAAAGTTTGGGAGTACATTTATTTGAACAATGCAAACCCAAGTTTCTATTTTATCAGGAATAATAATAAGACCAATTTTTTAAATAAAGAAATGTTAGGGGGCCGACAGGTGGTTAAGGCACTGGACACTCCCACATGGTTCAAGTCCCGGACCTGGTGCTTTGCTCTCTCACTTTCTCTCTTTCTCTCATCAAATTAAAATAAATAAATGAATAAATAAAATTAAATAATTCTTAAAACATAAGAAGAAATGTTAGGATATGTAGGGTTTTACCACTCATTTGAGTGAGAAGTGATAACAGAGGCCTTACCTCATTCACTAGAATTGGGGTCTTAGGAAAGAAGCCAGCAGTGGTCTGGCTTTCCAGAACCTTCTAGTCATACCAGCTGCTGCCTAGTGCTCTTAGAACGATGGATGGGGGGAACCAGCAGTTAGCATAATGGCTATGTCGCTGGACTCCCACGTAGTCGACCGCGGTTCACGTCCCGGACCCGGTGGCTTGGAACTCACGCCGGGCGCGTGTGCGTGCGTGCCCAAGATCCCGAGAGGAGAATGGAGGAGAAGGGATTGCGGTGTGACCATCCCCCCTGGGGGGTGATTTCTCGCTTTCTGTCTCTATGTCTCTCTCTGTCTGGCGAGCGCACGTGCCCTACAGTGAAAATCTCTCCAAAAAAAAAAAAAAGAACTATGGATGGGAACCCAAGGCCTGGCTGTCTGGCTGTAGAGGGTTAGCTGTCATCAAATGAAGCTGTAAGTGGTCAAGAATTGGTGTATTTCTGTATCTTTTTTCATCAATGAGTATCTATAGTTAAAAATAAAAAACCCAGGGCAGGCTCTGTGGCCTAGTGGTTACAAGTGCTGAACCCCACATGACAGGGGCGTCAGGATGGAGAAGTGGAGGAGAGGGACTGCAGCGTGACCACGCCCTGTGCGCGAGTAGGGAGGTCTCTCTCCCTCTCCCTCCGTCCTCTCTCTGTCTCTCTCTGGTGAGTGCACATGCCCTCTGGCAACATTAGAAGTAAGTAAATTAATAAATAACAAGCAGTGACATAATTAATTAATCCCAGTGTTAGGCGTGAGCACTAGAAAAGTAGGGGCAGTCCCGCCAGTTTTGTTCAAGGCCGCGCTCCCCAGCCCCGAAGGGGTAGATAGTGGAAGCTTGGCGTCTCTCGGTCAGCTCTGTCCCAGCCCGTGAACGGGAAGTGTCCAGTTGGAAAAGGGGCTGAAAAGGGGCCACTGCTGAGGAGCAGCACCTGCTCCCCACCCCGGCCCAGATGGCCGTTACTCAGGGCCCTGGGGTCAAATCTGTAACTCACACTGCCGACTCAAGAAGAAAAGGAATTGAATGGAAGGATGGGAGTAGCTGATAATCTGGGAAGGAGGTTAAACAGAGAGGACCCAGGCAGATGTGCGATCCAGGGTGTTCGGGCAAAGGAACACGGCCCCCAGGGCCATGTCAGGGGAGCCAGCCTCAGCCACATGCCCTGGGAGAGATATCGATGGTCCACCTCCTTCATCCCCGGCCAAAGGAGGCCAGGACCCTAGATTGAAATGCCACCACGCATGCCCAGCGCGGGGTCGGGGAGCCTCTCGGGAAAGGGAAGTGGCGTGGTGGGAAACAGAGGAACAGAGCCCGAGACGACGGATGTCACTCTCACGGACACAGCTTGGCTCCACTCCAGGGCAGAGAGAAGGGTGGTGCGGGGGGGGGGGCACCCCACCCTCCTGGACCTCGTTATTCTGGGTTCTGAATCTGTGCAGCCACTGCTCCCTGCCATTCACCGGCAACTCCCGATCAATACCGTTTTGAAGTCAAAATCAATACGCTTTCCAGAGCGCTCGCGGGCACGTGGAGGGTGCGATCATTCCGTGTCGCTAGGGGTGAGCAGTCCCAGCCGAGGTGACCCCGTGATGGTCCCTTCCGTCTGTTTAATACCATGATTGTTCACATCTTCGTGCTGTTTTTAATGTGATCTCACTGTTTAAAATGGCCACGTACAGAAATGCCATCTTACGTCCCGACACTCGAGACCCACGTGCCTTACGGAGACAGACGTGTGCTGGATGACCTGGCTCGGTCACGAGCTGTCCTGCCGACCCCCGAGTCCCACGTGGTGAGCCAGCAACGCGTGCTCAGCTAGGCGTCCTTACACACAAACACAGCGCGAGGCCGACGGGAACGTGACCAGCAGCTTGCGAGAGCCTCGCCTCATATTCCTCCTAGGACCCCTGGTTCACGATGTGCTCATTCAGGGTTCAAGGCCGTTTGTGGAACACGAGGATGGCGAACGGCGAGACTGGCCACGTACAGACTTGTTCAGATTCACGCTGTTCAGTCTCTCAACGTCTGTCCCCCGTTCCCTTAGATAGGCGGTTATTTCACTTCCAGCCAGCCCGTTCAACCAAGCTGGCTCATTTATGAGTTCTTGCCATTTCATGGAATGCTATCCCAACATCTCGAGTCTCCTCGCCCAGCCCAGGGAGCGGGAGAGTTGACGGGGAGACAAGCAGAGTGGCTTCCGGGAGGGCTCCGGCCCTTCCTCTCCATTTTAAGAGCTGATTCTTTTCCCATTGAAGGAAAGCAACCCCCTCCACGTGCACGAGAGCTGCATCTACCTTGTGCATGAGCTTCCCACCTGCTTGTGCGATGACGTTCCTCTCAGCTGGAGTGAGCGTCCTTCTTCTGGCTCTGTGTCACAGCGGAAAGCTGTCTCAGCCCTGAATTATGCTCTCATCTGAACTCACATTGAATTCGGGGTTTTGCCGTGAGGTTGTGCTGTCGATGCGCCGGCGTGAAAGCTTCCGCACGAGCGCTCCGGTCCATGGGATTTTCCTCAACCAGATACCTAGCCTGGATTTACAGAAAATCTTCTTACGTATTTTATGTATCATCAATATTAAGCCTATTAATGCCAGGCTCATAATTACTAAGAAGCATTATCGAGTGATGTGGTCCAGACGAAAATCAAAACCCAACAGTGTCCAAAAAAAGTTTGAATAACCACGAGTGATTATTCTCTCATGGTTCCGTGTGACCTATTGCCAGTCCGCTTCGCGTAGCCTGGTACACAAAACAGCTTGTGTGCTTAGGGGAAGTTCTTCCTAGAGTTGTAGTGATAGGAAAGGTATTTCGGACCAGGCTGTGGGCTGGTACTTTCTAGCTGGATCCCACATGGGCGACTGAGTGCTTTCAGTCCTGGACGTGGCAGCTTCAAGAACACTTGGGTGTGCATGCCCAAAATCCTGAAAGGAGAAGAAGTGCAGGAGAGGGATGGCTGCATGACCACCTCCCATAGTGGGTGCCTTCCCACTTCCATCTCTTTCTCTCCATCTCTGTCCAAAGAGTACATGTGCCCTCTGACAAATTAAAAAGAATACGAGATTTATTTGAATTAACAATATTTTCAAAGTTCTAGATGCTCATTCCATACAAACCCAATATAAGAACAGGTGACAAGAAGGTGTTGATAACTTATAAAATCTGAAATATGAATAATCAATAAACACGTGAAAACATGACTGAGCTTACCAATAAGCAACTGGCATGCGCACTGGATTAATTCACACGGGCTATCGCTGTGCCGCTGTGAAAGTGATAGATACTGCTGTTATCAATAAATACCACCACGCCAGTGTGGGCGGACGTGCAGGCGAATGACACTCAGGCAGTGAGTCTGGGTGTGTGCCTTGAGGGGCGTCTGCACTTTGAGCAAATGTAAGGAACGGTCATCAGGCGTGTGGTTGCAGACCTTTGTTCAAGGAAGCACTGTTAATATCCTGAAAACCCAGTAACTCTGCACGTGTGACAATAAGGATGAGTGAATAAATCGTGGCTCCCTTATGATGGAGAACTGCTATGTATCCATTGACAATTTGCTTTTGGGGGCCAGCGGGTGGCGAGGAGGTTAAGATTATGGATCCCACGTGGCCAACTGCAGTTCTTGTCCCAGACCCAGCAGCGTGAAAATCACATTAAGCATATATGCGTACACACCAAAACTCCCAAAATCTTTGGTGTAGAAGGAATTGTGGCATGGCCATGCCTTCGGGGGGTGATTTCTCACTTTCTCTCTGCCCAGTGAATGTATGCACCAGATAGCAAAAAGGAAAAGAAAAGAAAGAAAAAAATATCTGCTTTTGAACGTTGGATAGGTGTTAAGGCCAACAGTGGTATGCCATTTTTAACCATCAGACTGGTGAAGATCTAATGCCTGGAAATCAGGTGTTTTAGCAAGGACTCAAGCAATGTGAGTTCTTGCACACTTGTGGGAGTAAAACTGTTATGACCACTGGGAGATCCATTTAGCAACATGCACTGACTTCAAAATGCTCATGGAAAATGGAATCAAAGTCTGAATGTATTCTGCTGCAAAATACATGCATACTTTAATTGTAAAAAAAATTAATTTAATTTAAAAAAAGATTTGGAAATCCATACATAGATTTCCATAATACTTGTTTCCATGAACTTTCTGAAGACCCCGTGTACTAGCAAGATGGAAGACATGTACGTCCAGCGACTCCACCCCAGAGATATGCTCTAGAAAGGCTCTCTCACACACGTGAAGAGAGAAGGCACATCCAAGAGTGTGAGAAGCATGTGCTTGTGACAGAGGAAAGACAGAGGCAGGGAACCTGTCCACTAATGGCCACGTGGCCGTCCACTCGCACAATGGTGCCCCATCTGCCTGGTGGAGATGGAGTCACATGGTCCACACAGGGGTCTCCCATGCAACACAGTGCAGGGATGAGGAGCAAGCTGAAGAAAGATACAGAAAGCAATATGCCACTTGTATAAGTTTAATAGTACATGGAGCGGCCTCTTTGCACAGCAAGCAGTTCAGTGCTATGTACAGGAGCCAGATCCCACATGGCCGACTAAGCTTCAAATTCTGGTCTGAGTGGGGTGTAAAACATGCTGGGTATATGTGCGTGCTCTACACCCTGGCAGGATAGAGTCATGGTGAAGGGATTGCTGCTGACTGTGCCTCATGGTCGCTCTCTCCTCTCTCTCTCTCTCTCTCTCTCAGTGCACATGCCCTCTGGCAACATTTTAAAAAATACTATGTCTTACTTTAAAATATGAATAGATGAGAGAAATACATGAAGAACTGTTTAGGATAATTACCCAATTCCAAAAAGAAATTGAGAACTGGAGGGATGCATAGGAGTCTTAAGCTGTATTAGTATATTTGATTTCTGGAGCCAGCAGGTGGCGTAGTGATTAAAGTGTTGAACTTCTACATGGCCGACCGTGGTTCAAGTCCTAGACCCAGAGACTTGAAACTCACAGCAAGCACATGTGTGCGTGTGCCCAAAATCCAGAGAGAAGAATGGAGGAGAAGGGATTTCAGAGTGGCCATCCTCCCTGGGGGATTTTTCATTTTCTGTCTCTCAGTCTCTTCAGTAACCATATACCCTGTACAAAAATCTCTTTAAAGAAAAAAAGAATATTTGATATGATTGCTGGGAGGTGGCTAAAGGTTGTTCTTACTATCTGTGTTAAACAATGGATACTATTTTCACAAATATGAAATGGTATGAAAAGATACAATGTGATGTCAATCAAAAGACAAAAGAGACAAAAGTACATTCAATAGAATTTTATATATGTGTGTCTAAATAAATATGTATATATAATAATATGTACAGAGATACTTCAAAAACTTAGTGGAAAGTAGGATTCAAGTATGAGTTTATTGTGGTGCAGTGAAAAATGAAATTCGTGCATAGTTTTTTTTTTGGTTTTCGTTTATTTTCTACATAGTTTATTTTCTATTTAATTTATTTCTGCTCAAATCTTTATTATTTCTTTCGTCTGGCATTTTTTTTGGATTTTGTTGTTGTTTTTCCAGTTCCTTGAGGCATGATTTTACGTTGTTTATTTGCCACGTTTCCATCTTTTTCTTTTTACTTTTTTTTGGGGGGGAGCGGTTTTCGCTATAGGGCACGTGTGCTTGCCAGACAGACAGAGAGAGACATAGAGACAGAAAGCGAGAAATCACCCCCCAGGGGGGATGGTCACGCTGCAATCCCTTCTCCTCCATTCTCCCCTCAGGATCTTGGGCATGCACGCACACACGCCCGGCGTGAGTTTTAAGCCACCGGGTCCAGGATGCGAACCATGGTCGGCTACGTGGGAGTCCAGCGACATAGCCATTATGCTAACTGCTGGTTCCCTCCATCTTTTTCTTATGCACACTAATTGTTATGAATTTCCCACTAATGACCGCTTTTGTGGTATCCCATAGATTATGGAAACTTGAGTACTCATTATCATTTGTTTCCGTAATTTTTTTGATATACTTAATTTCTTTGGTAATTAAGAAGTCACTCAGAAATAGGTTCCATGTGTTTGTGTATTTTCAAGGATGTTCCTTGAAATCAATATCGAGTTTAATTCCATCATGGTCAGAGAAGATGCTAGACAGTTTCTATGTCTTTGAATCTGTAAAGGCTTGATTTGTGTCCTATCATATGGTCAATCTTTGAAAAGATTCCATGCCAGGGTGAGAAAAAATGAATATTTTGTGGTCTTAGGATACAAAGTTCTATAGATGTCTGTCAAGCCCATTTGATTTATAGTATTGTTTAGGTCCTGTATCTCTCTGCTTCCTTTTTGTCTAGAAGATACGGCTAAAGAAGATAATGGGGTGTCACGATCCCCAGTAATTATAGTGTTGCTCCCTATCTCTCCTTTTAGCTCCTGTGGTTTTTTTCCTTCACGTATTTAGGTGCTCCTGAGTTGGGTGTATAGATATTTATAAGCAAATGTCTTCCTGATGAATTAAGCCATTTACTACTATATATGGCCTTCTTTGTCTCTTCTTATAGTCTTTGTCTTAAAGCCTATTTTGCCTCAAATCAGTATTGCAACTCCAGCCCTTTTTTTATTTCCATTTGCAGGGAATATCTTTTTCCAGTCTTTCACTTTTAGTCTATGTATGTCTTTATTTATAAGGTGTGTTTCTTGTAGACAACGGATAGGGGGTTTCTGTTTTTTACTTATGTATTTATTTTTAAAATTCATTCAGTCAGTCTGTGTCTCTTGATTGGAAAATTTAATCCATTAACATTCAATATTATTATTGATATTTCTGGATATGTTCCTGTCATTAAGTTCATTAAGTGAGCCATTTTCTTGTTTTTTGTTTGTTTGTTTGTTTTATTTTTTATTTTTAAAATTTTTCCTCTTAAATCCATCTATCTGACTTTGTAGTTTTCTTGGTATAGCACTCCTTTCAGAACCTCTTGAAGAACTGGTCCGGAGTTGGTAAATTCTTTCAGGTTTTGTTTATCTGAGAATGCTTTTATCTCTTTTTCCCATATGAAGGAAAATCTTGCCAGGTATAGTATTCTTGGTTGAAATTGTTTTTCACTTAACACTTTGACTATATTTCCCCATTTTTTTCTTGCCTGCATTGTTAACCTGATAGCATAACCTTTGTAAGCAGCTTGACATTTCCCTCTTGCCAATTTTAGTATCTGTGGTTTGGACCAATCTTGCTATGATGAGCCTTGGAGAGGATGTTCTTAGGTTGATTCTATTTGGGGTCCTATGTATTTCTTGGATCTGTATATTTGAATGCCTCTCTAGATTTGGAAAGTTTTCTTCCAGGATTTCATGGAATAAATTATCAATACCCTTATTATTTTCTTCCTCTTCTGGGATACCAATTATCCAGATTTTGGGGCACTTGATGGTCTCTAGTATTTCTCATATATTATCCTCATTTTTCTTGGTTGTTTACTCAGTCTTTTTGATATTTTTTTCTAGGTCAGAGTTTTTGTTTTCTACATTTGAGATTCTATCTTCTGCATGATCTAATCTACTTTTAATACTTTCAAGGGGGGGCCAGCAGTTAGCGTAATGGCTGTGTCGCTGGACTCCCACGTAGTTGACCATGGTTCGAGTCTCAGACCCAGTGACTTAAACCCACACTGGGCGCGTGTGTGTGCGTGCCCAAGATCCCAAGAGGAGAATGGAGGAGAAGGGATTGCGATGTGGCCATCCCCCCTGGGGGGTGATTTCTCGCTTTCTGTCTCTCTGTCTCTGTCTGTCTGGCGAGCGCATGCGCCCTATAGCAAAAACCTCTCCAAAAAAAAGAAATACTTTCAAAGGAGGTTTTAATTTCCTGTATCACATTCTTCATCTCTAACAACTCCGTTTGACTCTTTTTTATGGTGTCTATTTCTTTTTTCAAATCATGAAAGGACTTCCTCATCTCCTGGAGTTCATTGTCTCTTTTCTCTTGCATCTCATTTAGTTTGGTAACTAAATTATTTATCTGACATTTCCAAGAATTCCATTGTGTTGTCTACTGGTGATGAGGAATTGATGTTTTCCCTTGGAGGAGAGACATTTTGTTGGTTTCTCATATTTCTTGTGCGGTGGTTCCTAGTCATGTGGTGATCTATACATTCCTTCCTAAGTATTCAAGGTATTGCTGAGTGTTCAAAGGTGTGCAAGAATAGGGAATTGGCAACCTCTCTTCTGTTCTACCTCCCTGTTGCTCACCTGCACTGTTGTCACTGGTCCTGGGTGACCCAAAGTCCTCCCAGATTCTAGAGAGCAGGTATGCCTGAAACTGAGCTGTTGAGCTTCACCTCAGTACCAAAGAAGAGATCGGGCGTTGCACACTGTACTAAACACGGAAGTCCAAAGACAAATGGGGGAGGGGATGAGCCACGTGTCCCAGCTGTAACCCTGTAGCCGCAGACAACCCGCCTTTCAGACAGGCTCTTTGCTGGAATGAATGTCTGGATCTAGCTTTTTTATAATACACATTTTCCATGAAATTCTTAAAGACCTCACATACACGCACAATAAAATATCTCGAGCTATTTCCTCTAGGTATTGGGATTAATAGTGATGTTCATTTTCTTCTCACATTTATGCATTTCTAAATTAAACACACTATTTCTATCATTAAGAAAAAAACATTTTTTATGAAAGTGTTTTCATTTGAAAAATGGCACCCTGTTGAGCCTTTGATTGGTGTGTGTTTTAATCACAGTCTGAGGTTGAGCTGTGAGCTTTCGGGCACTCTCATTCATCCGCAAAAACATCTTTGGAAGGCTCTTAATTACAAGGTGATAGTCCCCTTTGAGACAAAAATAATCATAGCAGTTAGGGCTGGTAAAAGGTACTTGTTAAGAAAGATCAGTCTTGGCAAAACTTACCAAGAGGGGGAATGTGCATGTCGGGGGGAACAGAATGCTGATTATTTATTTTTGAGAGTTTTTTTCTATAGGGCGTGTGCGCTTGCCAGACAGACAGAGAGAGACATAGAGACAGAAAGAGAGAAATCACCCCCCCCATGGGGGATGGTCATGCCGTAATCCCTTCTCCTCCATTCTTCTCTCGGGATCCTGGGCACGCACGCACACATGCCCGGCGTGAGTTTTAAGCCACCGGGTCCGGAACGCGAATCGCGGTCAACTACATGGGAGTCCAGCAACATAGCCATTACGCTAACTGCTGGTTCCCCTTTTTTTTTTTTTTTTTTGAGAGGTTTTTGCTATAGGGTGCGGGCACTCGCCAGAAAGACAGAGAGACAGAAAGCGAGAAATTCCCCCCCAGGGGGAATGGACATGCCACAATCTCTTCTCCTCCGTTCTCCTCTTGGGATCTTGATCATACATGCACATGTACCCGGTGTGAGTTTAAGCCACCGGATCTGGGATTCGAACGGTGGTTGACTACGTAGGAGTCCAGCGACATAGCTGTTACGCTAACTGCTAGTACCTAGAATGCTGCTTTCCGTCACTCTGAATCCCCACACTTCCCCTAGGAAAGCAGAGAGAGACAGCCAGCCTTGCGCAGGGGCTGGACAACGGCTATCCGCTGCTGACCTGGTAACGGCGAATCGCTCTTCCACCTGGCATGCTGCCTGTCTCTAGCACAGCTCCTTCAAAAGCTTTCCCACATGACAAAACATGTTGGGGTATAAAAGACTTCCTCAAGGTCTCACACTGTCTGGGGTAAGGAGAGGCCCAGGGCCCACCTCCTGAGTGTCATCTGATGGCCCACATGGGCTTCTGGCGGTTACCAGAGCCTGGACTCCAAGTCTCTGCCTCTGCGTGTTCAGCAAGACCTTCCTGCAGAGTCCCATTTCTGAACATGGAGGTCACACACACGCGCGGTGAAAGGGCTCAGTCACCCTGCTCAAGAACTGCACAGTATTTCCAGTGGGCTGAAAGTGTATCGTGTGGAATCGAGTGAGAGCTAGTTTGTTTTTAAATGCACACCGGTGATATCTGTGACTGAGTCTCAGAAAACTGACAGCGTTTTCCTTTCGTTTGTCTGGGCTTCCTCCTGGTCTTTGATCTTGGGGGCAGCGGGTCGGGGGGCGCTCTCTACCAGGAACCAGAGAAGCTGCCTCTCTGGATCCTCCCCGTGCTGAGGCTGTCAGGGCCGGCCAGCAA
>NW_006208936.1:245494-257326 GCF_000334495.1 Tupaia belangeri chinensis
ACATAGCCATTACGCTAACTGCTGGTTCCCCTTTTTTTTTTTTTTTTTGAGAGGTTTTTGCTATAGGGTGCGGGCACTCGCCAGAAAGACAGAGAGACAGAAAGCGAGAAATTACCCCCCAGGGGGAATGGACATGCCACAATCTCTTCTCCTCCGTTCTCCTCTTGGGATCTTGATCATACATGCACATGTACCCGGTGTGAGTTTAAGCCACCGGATCTGGGATTCGAACGGTGGTTGACTACGTAGGAGTCCAGCGACATAGCTGTTACGCTAACTGCTAGTACCTAGAATGCTGCTTTCCGTCACTCTGAATCCCCACACTTCCCCTAGGAAAGCAGAGAGAGACAGCCAGCCTTGCGCAGGGGCTGGACAACGGCTATCCGCTGCTGACCTGGTAACGGCGAATCGCTCTTCCACCTGGCATGCTGCCTGTCTCTAGCACAGCTCCTTCAAAAGCTTTCCCACATGACAAAACATGTTGGGGTATAAAAGACTTCCTCAAGGTCTCACACTGTCTGGGGTAAGGAGAGGCCCAGGGCCCACCTCCTGAGTGTCATCTGATGGCCCACATGGGCTTCTGGCGGTTACCAGAGCCTGGACTCCAAGTCTCTGCCTCTGCGTGTTCAGCAAGACCTTCCTGCAGAGTCCCATTTCTGAACATGGAGGTCACACACACGCGCGGTGAAAGGGCTCAGTCACCCTGCTCAAGAACTGCACAGTATTTCCAGTGGGCTGAAAGTGTATCGTGTGGAATCGAGTGAGAGCTAGTTTGTTTTTAAATGCACACCGGTGATATCTGTGACTGAGTCTCAGAAAACTGACAGCGTTTTCCTTTTGTTTGTCTGGGCTTCCTCCTGGTCTTTGATCTTGGGGGCAGCGGGTCGGGGGGCGCTCTCTACCAGGAACCAGAGAAGCTGCCTCTCTGGATCCTCCCAGTGCTGAGGCTGTCAGGGCAGGCCAGAAAGCTGGGGTCTGCACATGGCGGTGGCCACCAGCAGCCGTCTGGGTAGGCTGAGCTCCAGGGGCCTCTGGGTATAGCAGGAACACTGCTGAGGATGCAGGTTTGGTGCAGGGGTTGCCCTGTAAATGCCGGGTGTGCCAGCTATGGTCCTGGCTGGCCGTGAAGACCAGATGAGGAGGGGACAGGGAAGGGGTGGAGGGAGGTTGTGGCATGTAAACCTTTTAAGGTGCTTGTCTTTCTCTCTGCTAGTCTCATGAAACTTCTAAACAAATAAAAATGTAAAGAAATTGAATACGCCAGAGAAAAGCCTAAGATTTTCATGAGTGCTGGCGATGCCGTTTGGTGCTGTTTGTTTTTCAGCATTTTATCACAGTGTAACAAGTGCGGACAATTGCAGAAATCACTCCTAGACACCTCAGTCTATTTTCACAAGGTGGCATTGGCTTTAAATGTCAATGCACGCAGAGAAGGCAGTAGCTCATCTTCCCCTTGTCTTCAAGGGAAAAAAAGACTCTTCAAAATCGTGTCCATAAAGCTGAAGCCAGAGCTAAAACAAAGCCCGGCAGAGGACGGGTTTCCAGCCGGCGGGCTCAGCACACTGTACAGGACAGTTTATCTGCGAACACTTCTCAGTGGGCTTAGCACCAAGTGCCCAGCCTGCTAGAGTGACCGTTGCGTCCCGGCAGACCCCAGGCTTCTGTGGGCCAGCTCCACCCGGCTCTGTGTCTCTGCAGGACCTTGCACGGACACCTGTTGGAGAGAGCAGTCCGATGGGGCACCACCTGCTCTGCACACGCCCCCCCCCCGGGGTGCCTGGGAGAGAGGAGGAGCGGGGGCAGGAGGGCCACTGTCCAGCCCGCTCTGACTGGGTGTCTCCGCAGCACCTCCGGCTGCCACCCTCTTCCTGATGGCCTGGCCGATGTTCTGTCTCCCTCCCTGGTGATCTGAGTGGCAGAGCCAAAAGACAGTGTGGCTTCTGAGCCTGGGGTGACATCTCAGGCCGACCCTGAGGTGGCACATATCCTACCTCTGGGGCTCTGGGTGAATAGAACTGGGGGGAGCGGGGCAGTGGAGGAAGGGAGCGCCATCGTGACCGCCTGCCGGTAGCTTCAGTGAAGGCGTTCTAGAGGGCACGTGGGGCTGTCGTTGCCTGCCCTACACTGTCATCGGGACCAGATGCTGTGCGTGCTCCAAGCCGGCCCCTCAATCCTGGGCCCCCAGGGCTTTCCGGAGCGCTGCAAGGAGGCTCTCCTGAGGTGCCTGCTCTTAGCCAGGACTGACCGCCGGGAAAGGATAGGAGGGCACTTCAGAAAGTGGGGGGTGGGGGCAGCAGATGGTGTAATAGTCACGTCGCTGGACCCCACATAGCCGACCACGGCTCAAGTCCCGACTCAGTGGCTTAAAGCTCACGCCAGGTGTGTGTGCGTGTGTGCCCAAAATCCCAAGAGGAGAATGGAGAAGGGATTGCAGCGTGGCCATCCCCCTGGAGGGTGATTTCTTACTTTCTGTCTCTTTGTTTGTGTGTCTATAGCAGAAATTTACCCCATAGCAAAAATATCTCCAAAATTTTTTTAAAAAATTAAAAAGCTGGTGGAAGATGGAATTAAAGGACAAGCTTATTTTGATGTAAAAATGTTCATATTCATGGGACCAGCAGTTAGCGTAATGGCTATGTCGCTGGACTCCCACATAGTCGACCGCGGTTCGTGTCCCGGACCCGGTGGCTTAAAACTCACGCCGGGCGCATGTGTGAGCGTGTCCAAGATCCTGAGAGGGGAATGGAGGAGAAGGGATTGCAGCATGGCCATCCCCTCTGGCGGGTGATTTCTCACTTTCTGTCTCTCTGTCTCTCTCTGTCTGTCTGGTGAGTGCACGTGCCCTATAGCAAAAACCTCTCCCCCCCAAAAAAAGAAAGTTCAGATTCAGAACCCGTGCCTCATATCTCCATAACACGCATCGGACCTGAACTTTCTGAAGACCCTCGTGAATGCTGTGCCGGACTTGCCTGCTGGGCAGGGCAGCTCTGCGGTATGGGCTCACTGGCAGCAGGGCCCTGGGAGACCAGTGGGCAGACCCCTCCACGGGTCTGTGTGGACAGCACAGCTGCACTCGGCCCCTTCCCTCCCCACGCTCCAACTACAGGGTTTTCCTCTGCGGGGAAAGCTCTCCAAGAAATCCCCGATACCAGTCTCAGGGCCCACTTCGGGGGAACCAAACCACACAGCACTATTTTGTGACATATTTAGATCTCCCCACTTCGGTTCATGAACCTTAGAAAATAAATCTAAAATCCTCATCGCCAGGGGGTGCATGGTCTCCTGCCATGGTTTAACCAGGAAAAGTCTCCTGGTTCACTTTCTTAATGGTTTTCATAAAAACCTTGCCTCGAGGAAGAAGCACAAAATGTGTGATGTTAAAAGGAGAGAATCTCTTACCTGTACAGTCATTTCGGCCAAATCGCCTTCTAAGTTACAGGGCAACTCCTTCACAATTTGAGAGGGGATTTGAGTTCCTCTCACCCCTGCTGGCTGAGAACAACTTCTCACAGGTGATAAATGAAGAGGAAAAGAGGGTTTGTACAAAGACAAGGTTCATCTTTGTCTTGGTCCACCTTTGTATTGCTAAGAGGACTAGTAGGTGGGGTAGAGTTTAAGGTAGCTGGATCTCACAGAGCCGGGTGAGCAGTTTGAGTCCTAGACCCGGCAGCTTGAAAATCACACTGGGTGTGTGTGCATGCGTGCCCCAAATCCCAAGAGTGGAAGAGAAGGGATTGTGGGGGTGAGTTCTCATTGTGTCCTCTTTCTCTTTCTCTCTGGCAAGCACATGCGCCCTATGGCAAACAAACAAGAAAAAAGAATGAGAAATAGCGAGACCAGAGGGTTTACAAAAGTGGAGGTTGTTTGGCTCCTAGCTAGGAGGTCGAGTGCCCAGGGCCTACCTGGTGGGCGGCTGGCAGAGCCCTGATCGCATCAGAGGTGAGAGCAGAGGCAGCAGCTACCCCAGAGTCTCTACTCTCCTCTCTTCTTCTTCTTTTCTTTTCTTTCTTTTTTTTATTTTTTAGAGAGAGTTTTGCTATAGGGCGTGTGTGCTCACCACCCGAGAGACAGAAACAGAGAGAGACAGAAAGCAAGAAATCACTCCTCTGGGGGATGGCCAAGCCACAATCCCTTCTTCTTCATTCTCCTTTTGGGATTTTGGGCACACACCCACATGTGCTTGATGTGAGTTTTAAGCCACTGGGTCTGGGATTCAAACCTCCGTCGACTAGGTGGGAGTCCAGAGACATAATCGTTATACCATCCACTGGCTCCTCTGCTCCCCTCTTCAGATAAGCCCATCAGGAGTCAAGATAGGGCTCTACCCAAACCACTTTGCCACTCCCAAGTCCCCGCATTGAACACCACGACAAGCTTCTTCGTTATACCCTCACAACCAAATCCCAACACATGACTGTCGGGGACATCACCACAGACCCTCCAGGCCTCCTGGCTCTGTGTCCGCCCTCTCCAGCCCCAGGGGGAACATAGCCAGTCCCTGCGTCTGCGCTCAAGGACACTCCCACTGTCTTCATTGGGCGGAAGTGAGGATGTCGCAGAGGGCCCTGGCCCTTCCCCAGCCACTGCATCCTGGATGCTTCTGGATTTCATCCCCCATGCCACTCAGGAGCTCAGAAGGGGGCCATGCACTCTCCTAAGCTGAGGCCCCTTCGGTGTACTCATTCACTCGATCTATAAAACTCATGACTGGACGAGTGTTCCTGAGTCTCTGGTTCTTGAAGAGTGTGACTTTTGTTGCTGCCGAGCATGACTTGGGCTCTGTGCTGGTGATGGAGGTGGACACGTTAGCTCAGAGAATGGGAAGCCAGGAGAGGCCCCGCCACAAGCCCTAGCAGAAATCCACTCAGGAGAAAGGCACCTGCAGCCAGAGTTGGGTGTTTTAGACTAAGCAGGGAGCTCCCGTTTACAGTGCCATCAAATCTGAATCTTTCACAGTTTATTTTATTTCTTCTATGAGTGAGAGAAAGAGAGAGAGAACATGCACCCTAAAAGGGTCTCAATGTTGTGATCCTCCCCCAGACTCAGCCAGCCCCGGATCATGGGCACATGCATGCCAGGCACACTCAGGGAGGTCTCCAGATGTGAACTGAGAACCTCACCATGCAGGTCAGCCACGCAGAGCACCATGTCTACTGCCGCACTGCTGTCTTTCGTGTGTGTGCGTGTGTGTGCGTGTGCGTGTGTGTGTGTGTGTGTGTGTGTGTAGAATAAAAAGGGAGGAGTGGTATCATCCTGTCCCTCCCCTTTGGGCCATGGACCAGGAACCCATGGAGAAGAGTGGACTGCCTCCCCCCCTCCCCCACTGTGGAGATAAGAACACTCAGGGGGCTCGCATTCGAGTGGCTTGCAGGGTCGGAGCCCCACACATCTGTGTTTTGGCTATTCCAGTGTACAGGACTTAGGACACATCCCCGGCTATGGTAGAGATGACTGCCAATCTGACATCTGCTCTCTCAGGTTAAAGGCCACCATGCCAAATAGTTACCAGCTAACTGCTAGCATTGTAGGACTCATTTATTCTTTAAAAAAAGAAAACAAAACATCCCATGTTCCTGGATTGGAAGAATTAACATAATCAAAATGGCAATTCTACCCAAATTAATCTACATGTTTAATGCAATTCCAATCAAAATACCAGAGATATTCTTCAGAGATCTAGAAAAGACAATTATAGAATTTGTCTGGAACCATAGAAGACCTCGTATTGCAAAAGCAATCCTGCGTAAGAAGAATGGAGTAGGAGGCATATCACTCCCTGATCCCAAGATATACTATAAAGCTGTGGTCATCAAAACAGCATGGTATTGGCATAAAAACAGACATGTGGACCAATGGAAGAGAATAGAGACCCCAGAAATAACCCCCAAAGCTTACAGCCAACTGATCTTTGACAAAGGATATCAGTCAATCCATTGGGAAAAGGAAAACCTCTTTAGTAAAAGGTGCTGGAAAAACTGGGTATCCACCTGCAGAAAGATGAAACTGAACCCCCATCTTTCACCATTAACAACAGTCAACTCAAAATGGATCAAAGATCTGAACCTAAGACCTCAGACAATAAAACTACTTGTGGAAAATGCTGGGGAAACTCTGGGAGACATTGGAGTAGGCAAAGACTTCTTAAATAAGACTCCCAAAGCACAGGCAATAATCCCTAAAATAGACAAGTGGGACTATATTAGACTAAGAAGTTTCTGCACAGCAAAGGACACAGTAACAAGTGTGAACCGACAACCCTCAGAATGGGAAAATATTTTTGTTAAATATGCCTCAGACAAGGGACTGATAACGAGAATACATAGGGAACTCAAGTGCCTTATGCGAAAAAAAATGATTAACCCGATTAAAAGATGGGAAAGTGAGCTGAACAAAAGTCTCTCTAAGGAAGACATACGAACAGCCAAAAAGCATATGAGGAAATGCTCGACATCCCTCATCATAAGGGAAATGCAGATAAAAACCACAATGAGATACCACCTAACCCCTGTCAGAATGGCAAAGATTAAGAATATAAAAAGTGATAAGTGTTGGCGGGGATGTGGTGAAAAGGGAACCCTCCTACACTGTTGGTGGGAATGTAAACTAGTTCAACCACTGTGGAGAACAATATGGAGGTTCCTCAAAGATCTACAAATAGAACTACCATTTGATCCAGCAATCCCACTTCTGGGTATTTACCCAAAAGACAGGAGAACGCTCAGTCAGAAAAGTGCTTGCACATCCATGTTTATTGCAGCATTATTCACAATTGCCAAGACATGGAACCAACCTAAATGTCCACAAACTGATGAATGGATTGGAAAAGTGTGGTATATATACTCTATGGAATACTACTCAGCCATAAAAAATAACAAGACCCTGGAATTTGATAGAAAATGGTCAGATATGGAGGATCTATTGCTGAGTGAAGTAAGCCAGGCTATGAAAGAAAGATATTGTATGTATCCACTCAATATATACCGACTATCCGCACTCTATAATAGAGAGCAAAAATTCGGAGGACATAAACACAGTGATAATAATAATAATAATGATTTGGGAAAACATAGAAAAGATATCGAATGTTGAAGCGGGGAGATTAATGTCTTTGTACTGACTGACTTGCATGGCATTCCTTTTTGAAAAAGCAATGTAATACACTGTAAAGTTATATGTAATCCAATGTAATATAAAGATTATGATGATAATAAAACATAAAAATAAAAAAAAGATAGAGAAATAAATCAAAAAAAAAAAAAAAAAGATAGAGAGATAAATCAAAAAAAAAAAGAAAGAAAGAAAGAAAGAAAACCTTTATGTAGGGTTGGCCTCATAGCGTAGTAGGTGGGAGAGTGGGATCCACATGGTCAATCGTGGTTCAAATGCCATCCTCAGGAGCTTGACAAACATGCTGGGTGCACGCGTATGCTTGGGGAAATTCAACAAGGTGGAGAAATACAGGAGGAGGGCTTTCGGCATGGCCTTGCCACACTGGGGGGTGCTTCTTCCCTCTTTGTCTCTCTCTGGCGAGTTCATGCGCCCTCTGGCAGTTGAAAAATATTTGTTACTTATTTACTTTCTTATTCCAATGGAGAAAGGATAGAGAGAAATGCACTCCAAAGGGGACCCCATGCCATGATCCAGCACCAGTCTCAGCTGGCCTGGGTGGCATGTGCATACCCAACCTGCACAGGGAGGTCTCGGGACAAAACCAGGACCTCTCCCACATGGGTCCAGTTGCAGGCCTGCTGTGCTGCCGTTTGGCCCAGGACTCATTTACTCTATCTGGAGTGGCTTCTTCTCCCAGAATCGCTCACACTGTGGAAGCAACGGCTGCGTTACAGGAAAGGATACGGCACATGGACACGGCTCTTATGACACGGCGGCAGCTCCAGCTGCTTCCTTCACACGTGCAGGTGCTGCTGTGTAGTGGCTGCCCAGCCGAGGAACGCAGCTTACTTCACATCTAGGGGAGGCTGCGGGTCTAGTTCTTGCCAGTGGAATGAGCAAGTGAGGTGTGTCACTTCTAGGCCAGCTGGCGTGCTCTGCCAGGCCCTTCCCCTCACCTTCCAGCTGACTGTGAGCACCCAGGGCTACCTGAAAGCTCTGTGGTTAAGAGGGAAGAGCCTCGACCCACCCGAGTCTCTGAGTGACTGTGGATTCGAGGCCCACACCTCTGCTGACGGTACTTCGCAGGGTAAGGACGTAGGCTTCCGCAGTGTTACACCACTGAGACTCAAGGTTCGCCTGCTCTGACAGCTGGTTGTACTCTGACTGGTACCCCAGTGTCCCCCTTTTCAGGAGATCTCAGCCTCCTTCCTCGTCAGGGCCATTTCAGCAGGAGCTATGCCCCTGACCTACCTCACCCAATACCTGTGTGCACTATTACAGGGAAGGCGGATGAGGATACATCCCTACAGGCTCAAAGCATGGGCCACAGACCCGTAGTATCCATATCAGCTTCCCCCGAGCTCCTAGAAACACATGTAGCTGCACCCCTGAACAGCCGAGTCAGAACCTGCCTTTCTGTAAGATCCTCAGGCGGCTGCTGCGTGCATGAGTGTAGAGAACCCACTGTGAGCCCTGGGGTTATCCTGCTTGCTAGGGGAGCACCTCTTCGCAATTCAAGCGTTCCCCACCGCAGACACTGAGCCAATGAGCCTACCTCTATGAACTTCAGACGTTCTAACGCCTCTACTGGTAAGCGACATCATTGGAGAAGTGGCAAGATGACTGGCAGACAGGAAGATTCCAGAGCCAATAAATCTCACCACGATAAGTAACACCTGCTGTCGTGGTTTTACACTTGCAACTTGCTGGGGGTTATTTTGGAGAGTTTTTTCTTTTTTTTTTTTTGGAGAGGTTTTTGCTATAAGGCACATGCGTTCACCAGAAAGAGAGAGACAGAGAGACAGAAAGCGAGAAAACATCTCCCAGAGGCTGGAGGGATGGCCACGCCGCAATCCCTTCTCCTCCTCTTTCCTCTCGGGATCTTGGGCACACACGCACATACATCCGGTGTGAGTTTAAGCCACCAGGTCCGGGACTCAAACTGCGGTCGACTACATGGGAGTCCAGTGTCATAGTCATTACGCTAACTGCTGGTCCTCTGTTGGGTTTTTATACTTAGGCTTCCTGAGGTAGCTTTATGATGGAATGTGTTTTGTTGAAATGTATGTGACACATCCCCTGACACCTGCTGAAAACTGTTTTTTTTACAGAGTAAAACCTTCTGGGAAGTAGCGTGCAGTCACGTAGGGCTGCTCCTCCCGCACTCAGGCTACGAGGCAGGCCTTCTGCCTGGTTATCCTCATGGACTGGCAGTGCTCATTAAATACCTGGGATATGCTATGCTTGGGAGGTATGCTTTGTGTTGTTTGTAAAGACGTCCTAGTTGGCCCAGCTGCAGTAGCACATGCTGGATGACACTGCAGCTTGGCAGGCTGAGGCCATGTGGGAGGCCTGGATTTGATTCCCAGCCCATCCTTACATGGCAAGTGCAGTGGCACATGCCTGGAATTCCAGCTACCCAGGAGGCCGAGGCAGGGGGACCTCGACATAGCGAGATGCTGTCTGAGAAAGTTCCCTGCTATACAAGACCAAGAGAATCTGCTTGAGAACCTTTCGATTACTTTTTTCTCTATTCTTTTTAACCAGTGAATTTTTACACTATTTTTTTTTTCTTTTAATGCTGTCCATATTCAGACTAGCAGGTGGCGTGGTGGTTAAGGTACTAAATCCCACATGGCCAGCTCTGTGGTTCGAGTCCCTGATCTGGCAGCCTGAAAAACACTGTGGGGCACGTGTGCATGTATATCCCAAATCCCAAGAGGAAAGTGGAGAAGAGGGGATTGTGGCATGGCCACAGTGCCATGGCTGGGGATGATTTCTCACATTCCCTCTCTCTCTCTCTCTCTCAGCCTTTCTATGTCTCTCACCAGTGAATTCCTGTGTCCTTTAACAAAAAATTCTAAAAATAAATAATAATAATAATAGTAATAATAAATCCTGTCCACAATCTGATCGGATCATCAAGTCATCTTCACTGCAAAAGTACCTGAACTTAGTAACTGCAACTAACTAGCCTTTCAGCCACCAAACACCGTGGTGACAGGGCCCCTTTCTGGAGGAAATTTCATTTGTTTCCTTAGGCTCTTCATTTCTTAAAAAAAAAAAATTATTTATTTGATTTGATTTATTCATTCATTTATTTTTTATTTGACCGGACCAGAGAGAGACAGAGGGTGAGAGTGAGAGAGAGAGGAATTGAGAAAGCAAGCCACCAGATTCAGGACTTGAACCCTGCTCGGTCAAGTGGGAGCGTCCAGCGCCTTAACCACCACGCCACCTGCTGGTCCCAGGCTCTTCTTTTTTAAAGATTTACTTTATTTTGTCATTTTTCCTTCCAGTTTCTGGTTTACATGTCAATGCATGTCTTTGTAGGCCCTGGGAGGGCTTTCATGGCAGGTTACACTGTACAGGTCTCCAAGAACGTGCCCACCTTCCCAAAGGATGAGTTTCTGCCCTCATTATGGCCTGAACCGTCAGCCTCTGGATAGTGACTGTTGTGATTTTCTTTTTCTTTTTTTTTCTTTTTTTGGAGAGATTTTTGCTATAGGGTGTGTGTGCTCGCCAGACAGACAGAAAAAGACATAGAGACAGAAAACGAGAAATCACCCCCCAGGGGGGATGGTCATGCCGCAATCCCTTCTCCTCCATTCTCCTCTCGGGATCTTGGGCACGCACGCACACGCACCCGGCGTGAGTTTTAAACCACCAGGTCCAGGACGCGAACCGCGGTCGACTAAGTGGGAGTCCAGCGACATAGCCATTACGCTAACTGCTGGTTCCCTGTTGTGATTTTCCATGAACATATTTGGCTGCTCATCCGTTTGCCCATTTGCATACTTATTCATGCAACAGACCCAAAAGTTTGTTGCAAGTCATTGTGGGACTTCACGAAAGGCTGTCAGAAATGGCAGAAAGTCATGGAGGTCAGCACCAAAGAGCAGATGAGAAAAGAAGGAGTGTGGACTGATCACCTTCTAGCACTGAGGGGTGAACCAGAGAGAGAAAAAGAAGGCATGAAGAGAAACCTGGGGTCACATTTCTCTTCCATTCCATGTCTGCGAGCCCCGTCTAACCTTCGTCAGCCTTCACGCTCCGCTGCTCTGTAAGATGGGTGACTCGGGCCAGGGCGGGGCTCACTGCCCCAAGTCCCTGCAGTGTGCCTGAGGATGCCTGGCCCTGCTCATTGACTCTCAGAAGTAAGTTGTGTTTGTCCCCAAACTTGTTTATGTCCTTTCCTAAAATTGTTCTTCAATGTTCCGATCTTGTTCTTAGCATTATATGACTTGTTTAAACATGATCTCAACCAATGAAAGAGGACTACACGAGAAAAGAGAACAGCAGCTTGGATGAAAAGTTGAACGCTTTGGAAAGACTCTCGCCCTAACCCCCATACAGCAGTTAATGAACATTTCCAAGATGGAGTAGCCTCTATCCCGAATGCTTAGGACCAGGGTGTTTGGGATTTCAGATTTGTTCCAGATTTCAGAGTATTTGCATATGCATAATGAGCTATCTTGGGGAGGGGATCCAAGCCTAAACGTGAAATTTGTTTATGTTTCATGCACACCTTTACATATAGAATGAGGGTTATTTTATACAGTATTTTCATATCTCAGCATTTGGCGGTGGCCTGTTCCATGAGATGAGGTCAGGAATTTTACACTCACGGTGTCATGTCAGAGCTCAAACAGTTTCAGATTTTGGAGCGTTTCGGATTTCAGATGTTCAGTTAAGTTACTTCAACCTGGACGATGTATTACA
>NW_006208936.1:258719-272157 GCF_000334495.1 Tupaia belangeri chinensis
ACGCTGCAATCCCTTCTCCTCCATTCTCCTCTCGGGATCTTGGGCACACACGCACACGCGCCCGGCGTGAGTTTTAAGCCACCGGGTCCAAGACGCGAACCGCAGTCGACTACGTGGGAGTCCAGCAACATAGCCATTACGCTAACTGCTGGTTCCCTGTTGTGATTTTCCATGAACATATTTGGCTGCTCATCCGTTTGCCCATTTGCATACTTATTCATGCAACAGACCCAAAAGTTTGTTGCAAGTCATTGTGGGACTTCACGAAAGGCTGTCAGAAATGGCAGAAAGTCATGGAGGTCAGCACCGAAGAGTGGATGAGAAAAGAAGGAGTGTGGACTGATCATATTTCTCTTCCAGTCCATGTCTGCGAGCCCCATCTAACCTTCTTCAGCCTTCACGCTCCGCTGCTCTGTAAGATGGGTGACTCGGGCCAGGGCGGGGCTCACTGCCCCAAGTCCCTGCAGTGTGCCTGAGGATGCCTGGCCCTGCTCATTGACTCTCAGAAGTAAGTTGTGTTTGTCCCCAAACTTGTTTATGTCCTTTCCTAAAATTGTTCTTCAATGTTCCGATCTTGTTCTTAGCATTATATGACTTGTTTAAACATGATCTCAACCAATGAAAGAGGACTACACGAGAAAAGAGAACAGCAGCTTGGATGAAAAGTTGAACGCTTTGGAAAGACTCTCGCCCTAACCCCCATACAGCAGTTAATGAACATTTCCAAGATGGAGTAGCCTCTATCCCGAATGCTTAGGACCAGGGTGTTTGGGATTTCAGATTTGTTCCAGATTTCAGAGTATTTGCATATGCATAATGAGCTATCTTGGGGAGGGGATCCAAGCCTAAACGTGAAATTTGTTTATGTTTCATGCACACCTTTACATATAGAATGAGGGTTATTTTATACAGTATTTTCATATCTCAGCATTTGGCGGTGGCCTGTTCCATGAGGTCAGATGTGGAATTTTACACTCACGGTGTCATGTCAGAGCTCAAACAGTTTCAGATTTTGGAGCGTTTCGGATTTCAGATGTTCAGTTAAGGAACTTCAACCTGGACGATGTATTACAAACACACATGATCCAGCTGTTGTTTTCACAAGATCAGCCATTAACATCTGTCAAAAGGGGGTTAGGAGCAAGGTTCATCTTATCCACGATGTAGACAAATGACTAGAAGAACCGTCTGTTAAAGAAGACTCCATATACAGCATACAGAAGAGTGGGTCAGGAATAGTTTCCAGAAAAATATAAAGGAAAACTAAGGGTTTATTTTTTCATATAAAATTGGCAGATGAAAAATAAGACTCAACACTGCAAAGGGTAATGTGAGGAGGCCACTCTCTGTCACCCTTGAAATGAGTCTGTGCTGGGGCAAGTTTCCGTAAATCACTAGGCCATGCGTGTCAAGAGTCCAGAAAGTATTTATCCCTGTAAACCTCCCCCCCTTCTACAGAAAGAATCTGATAGCTGGATCGAAGACATTCGTCACAGCATTTTTAGAGCAAAAATTGTAAAGCTACCCAAATGCGCTAATTAGGGGATAAATATATATGTGTGTGTGTGTGTGTGTGTGTGTGTGTGTGTGTGTGTGTAGCTATCCACACACACACCTCCCCACATTTCTATTTCTCAAATTCCATAGCCATTCAAGATTGAATACTTAAAAAAACATCAAATATGTGGTACTGCTCCCATTATAATTTTAAGAGATAAAAGAAGTTTATAAAATTATATATACAAAACAATACCTTTTTTTTTTTAATTCCCAGGAACACATATGCTCACTAGAAAGAGACAGAGAGACAGAGAATGAAAGGGAGAAGGGGCAGGCATCCCCCATAGAGCGTGGTCATGCCGCAATCCCATCTCCATTTCTCCAACCTCTGGGGATTTGGGGCACGCACCCATACACCCTTGGACTGTTTTGTAAGCCACTGGGGCTGGGATTCAAACTGTGTTCAGTCATGGGAACCTGGCTCCCTTAACCAATGGCTACGTTTAATTAAAAGTTACTCTATGGATTAATAAATGGAAGAAAAAGGAAATACACCAGAAGGTCAATTAGGATGTTGAGCTCACTTTCCTCCTTCTACATTTTCATACACTTTTAAATATTCTGCAATGAATATATGTATTATATTTATGATAAAATTATTTTTAAAAGGTGCGAACGAGAATCAGAATGCCATATACACACCACGTGCATGTACACACAAGCCTTCCAAGAGCAGCTGGATGATGCATCCTAACCCAAAACATAGCCTGTGTTTGAGAATGGTGAGCGCTAGAGAGAAGTCTTGTTTCTGTGCTGGGAAGACACTGGGTGGCTCTAATCTGGCTGACACGATTTTTTTTTTTTTTTTTTAGTTTTGCTGCTGGTCACATGTACTGGCCACAAGAAAAAGAGAGGGAGAAAGAGGGAAAGTTAAAAAGCACACCCTGGGGGTGCTAGGACCACACCACAATCTCTTCTCCTTCTTTCTCCTCTTGGGATTTTTTTTGGGCACACACACCCACAAGCCCAACATGTTTCCCGAGTTGCCAGATCTGGGACTCAAACCCCATAGTCAGCTATATGGGATCTTGTCACCCTAACCACCATGTCACTGGCTACTCCTAATTTCACTTTAATTAAAAAAAAAAACGCAAAACAAAAAATAAAGGACTAGCAGTTAGCGTAATGGCTATGTCGCTGGACTCCCATGTAGTCGACCGCTGTTCAAGTCCTGGACCTGGCGACGTAAACTCACGCCAGGCGCATGTGCGTGCGTGCCCAAGATCCTGAGAGGAGAACAGAGAAGGGATTATGGCATGGCCATCCTCCCTGGGGGGTGATTTCTTGCTTTCTGTCTCTGTCTCTCTGGTGAGTGCACGTGCTCTATAGCAAAAACCTCTCAAAAAACAAAAGCAATAAAATCATATATCTGGGTTTATAGAACACCCACACATTAGAGGCAATTACTGAATGGGGAGCAGTTTCAGACTAACCTCACTTTTCAGTGGCACTGAGGTCTTAAACCTTACTGGATTCAGCCAGCAGATGGTGTAGTGGTTAAGGTGCTGGACTCCCACATGGCCAAATTGCAGTTTGAGTCTCACACCCGGAGGCTTGAAACTCAGGCTGGGTGCTTGTGTGCACATGCCCAAAATCCCAGGAGGAGAAGGGAGGAGAAGGGATTACAGCATGGCCATCCCCCCAGGAAGGATGAGTTCTCCTTTTCTCTCTCTGTCTCTCTTTGCCTCTCAAGTGGATGCATGTTCCCTATAGCAAAATTCTCTGGAAAACAAAACAAAACAAAACAAAACCCTTACAGGATTCCCCTGGTTGGACTCTTGAAGCCTCCTGATTCTTCCTTAGGAATGACACCACCTCAGCCATGGTCCTGAACACTTTGACTAGAAAAATGGAATTAGAAGGCCTTGGTGTACTTCTCAAAATTAAACCCAGCCTCGAGATGATAATAAAGTGCTAGGATGATTTGTTTCTACTTAAAAACCAACAAATCACTCAACAAGAAATGTACTAACAAGTGCATACGGGTTTGCAAGTAGCTGCAAATTCAATAACTGCAAAGCTTCATCTGTGAGTCTTAGAATTTTGTTTCTAATTAAGCAACCCAGAAAGCAGCTGAGTGCTCTTTCCAATCAACATCACTTAATTACTCACAGACCTTTTTTTCTATCATCCTGGTCTTTCCACACAAGACTGTCTGAGAGATCGGAACAAAGTCGGTGCTACGGGGAGAGAAACGGATGATGGATATGGAGGCTTCTTTATTTTTCTTTCTTCCTTTCTCCTCTCTTTCTTTCTTCCTTTCTCCTCTCTTTCTTTCTTCCTTTCTCCTCTCTTTCTTTCTTCCTTTCTCCTCTCTTTCTTTCTTCCTTTCTCCTCTCTTTCTTTCTTCCTTTCTCCTCTCTTTCTTTCTTCCTTTCTCCTCTCTTTCTTTCTTCCTTTCTCCTCTCTTTCTTTCTTCCTTTCTCCTCTCTTTCTTTCTTCCTTTCTCCTCTCTTTCTTTCTTTCTTTCTCTCTCTCTCTCTCTCTCCTCCCTCCGTCTTCCTCTCTTTTTAGGTTTTTATCATATAGGGTTTGTGTGCTCACCAGAGACAGACAGAGAGAGAAAGTGAGAAATCACCTCTCAGGAAGGATGGCCGCACTGCAATCCCTTCTCCTCCAACCTCCCCTTAGGATTTTAGGCATGCATGCACATGTGCCTGGTGTGATTTTCAAGGTGCTGGGTCCTGGACTTGAACCACGTAGGAATCCAGCACTTTAACCACCATGCCACCTGTTGGCTCCAAGTCATCTTTACTCAGAGTTCCGAAGCTCATAATTCCCACTTACTATGCAGGAGCTACTACATTGGTTTTAGAAATGAAAATACTAAAATTGTGCTTTTTAAAACCAAGTGGAAATACTCTTCCAGCCACAGAATAGTCAAAGCAGCAGGTGGCGGAATGGTTAGGACCCTGGACTCCCACATCATCTACCTCGTTGGAGCCCAGGCCCTGAGAGCCTGGAAACTCACGCCAGGTGTGTGTGCACGTATGCCCCAAGTCCCAGGAGAATGGAGAAGAGATTGTGGTGTGGCCACCCTCCTGGGGGGGCTTTCTCACTTTCCTCCTCGATCTCTCTCTCTGTCTCTCTCTGTCTATCTGGCGAGCGCAAGTGCCCTATAGCAAAAACCTCTGAAAAAAAAAAAAGAATAAAATTTCCCATTACAAAATAATCAACGGTGTAAAGAAAATAATAATGTACATTTGATTTAGTAAAAAATTAAATTATAAACAATGTCTATGAATGGAACTAAGGGGACAACTTGCCTTTTCTCTGAAAGGGGTATGGGAACTTGAGATAACCACATGTTTATTTGAAGTCAAAAATGGGCCGTGGCTGCCAGCCAAAGCCAGGGCAAGTGGAAGCTGTATTAATAAATGTACGGTGGCCATCGCCAGGGCGAGAATAGGCCCCTTGTTCCAAGCGCGTTTGGAGCCAGCCCATCTGGGGTGCTGTAGCCCGCTCCGACAAACAAGGCCTGCCCAGGCGGAGGACCGGCGTGCTGGGCGGCCTGGGAAGCGTGTCAAATGACGAGCAGATGTGAGGGCTGGAGAGGCTCATGGTGCATGGGACGGCGCGTGACATCCATACTCCTGCATATGAAGAGCAGTCATGGAAGAGGACGAGTCCACAGAACGTGCACCTGCAAAGGCACGACTGAGACAAAGAGTGGCATTTCCAAGGAGGGAGACTTAGTGCCACCTCGCCAGTGTCCTGCCGTGAGAGTGCAGGGGGGAGCTGAACCCCTCTGGGGTGGACAGCCGGCCAAGCGATGACGGGGTTTTAATACTGCACCCTGCAGGTGCCTGGAGTCTAGACGATGATCTTTTCTTACAAGGACATGTGAGGGTGTATTAGCAAAACTGTGTTGGCAAGGACTTTAAAGACCTTCTGAGACAATCGCTTGGCCCAGGGGGTTATGATGAAACGCACACAAATAACTTGTACCAACACAGTGGGGCCTGGGATCCACCTGTCCCAATTGAGAGGACAGTAACCCTTCACGGTCATGTGACTTTACTGCTTTATTTTCATTGACAATAAACAACCCATGCACCTCCACCTTGTCCGGGTTGAGATGGGGTGGGAGTTGAACTGAGAGGGAACAAATTCTGTTTCGTCTCTAATATTTGTAAAGTATTGTGCTTTTAACAGCCAGAAGATGGAAGTGGAAAGTAAATCAGACTCACCCCGACATTAGGGAGTTTACCGTTAGATGGAATGAAGAGACACTGAATGTAAATGAAAACAATCCCATTTCAAGGCAATTTATGAATCAAATAGTTTGGACACCAGATGCTGCAAGATTCTGAGAAGAGCTGGGCTGGAGTGGAAGGAACAGAAGGCTTGAAGGCTGATTAAGATGCAAAGTGGGGACCAGCAGTTAGTGTAATGGCTGTCGCTGAACTCCCATGTAGTCGACTGCAGTTCACGTCCCGGACCCGGTGGCTTGAAACTCACGCCGGGCGCATGTGTGTGCATGCCCAAGATCCCAAGATGGGAATGAAGGAGAAGGGATTGCGGTGTGGCCATCCTCCCTGGGGAGTGATTTCTCGCTTTCTGTCTCTCTGCTTCCCTCTGCCTGTCTGGCGAGTGCACACGCCCTATAGCAAACAAACAAACAAACAAACAAACAAAAAGCTCTCTGAAAGATGTAAGGTGAAAGAATAGATCAAGGGAGAAGGGCTTATAGGACGAAAGGCTGAGACGGGAGGAGGAAGGGAGCCACGCCAGACCTGATGGCAAGTGCCCTTCGGGTTGTAGGTGGAAATGGCAGTGCGCGAGGAGCTGCTTCTCAATAGGGATAGCTGAAAAGGTGCTGTGGTTTGGATAATGGTTTGTCCCTCAAAGGTCCACTTTCTGGAAGTGAGACCTTTAGGAGTTGGGGTCTGAAAAGAGGCACCATCCAATCAGCTGGGGGCGTGGAAGTGGGAATTCTGTCTCCTCTCTCTGCACGTGGCTGCCTTCGCTCTGCTTCTGTGAGCCATGTTGAGATCTAACACCCGAGGCCAGCCCGATGCCAACCCCACCTATGGACTCTCCAGCCAGCAGACTCATGAGCCAAATAAACCTCTACTCTTCATAAATCACCAAGTCGCAGGCATTTCTGCCTAACCACACGATGACCAACCACGACCGAAGGTGCGTCTCCGTATGACAGAAGGCGCGTCCCTGGTGCAGTCTCCACATCCACCCCTCAGGAGCTGCTCTGCTGTACCCCACTGGGGGCTCTCAGTCGCAGGGGCTGGACGTTGGACATGCTTTGCCAGGATGGTTTGGAGGTCACCCTGTGACACACCGGGGACCGCATACAATATCCAACTGGAGAAAGAGGCTGGAGTGTAGAAACTATATCCCTTTCAGTCATCCTGAATCAGGAGAGAGAAGGACTGCGCTTATCTAAAAAGAATCACAGTGGGATTTTTCTGTGGAGCTTCAGAAACTCAAATCGACAGGCTTCCCTATTCCTAGCGAAAATGTGGAGCCTGTCAGGACGTGATATTCCACTACGAGGAACAGCCAAGAAAGGCAAGCAGCACACCTTATTTAGCCAGAAAGGCGTTTTTTTGCCCCTGTCAAAGCAAAGTGAAGAATAAATGACACAATCGAAAGTCAAGGCAAATTGCATGATTAGAAACTGTTAAATTCCTTCTTTGCCAGCGCAAAGCAGAGCACACCGTCCTGCTCAGAGAGAGAGAAACTCTTCTTTTCCCAGCAAAGCAAAACTCTGCTGTCACAGCCCATAAAAGCTGCTGGAGAATTTTTTTTAAAGTTGCTATAGGATGCATGCACTTTGCAAGGGAACCAGAGAGACAGAGAGGGGAGGGAGAAAGACCCCCCTTCCCGAAGGAGCATGGCCACACTGCAATCCCTTCTTCCCCATCTCTTCATTCTGTCGGGGTTTGGGGCTCGCATGCACACATGCCCAGACACGACACAAGCGGCCTCTCTCGTGTGCTGTGCTACCTTTTGGGGGGACAGTGACTGCCCACATCCCTTCATCACGGAGTTATCACGAAGCCGCGTCACTGTGTAAGCATCCCTGCCGTGTGAAGAACAGACGTTCCAGGGTGTCGATCTTATACCGTGAGCTAGATGGACATGCTGCTCGTGAATGACGAGCAATTCCAGGGGTTCCGGGGAGGAGCATTCGTGCAGATGCTGCTGCCCAGACCGGCGTGGGGTTTTTATTTCCAGGAAAAGTTGGTGTTTTTCGTTCTGGAGACAAATTTTTAAAAACAGAAGGTTTGGTTTTATTTATGGCCTTCAGAGTTCTTCACGGATGCTGAAAGGGTGACTGTGCGGGCCACGGTTTGAGGGACACTGAGCTTCTTGAGAACAGCACTTTTCTCCCTGCTTCAAAGCCCTCGTTTGTATTTATCTCCAAACAACACAGTGGCGGTTTATTCAGTGACAATCAAAATCGCAGTTTCTAAAGGGTCGTGATTCCAGGGAGAAAGAGCTCTATTGTGGCCCCCTGTCCACAGGCCTGCCGCCTGGAGAGGAAATTAATGACTTTGGAGACTGACATTTCTGCTACCCCAGAGAAAGCGGCAATTTCCTGTTTTTGCTGATCAGAAACCTTGGGCATGAGATTTCTGTACTGCAGATGAAACAGTCCTGCCTGAGGGACGCTCCTACACCCAGCCCGGGATGGCAGATAACCCAGGGGCAGGGGAGGGCAGGTTTTGCTAGCCTAAGAATTCATCGCGTTGCCTTTTCCCGCGAGGTTGAGCAGCCCAGTTATGGTTTCCTACGTCCTAGAAGACGCACCTGCTTACACACGCGGAGGCTGGGGGCTCGGGCCAACTCCACGTCCTTCCTAGCTCGGACTGAGATGCAGCATGAGAGATCGGGAGGTGAAATTAGCGCCACGGCCGGGCCTTCCCGAAGCAGTCAGCAGGCTTGGCGGCAGAAAACCTGAGTGCAAAACGGTGCCTGGCACACAGCAGATGTTCCGGTCAAACAAAGCGTGTCAGCAGGGAAGGCGGGACGACTCGCATTTTCAGAGAAAAACAAAATACCAGAGGAGACGACTCTAGGAAGGGTGGCCTTCCTTCTTAAGCACTGCATCCTTTTCACTCCGCTTCTCCCAAGGGGGGGACACAGTGAACCTGTAGGCTTTCTCCGTCCAGGGGGAATAGGCGTGAGCCTTCGGGGCTGCTGGCGAGTCTCAGTGTGGTCCCTCTAGGAAAGGTCAGTGCTCAGAGCTGGGCTCTGACTCACTTCCCTCTCTGCCGAAGTGTGGTCAGCAAACACCTCCTGGACAGGACTGTGGAGAGCCACGGAGAGCCACCAGAACGAGGTGCCACGTGGGCTTTTGTTCTTTCTTTCTTTCTTTCTTTCTTTCTTTTCTTTTTTTTTTTTTCTATAGGGCACATGTGCTTGCTGGAGAGAGAGAGAAAGAGAGAGAGAGAGAGGGAAAGTGAGAAATCACTCCCCCAGGGAGACGACAGTGCGATCCCTTCTCCTCCTCCTGCTCTCGGGATTTGGGTCATGCACACACATGCACCTGGCGTGATTCTCAAACCGTGAACCACAGAGTCTGCCATGTGGGACCTAGCTTCCTAATGAAGACATGCTGTGGCGTCCAGAGAGGTCTTCCACGAAATTAGGAAATGTGGGATGAGGAAGGCAAAGGGCCCTCTGTCCCAGTCCGCCCAGGTGCAGCGGCCGCACGTTTTCCTGATGCAGCAGGAGACTAGCCCGGGGTCCACCCCGTCCCAGCTGCCCTGCACCTCTACTTGGAGGGCACCCCCCTGGAGCAGCCCGCCTTCAGGCCGACTGCTCACCAGGCCATAGGAAGGCGAGCATGTGCCCACGCTGCTGCCCAGAGAGACCATCACCAGGTGGCCCCGGGCCTCCACGTCCACGGGAGTGAAGGGAATGAACTGCTGGCCCCTGGCTCTCCCTGCCCTGCTCAGGCTCGCCGGAACATTCCCGCCCGCTCTCCTACTGTCCTTCCTGTCCTTGCCTGCTCTGGCGGTAGCCATGGCATCGCTGCCACATCCAGGCAGGGTCTATGTGGAAGCAGAAAGCCCACCCGGGCTGTCACCTGCAAGCCCATCAGCACCTTCAGGGCCCCCCTCCCTCCTTAGGGCTCTTAGGGCACAGAGAACTTACTCTGCTAACAAAACTGTTACCACAGCCTGGAAAAGCTGCGGGAGAATGTTTTATTAACTGCCAGAGGACTCACGCATTTCCCAGAGAGGGAGAGAAAGAGGAGGAGGAAGCTCACCCCCCATGGGGCATGGTCATGCCCAATCCCTTCTCCTCCATCGCCTCATTGTGAAGGAGTTTGGGGCACGCATGCACACATGCCCCGGGGGTTTTTCAAGCCACCAGGGCTGGGATTGAAACTTCAGTAGGCCACATGAGACTGAGCCCTGTGACCACCAGGCTAGAAGACTGGCCTCAAGAGCTGAGGGAGAATGTTACTCCAAGAATCGTGTTTGAATCTGGGAGCCCTCCGGCCTCCCTTGCCTTTAAAGTCTGCATCACGGTTTTGGCTGCCTCCCTCACATGTGTCATCGGTGTCACACGAGAGACAAGCGTGTGCCCCAAGGCCTCCCGGCACTGTGCAGACGGTCCTCGCTCCTCTCCTCGCCACAGCCAGGGTTCCTGTCTAGATCACCACCTCCCGGGCGGCACGAGGGAGGTGCGAGGTTCTCGTTCATCTCTTGGTGTCCGTATTTGAGCACGAGTCTGGAAACGAGGCGTAAGTAGTGAATGAGCAGGGAACGGAGCCCGGGAATGAGCAGGGCGGCTGCTGCAGAGAGAATCCAACAGCGGCCAAGCTGAGGTCCTCGTCGATCAACAGAGAAAGCCGTCACGACAGTCCATCCTACCTCGGAGGAGGTGAAATGAGAGCCGCAGCCGGGAATGTTCCGGTGAGCCTGAGCAGGGCAGGGGGAGCCAGGGGCCAGCAGTTCATTCCCTTCACTCCCGTGGACGTGGGGCCCGGGGCCACCTGGCGATGGTCTCTCTGGGCAGCAGTGTGGGCACATGCTCGCCTTCCTGCTATGTGCAAAATACATTGCAAAGAAGAGGGGTGGGGGGCGTTACCAGATGTCCCTGTACAGTTCAGACATGTGAGGGGACTTCAGTGAGTTTGTGGACACGTGAAATTCAAGAACGAGTTTATTTTGGTGCAAAAATTCCTGAGATTCATGCAGTTTTTTCATAATACACATTTCCCACGAACACACATTCGAAACAGGGATTTTCTAAAGCATTGGTCTCACATCAGTTTCTCGCTGTGGTCGTAGAGAAGGGGATTCTGTAATGTGTAAGGGGCCATGGGAGGCAGTGAGGAGAGAAAAGGCCGGCAGGTCGCCTCTCTGGTGAAGGGGCGATTTTAAGACTCCGTGGGACGAAACGGGGCCGCCCCTCATCGAGCTCCTGACTGTGTGGCATGCACGTCGCCTGGCTTTTCCCTCTGGGTGCGGGTTCTGCACAGGGACACTTCCACTCCCACTGGGAACAGGTCAGCAGCGTGACAAAGGCCACGGTGAATTTCGTATCTTCAAGCCAGGCTACTGAGGGCAGTGAGAACCCTAACTTCTCTGCACACCTGAGAGTCACAGTGCTGATCCGCCATTGAGCCCAGGGCCCCGATGATGGAGAAAAGGTCAAATGTGTACGAAGGGACAGAAAGGACTCCACACCCTTGCTGAAGGAGTGCTGGCAGTCCCTCCTCGGAAGGTCTGTGCTAGAGTGGAGAGTGTGATTGATCTGTCTGGAAAACCTGTGGCTTTCACTTATTTCAGGGCCTTAGCTATTTATCTTCTGGCCTGGTCCTGGGCCAGGAGAGCAGGGCCTGGTACCTCACGGTTCGAAGGAATTACTTAGAGTGAGGGCTTCTTGGCTGGCTCCCAGCTCTGCCTCACCACCACCTGCTTCTGTGTGGCGAAGTCTCTGAAGCCTCTGGGCTCGTAGTTAGAAAATGGGAAGGGCCGAGAGCCTTGTACACACTGCAGTGACACGGGGGCTCCACGCAGCCAGAGCAGATAGCCGCAGAGTTAGCGCAGTGGGTCTCAGGTTTTAGTGCGCGCAGGAATCACACAGGGTGTGCATGGGTGGGACAGGGGCGTAAACTGTTCACAGAGCTGGCCACAAGCCAATCAGGTGCAGGCGTGCCCTGAGGCTGGAGGCTGGGCTGGGGGGGGTGGGGGTGGCAATGCTCAGGTGCAGATGTGTCCTAGAGCTGGGCTGTGGGGATGGGGGGGTGTGCACGGGAAAAGGGAATAAGTCATCATCTCCGGGAAGCCTCCTCCTGCACTGGGTGTTTTGCAAGCAAATTAAACAGAGCAAGGCTTTCTTAAGAGTAGCATAGGGCAGGACTTGGTCTCTCCCCTTGTGTGAACCTTCCCCAGGTTAGAGGGGAAGGTTGAGAATACAGCCTAGACAGTGACAAAGCTTGAGCCAGGTGGGTGCAGCTGCCCTGTCTCAAGGCTCCTCCCACTTCACTCCGAGGTACCCCCAGAGCTAGGTTTCACCATCAGCCTGCCTGCCCTTCTGGAAGGGTCGTGTTCCACGTGCATGTGGATGCATGTACGTACATAGACGTGTGTGTGTCTGTGTGCGCGTCTCTCGCTTCATCTCTATCACATAGCTGCTTTTTGCAAGTTTATTTCTTCCATGAGAAAGAGAGAAAGAGAAAAACAGCACCCTAACACAGTCTTCCTGCTGTGAGTCACCCCAGCCCCAGCCGGCCAGGATCAGGGGCTCACGTGGGTGCCTGGCTTTAGAGGGAGCAGTCAGATGACAAACCCGGGCCCTTCCCACATGGCCTCGGCATCGTGAAGAGCTGGGCTGCTGCTGGGCCACTGCAGCTGGCCTTGTACCCAAGTGTCTGTCTGTCTGTCCATCAGTCTCTGTTTGTAGGGAACCTTCACCCCAACCTTTGCCTCCGTCCTGTTCCTTCCCAGCCACTGTTGTCTACGTTTATGAATGCGTCCAACCAGTGCCCTATAAGCAACTCAACCCAGGTGGCCTGAACCATCACCCGCCCCCCCATGACATTCCTCTTTCTAGCTGTAGCCATCTCCCTGTCCTCCGTGGGCCACCACACCCACAGTTGTGCCTTCGCACGCTATCCCCTGCCCTGCAGCGTCCAGGTGAGACACCCACGTGACCTGTCTGCTGTGTGAGGACCCGCCCCAGTCTCTGTCCTCGCATCTCGATGCCCTGCAGCGGCCACCCGCCTAGTCTCTCACCTCGTCCCTGTTTGGCCACCTCCAGCCCAGGCCCCGACAGCCAGCACGCCCCTCCCTCACACTTCACGTGCTCTCCTTAGTGACCGGGAGCTCTCCGAGACCACATCCAGCCTCCCCTGTGCTCTCTCTTAGCGCAGTAAGTACCCGCAGGTGCAGCCAGGCAGGCCGACGGCGTCCGGCTCATTCCACGCATGTGCGCGTCTTACCTCCCAGGCTGCCTCAGCAGCTCCCCCAGGACCACGTGAAAAAACAACCAGAGGAACGTAATATTAGAGCACTGGGAAGGCTGCGGTGCATTTCTCTATGTTTAATGCGCGAATGTGTCATGACTTTCCCGATGACCCAATCCGTGGGTGAAGACACAGTGGGACAGCTGGCGATGGAATATCACTCAGCACTGGAAAGAGATGAGCCACGAGTCACGAAGCCATGGAGGAGACGCACATGCATGTTACTCAGGGGCAGAGGCCACTCGGAAACGGCTGCACACGTGTGATGCCGGGTGTGTGACATTCCGGGAAAGGGGACCCTCTCAGTCACTGAGAGGGGCATGGGCGGGGCAGCGGGAGGGTGGGCCGACAGGCAGAGCACAGAGGCTCCCGGACAGCGCACCGCCAAGCACGCCGCCGGGACGCTGCGCCTTGCCGGTCCTTTTCCCT
>NW_006208936.1:272168-277476 GCF_000334495.1 Tupaia belangeri chinensis
CTATTACTTTCCCGGGGCTTGTGGCGGGGGTGAGAGCAGGAGCGAATGTTCTGGCAGTCAGCGGAGGCCCTTCCCACAGCTGAGCTTCACTCACCTGCAGAGGACCTGGCGCCCTCTCTGGGGTCCGATGCAGCAGTCGGTGAGAACTCTCTTCTGTGTGCGTGTAGTTTGAAAGTCTTGTGACAGCTGAGCGAGTGGGCCCGGGCTGAGCCAGGAGCCCGCCCAGGGGTGAGGTTGGAGCGAGAGGAGGTGGGACAGATTCGGCAGACAGCAGGGAAAGAACCGGAACGTAGAGGCCCCGTGTGTGCCCCTGACTGAGGAGGCCTGCACGGGTCAGAAAACCTCCTGGGGGCCCCCATGTCCTGACAGAGATAGGAGAGGCTGACCAGATGGGGCCCAGAGTCCCTTTGTCTGGGGCACATGAGGTGCCTGCACCCCTGGCCATGCCACATACTTCTCTGGCCTCTGTCTGGCTACACACTCATGTCCAACTGAAACCAAAGTGAACGAAGATGATAAATATTACAGACCATGTTTTAATCACCATAACTCTGGAAAAGAACTTTCCAGAAAATTTCCAAAGGAAACCCAACATACCAGATGAAATACCTCTCAAAAAAACAAAAACAAAAACAAAACAAAATCGAGAGGTGCCTGAACCGCCTACGAAGCCGTTTGCCGTAAACACCGGGGAGAGGGGAACAGCAGCAAAGGAAACACAGGTCAGGCCTGGGGGAGACACTTGCTCTCTGCTGCAGACAAGTCATTGTCGCGGCGAGAGGACACACTTGTTTACGTGGTGGGGCCTGGCCATCTAATTTTCACCGCGCTGCAGACGGTGACTCACTGTTTGGGGATGGCGAGGAGCAGACACTTCAGCTTTCTGCAACAAGCACTGCTGAGTCCACATGGAGACATGCAGAGCAACTGCAGACCTTCTAGAATCTTCTGAACACTCAACTCGGGCCCAGATACCTTTTTTTGAAAAGGAAGACACTTTTCCTGGCCCAAGAACCAATAATTTCTGTGTGATCTTGAACAGGTTCCTAACCTCACGGACCCACCCTACTGGTCAAGGTAGAGCTAGCACTAACACCGGCGTCTAGCTCCGAGGGCGTCTAGCTCCGAGGGCGTCTAGCTCTGAGGGTGTGAGGATGAGAACGAGCTGATACGCGCACAGTGCTTTACCCGGGGATCTGTGTTCGCTACTCTGTAAATCCTAATTCTGGAATAGACTATGTTTTAGAGCAGTTTTAGGGTCACAGCAAATCTGAGCAGAAAGTACAGAGAGTTCCCCTATTTCCCAGACCCCCACGAGCCTCCTCCCTCATCAGTACCCCACCGAGCAGTTCCCTCGGGTTAGATGAACTCACAGTTGCATGTTACTATCAGCCGAAGTCCATTTTTTACAAGACGGACCACTCTTGGTGGTCTATAACTGTAGATTTGGACAAGTGTCTAGTGACACGTATCTGGGAACCAAACCCAGGCCTCCCACGTGGCTTCCAGCCTCCCGAGTAGTAGTGCTACCCTTGCCTACCGCATTGGGCCTCTGGGCCTCAAACAACCCAGTGGCACTTCTTTGACTAAATGGTCTTTTCTTCATTTGAAAAATAGAGTAAGGTTGGTGACCCAGTCCACTGAGGGTGGGGCTGAGCTGCAGCAGCTGTGAGAGCCCCCCAGGGACTGATGAGGATGCCATCTGCATCGCAGCCTGAGCTGAGCAGAGACGAGAGAGGTGGGCCTGAAGGGAAGGGAGGGCCGAACCGGAAGTGCTCTCGGATGGAGCTGAGGAGTGTCCCACTTACTGCGGAAGCCTGAGTCTCTCTCAGACCCTGCTGGCTAGGCGCTCTCACTCAGGGAGGAGGGCCTTGGTTTGGGTTGGATTCTCCAAGCTTGTCCCTTCATCCTAACTCCCCAACCCCCATCCCTTTCCAATGCCTCAAGTGAGGGGGTCCCCATTCATGGTCTTGTCTAGTTTGACTCTCCCCACAAAGACGTATATGTTCTCAAAGACTCCTCTGTCACCACGGTTCTGTCACCGCAGTCTACCATGTGACTGTCTAGCCCAAGTCCCTCACTTGTACCTTAGTTACCGTAAACACGTTTCATCGGAAGGCACGAGGTGTGGGATTCTGTCACAGCCCCGGCCGACTCGATGTTACATATCGAGTGACCATAGCACTTGGGAAGAGTCTTCTGCAGAGGGGCCCCCGTGGCTGGGTAGGGGTGAATGCAGCAGAGACAAAGCATTCGCCACACAGCCTGTCTGTAACTGGGAGCAGCCTCCGTGCCCTCCGCGGGAGAGCCGCAAGGCCTGGGGCCTGGAAAGACGAGACCTTCAGGTTGACCGTGCTCTCGGGTTGCCAACTACAGGGAAGCAGTTGTGGTTTCTGTGGGTAAATAAAACCAGATCCTGGCAAGATGACCTCCGTAAGTTAATCTGCAGAGAAGGAAAATGAAGAGTTGGTTCACAAAGAATCTCCACAGCAAAGACGTTCTGAGCTTTCAACACGCCTGCCTGAACGATGGTAAATATTGGAATTTTTTTTTTTATGTCAAGTTTTTAGGTGGTATCCTCATCATTCATAAATGTGACCTGATCCAAAACGAGTCTCCCGAGTTAAACTGCGAGAATATCTCTGCAGGGATAGAGAGCCACATGGTGAGTGAGAAGGTATTTTGTTTACAACTCGTTACTTCAGGGTTTTCTTTTTCTGGAATGCTTATTTGTTGAGATTCCTCTTGATTTCCAAAGGGAGGGGCTACAGAAGCCAAGTCTATTTTAAGTCATGAGTATCAGACAAATCTGGCTGCTGAAACTAGCCTGTGTGTCGCAGTTACAGGGCCAGCTTTGAGGAAGACTCGGATAAAACCCTGCGTTCTTCACACAAGGCTAACTGGTTCATGAAAAAGTCATGTGATATTATGAGCATAATCTGCTTGAATTGTTAACACGGATCCTTTCGGGCAAATGTTAGCATTATATTTAGAGGACGCCTTTGTGATTATATGATCCCAAAAAACGTTCCTTTGCTTTTACTATGGCTAAAAAAGACCTTCTTTTCAAGCTTGCTATAGCGTGTGTGTACTTACTAGAGATAGAGAGAGAGAGGGAAAGTGAGAAATCACCCCCTATGGGGGATGGCCAGCTGTCATCTTTTCTCCTCCAGTCTCCTCTCTGGATTTGGGCATGCATGCATACACACACACACACGCCCAGTGTGATTTTCAAACTGCTGGGCCTGGGGCCCAAACCATATAGTTGGCCATGTGGGATCCAGTGCCTTAACCTCTATGCCACCTGCTGGCCCCCAAAAAGGAAGTTTTGACATAAAAGTTTCCATTGCCTTTTCACACGGTCCTATGTCGGGGAAAGCTCATCTTAGTCTAACTTCGATCTTCTCTAAATAAAAAGTAGTGTTTTCAGGAGCAGTGTAGTGACACAATGGAAACACAACTGGACCCCAAGCAAAGTCCAAGAGTCACACATCAGAGCCACCGTCTGCATGCAGGGGTGTGCACACGTGCCCGTGATACGGCGTGGCTCAGGCCAAGGTGGACTGCAGCATGAGGACCCTGCCGGGTAGGGTGTCTGCCTCTCTCTCCATGTCTCTCTCTTGGGAGAAATAAATAAAATAACTTTATTAACAACAAACAGAAATCTCAACCTTCTTGTATGGGATTGAATTGTTTTATACTGGGTCTTAACTAAATATTTGGCCAGTGATATTTTCTATAACATGTTCCATTTATTATCCAGAAACTTTAGAATAAGCTTTTAAAAAATCAATTAAGTATGGGTTTTCTTGTGTAAGAGTATAATTAAATATTTGGAAATATGTATAACTCATAAAAGTAACTCAAAATAATTGTCTTCGTAAATTTCCTACCACATTTTTCTTGAAGGGCATTTTAAAAAGGAATGCTATGTTTTAATTCAACAAGGGAATAATGTAGAATACATTTTAATAGCATAAATCTCTGTGATCCATAATTTAATGTATTTTTAAAGGCTACTTCTTAAATCTGCTTTACATGAATTTCATGCTAACTAAGATATCATAACGATGCGGATAGCCTAGAACTTTTCTCATTTAAAAATAAATTATCTTAATTGTAATTAAAAGTGAAAGGAGGCAAAAACCATACAATTACAGAAAACCATTGCAACAGAAGTAATGGTTTTAGGACAAAAAGTTGCATGAATCAATGGGTTCTTAAAGATTATGTTCTCATTTCTTGTTTGGTCATAATACAGGCAAAAAGGGCAGGGGTGAGTACTAGCATATCTGGGTTGGGAGGAAGGAGAACAGTCACGTTTGCATCCTCCAGACTTGCTTAAGAGAACTGTGTATTTTCTTTTTCTTTTTCTTTTCTTTTCTTTTCTTTTCTCTTCTTTTCTTTTCTTTTCTTTCTTTTCTTTTTTCTTTTTTTTTTTGGGGGGGGGAGAGGGAGGGAGAGGTTTTTGCTATAGGGCGTGTGCACTCACCAGAAGACAGAGAGAGACAGAGAGACAGAAAGCAAGAATCACCCCCAGGGGGGATGGCCACGCTGCAATCCCTTCTCCTCCATTCTCCTTTCGGAATTTGGGCACACATGCACACATGCCCAGCGTGAGTTCAAGCCACCGGGTCCAGGACTTGAACCGCAGTTGAGTATATGGGAGTTCAGCGACATAGCAATTAGGCCACCTGCTGGTCCCGAGAATTGTGTGTTTTCTAAAAGGAGAAGTATCTTTCTTAGAATGGCATCAGAGGGACTGTCTGGATGGTCCCTGAGACTCTTTCCAGTAAAAACCATTCCATTTTGTGGCCCGGCCCGTAAGTAGCATGGTGGCGTGCTGGTTAAGGTGGCTGGATCCCACATGGTCAACTGCTTGGTTTGAGTCCCAGAACTTTTGGCCTGAAAAGCACACTGGGTGCATGTGCAGGCATGCCCAGAATCCTGAGAGAGAATAGAGAAGGGATCGTGATGCTGCCATCGTCCACATTCCTAAGCCACTAATTCATTGTTACACTTGTTATACTTTGAATTTCCTAGCCACCAGTGAAAGCTAGAAGCCTAGGAGTTAATGTGGGAGGGATACGCTCCTCAGAGAAAGCTAACGGAGCCCGCGTGCATCCCGGCTGATAGAATCCCATCGTTTCTAGATGGCGTGTGTGTTTGCATTGCGCCGTTCAGTGCAGACTTTTGGTTAGAAAGAAAATAGATTTTTTTCCTTATTATTTCAAAACTCTGGCTTCTTAGTAACCACTGTCTGCAGCAAAAAAAATTATTTCTCTCAAAAAAAAAAAAAAAAACCAGG
>NW_006208936.1:278354-280847 GCF_000334495.1 Tupaia belangeri chinensis
GGACTCCCACATGGCCGAGTGCAATGTTAAGGTGGAGGACTCCCACATGGCCGAGTGCAATGTTAAGGTGGTGGGCTCCCACATGGCCAAGTGCAATTTGAATTCCCGACCTGGCGGCTTAAAAATCACACTAGGCACATGTGCGGGCATGCCGAAACTCCCAGAGGGAGGATGGAGGGGGGACGGATTGCAGTGTGGCCATCCCCCCTTGGGGGTGCTTTCTCACTCACCCACTCACTGTCTTTCTCTGTCTCTCTCCAGTGAGCCCACGTGTCCTATGGCAAAAGTCTTAAAGAATAAAAACAATAAAATGCAACTGCGCTGGCCCCATAGCCTAAAGGTTAAGGGAGCCAGATTCCACATAACTAAGTACAGTTCGAATCCTGGCCATGGTGGCCTGAAAGCATGCCGGGGGCACGCGTGTGGGTGTGTGTGTGGGTAGGTGGCTATGTCTGTGGGTGGGTGGATGTGTGGGTGTGTGTGGGTGGGTGGATGTGTGTGTGTGTGGGTGGATGTGTGTGTGTGGGTGGGTGGGTAGGTGTGTGTGTGGGTAGGTGGCTATGTCTGTGGGTGGGTGGATGTGTGGGTGTGTGTGTGTGGGTGGATGTGTGGGTGTGTGTGGGTGGGTGGATGTGTGTGTGTGTGGGTGGATGTGTGTGTGTGTGTGGGTGGGTAGGTGTATGTGTGTGGGGGTGTGGGTGTGGTGTGTATGGGTGTGTGGGTGTTTGTGTGTAGGTTTGTGTGTGGTGTGTGTGTGGGTGGGTGGATGTGTGTGTGTGGATGTGTGGGTGTGTGGATATGTGTAGGTGTGTGGGTGTGTGTGTGTAGGTGAGAAAGGGGGGTCTCACCACTGGTGGAATGCAAAAGGATTTTAAAATGTACATTTTCATTTTAATAGTATATAACAATACTGAAAAAATACATATCGATCCTATAATTCCACTGCTATTTGGTTCATCAGGCATCATAAATGTGCAAAACTTACTGCAGAAACACTCTCCAGAAAGCAGGAGAACTGTGAGGCACGAAAGAGTTTGGGGCAAGGTGGACTTAAGTGGGGGCCTGGGATGGTTAGAGAATCGGGTGTGTGTGCTGAGAAGGAGGGAAGGTGGGCGCAAGCAGAACAGGTGGTTTCCTGGGAATGGTTCTGTGCCTTCCATGATGTAAATCGGTCCAGCCACTGTGGAGAATACGGAGGTTCCTCAAAGACCTACAAATAGAACTGCAGATGATCCAGCAATCCCACCCCTGGACGTCTATCCAAAGGACAGAAATACACTCAGTCAGAAAAGCACTTGCACATTCATGTTTACTGTGGCATCATTCATAGTTACCAAGACATGAAATCAGCCCAAATGTCCATGAACAGATGAATGGATTAAAAAGTGTGGCGCATATACACTACAGACTGCTATGTAGCCGTAAAAAAACAAGACCCTGGGACCAGCAGTTAGCATAATGGCTATGTTGCTGGACTCCCATGTAGTCAACTGTGGTTCGAGTCCCAGACCCAGTGGCTTAAACTCACACCGGGCATATGTGCGTGCGTGCCCAGGATCCTGAGAGGAGAAAGGAAGAGAGGGGATTGTGGCGTGGCCATCGCCCCTGGGGGGGGGGATTTCTTGGTTTCTGTCTCTATGTCTCTCTCTCTTTCTGGCGAGCGTACACGCCCTATAGCAAAAAACAAGACCCTGGCATATGATAGAAAATGGATGAATATGGGAGATTAATGCTTAGCAAAGCAAGTCAGACTATGAAAGTGAGGCATTGTATGTCCCCACTTAACATATACCACATGTCTGCACTCTATGGCAGGAACTGAGAGACGGGTATGAAACCAAGGTATGAAACCATGGAGGGCAACTGTGGATATAGAGACGGTGTGGGAGGGGGTGGGAAATGTGGGAGGTGGAGTAGAAGGGAGGGAATCAAGAGAATAAAAAAGAAGCCAAACATTTAAGGAACACAAAAATGGAAAATTATCTGTTAATGATAATGTATATGGTAATATCTTTGACTGGACTAATATACAGCATATTTATGTTGGGAAAATTCATTCTTCCATAGTAAGGAGTTGCACTTTCCGATATCCAAACACTCAGCTAAGTCATTCTCTAACTGATGAAAGTCACATGTTCATAGGATCCCTGTAATTTACCATATCGCCTTCCTATAAGCCCTAAACTATGACAGAAAGCAGATCAGTAGTTGCCAATTCATAGATTCATGTTCCCTGTTCCTGAACTTCAGATCGATGGAAACCACTAACATATACACCTTCATGTCTAGCTCCTCTGTGTGACATTGTTTTGGGATTCAACTCATCAGCAGCAATTCACTCTTTGCGATTACCAAGTATGAATGCTTCAGTGTGCTTATCCACTCATCATCGATGGATATTTAAGTATCAGTTTCAGCTATGAACAAATATTCCATCAACTTTTTTTTTTTTTTTTTTTTTTAGAGTTTTATTCTACGGGGCATGTGCTTTTT
>NW_006208936.1:281008-282056 GCF_000334495.1 Tupaia belangeri chinensis
CGAACCACAGTCAACTACATAGTACTCCAGTGATATAACCATTACACCATCTGCTGGATCCTCCATAAACATTTTTATGCAAGTCTTTTGTAAAAATGTATTTTCGTTTATTTTAGGCAAATACCTAGGAGTGGAATTACTGGGTCATGGTGTAGATGTGTTTTACTTTACCGGAAACTGCCAAAATATTGCCCTAAGTGGTGGTACCATTTTACCCTCCCAACAGCAAAGGATGAGGGTCATAAATCTCCCACGTCCTCACCAGTATTTTACCAGTCTTTTCTGTTTTAGCCATTGTAGAGTACATAAAACATTTTTTAGCTACCTTTTAGTTTTCATGGAGTTACTGTTCATTTACATATCTTTTTTTTTTTTTTTGAGAGAGATTTTTGCCCTAGGGCAGTGTGCTCACCACAGAAACAGAGAAATAGAAGGTGATAAATCATACCCCAGGGGGGATGATCACACCACAGTCCCTTCTCCTCCATTCTCCTTTAGGGATTTTGAGCACATATGCACGTTCACCTGGCATGAGTTTCAAGCTACCCGGTCCGGGACTCGAACTACAGTCAAACATGTGAAAGTCCAACGCCTTAATGACTATGACACTTGCTGGCCCCCATATATCTTCTTTTGGGATGTATCTGTTCAAATCCTTCTTTTTTTTTTTTTTTTTTTTTTTTTTTTTTTTTTTTTTTTTTTTTTTTTTTTTTTTTTTTTTTTTTTTTTTTTTTTTTTAAGCTGTAGTCTATTTTATTATTAACTTGGAGTTCTTATATATCCTGGTACAAATCCTTTGTCAAATATATATACAAATATGTGTTCCCAGTCTGTGCCTTGTATGTTTTATTTTATTAATGATTTTATAAAGAGCAAGCCTTAATTTTTGTGAAGCTTAATTTTTCTTTCTTGTATAGTTAGTGTTTTTAGTGACCTTTCTAAGCAACGTTTGCCAGCACCAAGGTCATGGAGTTCTCTTCTAGAAGGTTTAGAGCTTTCAATTTTAGGTCCAGATCTGTTCTCTTTCTTTCTTTCTTTTTTTTTTTTT
>NW_006208936.1:282929-290830 GCF_000334495.1 Tupaia belangeri chinensis
TGTGTGTGTGTGTGTGTGTGTGCGCGCGTGTGCATGCCCAAATCCTGAAAGGAGGTAGAAATGGAGAAGGGAGAAGGGATTGCAGCATTATCCTTCCCTATGGTGGTTGCTCTCTCACTTTCTCCCTCTCTGTTTCTCTGTGATGAGCGCACATGTGCTCTGACAAATTGGGAGGAAAAAAAAAAACCATTGCGGAACACAGATATCTAATCAATAGTGAGTCTTCTAATCCTTAAGCATGGAATAATATCTCTCTATTGACTTAATTAATTTACTTAAGTAATTAAGGTAAGTGAGAATTAATCTGTTTTAGCAACACTTTTGCGTAGAGGTCTTATGTGTCTTTTGTTAAGCGTAATGTCAAGTGTTTTACATTTTCTTTATATGGAACTTAATGTTTAAAATAAAATGGGATTGGGCTGCCTTTGGTCTAGTGGTTAAGGCAGCCAGATCCCACACAGCCAACCTGCATTATTCGAATCCCAGACACAGTAGCTTGGAAACCGCACCCAATGATGTAAGCACACCCCACTGGAGGGGTCTCTCTCTCTCTCTTTCTCAAGTGTACATCCCCTCTGGCAATACAAAAAGAAGGAGAAAATGACAGGGATGTAACATAGTTAAGATCATTCTATAGTGCTTGTTTTTTACAGTAAGTATATTAACATTACGTTTTTTTTTAAATTTTTATGCTAGAGGATATGTGTATTCACCAGACAGAGATACAGAAAGGAAGAGGCAAGCATCCCTCCATGGGACATGGTCGCATTGCAGTCCCTTCTCCCCAGTCCCCATCCTATCAGTATCTGTGGTATACACATACACTCAGCATGGTCCTCAAGCTGCTAGGTCCAGGATTTGAACCGCATAGTCGGCCATATGGATCATCTGCCTTAACCACCAGGCCATGGAGCTGACTCTGACATTACAATTTTTATAAAACCTAACAAATTGGTCCAATGGTTCAGTGGTGATATATGAAGTTCTGCAAGGCTGGCCACATGGAAGGGTTCCAGGTTCATACCCTGAACATGCTGGGTACACGCTCCAGGCTAGCTGAAGCTGGCAGTGGATCGTGGTGTCACACCCTGTGGGAGGTGTTATCTGTCTGCCTTGTTCATGGAAAAAATAAATAAAGTTGTAATTTTTTTTTTTTACTTAAGGTTTATGTTATTTACAATATAGAATGCAAAAATGTTTAATTTTCAAACCTCTAGAGCTTGAAGATAAAAGAGCCCACATTAAATAATAAAGTTTTGCAAATCTAAATGTACTCATTTGGAGCTCAGTTTTTCTATTTAAAATACAAAACCACTTCCTAGGGACCAGCAGTTAGCATAATCACTGGACTCCCATGTAGTTGACTGTGGTTCGCGTCCTGGACCCAGTGGCTTAAAACTCACGCTGGGTGCATCATGTACGTGCGTGCCCAAGATCCCGAGAGGAGAATGGAGGAGAAGGGATTGCGACATGATCATCCCCCCTGGGGGGGTGATTTCTCGCTTTCTGTCTCTTTGTCTCTCTGTCTTCTGGCGAGTGCATGCGCACTATAGCAAAAACCTCTAAAACAAAACAAAACAAAACAAAACAAAAAACAAACAAACAAACAAACAAAACACTTCCTAAAACTCCCCGGTGGGCACCCTCCAGTCTCAGTGGTCTGTGAGTAGGTGAACTGATCGGTCTCAGCTGGGTGCCTCTTTTCCCGACAACGGGTTTTAAACATTTAGAACAACTGTTTGTTTCTAGTCTTACGCTGGTAGTTTCATTGCAAGTGTCTCCCGGGAGGTGTGGGTCAGGTACAGGAATCCCTCTGCAGTTGTTTTCCTGCCATGGACTTCGGAGACAGGTGTGGACACACCCACCGTGCTGTGTCCACTCACCCGGGGAAGGAGGCTTGATTTACACCCAGCTGCCGGCGCAGGCAGGACATTAATGGGCTGCCGCTCTTGGATAAGTTGGATAGCACTCTTCGCCCAGAGGTGCTGCTGGGAGGTCTTCCCCCATGGCATGGCCTGGGAGCTCAACGGTGATGGTGCAGAGGGTCCTGGCTGCTCTAGGGAAAATGGTGGCCAAGTTGTCATTTTTTGATTTAAAAAATTTTTGTTGGCCCTAGGTGGCATGGATTTATTAGAGACAGAGAGAGACAGTGAAAAGGAAAGTGAGAAGTCACCTGCCAGGGGGGAGATGGCCACCCTGCAGTCCCTCTTCATTCTCCTCTCGGGATGTTGGGTACTCATGTGCATGTACCAGGTGTGGTTTCCAAGCTGTCACATCCAGGACTCGAACCACAGTCAGCCATGTGGGGATACGGCGCCTCCATCACCACACCAAACTGCTGGTCCCCAAGCTGCAATCTTTTAAAAAAAACACTCCTAGCCTTGTACGTGGCGGTGTGGGTTGGGCCTCCCTCTGACATGGTGCCGGCAGCTCACAATCTCAGGGTGCTACACAAGGTTCACAGGAAACCGTGGGAGGGAAATCAAGAGCTACGTGGCATTTGAAATATACCAGGCCTGGAGAATGCAGGGAATCAGCCACATTAGTTAACCATGACTTCTTCGAACAATGCAAAAGGCCTTTCTCGACCAAAGGATGGCGTCTAACCATAAATTAACTTATGTGCTTTGTTAAAATGTCACAAGCTCCGGTTGTTCAGGAAATGCAAGAAACATAACTCAGCAGGGAACCCACAGCCCAGGAAAAGCTTATGAAGGCATGTCAGCCAAGTCAAGTCTTCCTTACCACCCTGCAGCCCTCCCGCCCCTTCCCTTCTTTCTGTGTAACATGAGCCTCAGGGCCCCACCACTCTGGGGAGCTCTGGCTACAGGTAACTGGGTTCTTCTGGGGGGACGCCTCACCATCTGAGCTTAAATAAATGTGTTTTGTTTTTGTTTTTGTTTTTATTTTTATTTATTTATTTTTTTTGGAGAGGTTTTTGCTATAGGACGCGTGCGCTTGCCAGACAGAGAGAGACAGAGAGACAGAAAGCGAGAAATCACCCCCAAGAGGGGATGGCCACCCCACAATCCCTTCTCCTCCATTCTCCTCTCGGGATCTTGGGCACGCACACACACGCGCCCAGTGTGAGTTTAAGCCACTGGGTCAGGACTCAAACCACGGTCGACTACGTGGGAGTCCAGTGACATAGCCATTACGCTAACTGCTGGTCCCAAATAAACGTTTCTTCGTTAAATTAACTTTGGATCAGAATCCTTCTATTTGGGTCGGCAGCGCTGTGTGCCATGGGAGGAGGCTGCGGCTGCCTCTCAGCACGGCTGTGCATGCATGCGGTGAGGGGACAGGGGAAGCAGTCTCGGGATGGCGTTCTGCGTGACATGCTTGCATGCCCTGAAGTAGAGCATTCCAGGACACACGGGAGATACTTGTCTGCCCACGATCAGCTGAGACACTGGGTGTCCGGAGGCTTTAATAAGGAGGTTCCATTTCAAAGCACATGTTTGGGAAATGTGGTTTTCTTCTCTCCATTTTCCTCATGTGCCACCTCTTCCCATCCCTGCCCCTCTCTTCTGTCCACGTGACTCATATCCTGTTCCCAGATGAACACAGGCTCCGCGATGGGCCGGCCGACTGGCACAGCGGCGTGTGTTGCTCGGGGACACTGGGGCTCCTGCAGCGTCTGGGGTGTGGGTGTCTGTCGACCTGCACGTGTCGAGCCGGTGATCCTGGCAGGCCAGGAAGACGGGAGGGTGTGGCGTGAGACCCTGTCGAGGGTGTTGGTCTCTCACTCTCTGCCGCTGAGTCTCATGAAGGGAATGGGAAAAAAACAAATCTATACGCAGCTGGAGAATGCTTCTCAACCTGCATATGGATGGAGCCCTCCTAGGGGCTTGCTATAAATGTGCGTCCCTGGGTCTCACCCTCAGGTCACCTAAGAGAGGGTGGCGGGGCCCAGGGACCCACAGGTCGGACACCCTGGGTAGCTGTAAGGCAAATGTGTGGGGACCAGCATTTGAGAATATTGCTCGAATATTAGAAAAGGATTTCTAATTCAGGAGTCGCCACGGGCTGCTTGACACGAGGTCAGCTCGGTTCTAACAGGGACCCCCACTGCGCTGGCTCTACCCGCATGAGCCATGTTGTGTGTCTTAGACCTAAAACATGCAGCTTGGTCAATACGTTGGGGCCAACTGGAGACGCTGCCAACTGGGTTTCCAGTGGCTCAAAGTCCCTGGGGTCTACCAGCCTTTCTAGGTGGGCTGTGTCCGCCCCACACAGGGTGGCAGTTCTAGGACGGCGGTCTCTGAAAGGGACTTTGCACCAGCCTTTGGACGCCTGTGGTCCTGAACCGTGAATAGCTCACCTGCCGTCTCTCCTCACACACGGTTCCCTCTCGCTGACATCCATAGCGGCTGTCTTTTAAATGCAGCTTTTTACCCTGCACTCGGTCTCTCCTTCCTTCCTGTACTGAAGCCGTGTCCCTGGGCGGTGTCCCTGGATTGTGGCTGCCTCCGTCTCAGCTGCCCATGACGGTGGACCTACTGAACTGGAACTGTCCTTGCAGGCTCCCTCGTGCACGCCAGGAGGGCACGACTGTTGTGCACAGCCTCCGTGTCTGCAGCACGGTGTGTGTGAAGGTGGCCTCAGGGACGGTCCCCCTCGGAGCGACGCCGGCAGAGAGAAGAGAGGTCGTGCTGCCGAGGGTGACATCGCCCGGCTCGGGTTTCCATTCCGATCATTTCGCTATCAATTGCTTGTGAGGAAGCCTGAGCCAAGGCGTCCACGGCAACTTGTTCATCTAAGACTCCGAGGCCCGGACAGCGGCTCGGGGTAACACAGCTAGACCCACGTGAGAAAGGTCCGAGGTTCATGCTCCAGGACCGCCGTAGCGCACTGGCAGTGCACGTGTGTACTGGGGGGCTGGGCCAGATGATACGGGGTGGCTCAGGGCGTGGGGCTGCTGTGGGGGTCTGTTTCTCTCTCTCTCTCTCTGTTTCTCTCTCTCCCGGGGAATATATCAAGTGTCAATTACATGCTCAGCTCAACACGAAGCCTTTCCTTGTGGGCTACGGGAGTTTTAGACATAGCCTTGTCTTATGGATGTGAACTACACATATTATACACATGTATATCTACATTCATGTGTGCACATATATGTATACACATGTATCTGCCCAAGCCGTCCATATTGGAAATAATCATGTGGGTCATTGCACAATTACGTGTGGGTGACATGGGCTGACGTGCCACAGAATTCAGGGTAACCCTGTGGGCTGATGAGGGACGGCTTGTGGAGATGGGGGGATTGGAGACAGGGAAGGGGGAGGTGAAACCACAGATTGATGGTGGTCTCTGCACAACATCGTCACAAACCAGTACAGGGAAGGGGTATAAGCGAGGGGAGGCTGGTGATTAAATGGTGAGACTAGCTAGAGCCCACCCTGAGTCTGGGACGCTGGCCAATACCCTCTGGAGGGCAGAACTCCAGCATCACGTCCACAGCACAGGCAGAACGAAAGGAAGGTGAAGACACAGGCGCGTGGCAGCCACGTCCATCTGTTCTGTTGGAGAGGAAACCACTCTCCCACAAGCATCTCCTCCATCACCAGAGCCCCGTGTCCCTGCGACCTGGCCACAGCACGGCGAGTGAGGGGGGCTTCCCCAGGGCTGCTCTGAGCAAACACAGAGCCCGGGGCGACAGAGAAGGGGAAGTCGACGCTGGATGCCCCCTGGCAGAGCCCAGCACCACGGCCATCGGCTTCCCACACCGCTGTCACCACGTAACGGTTCTGTCTCCCACACGGCTAGGTACCGAGGACGGCAGGGTCACATAACAGCAACCAGGGCAGCCCCGTGCGGGGAGCTGGACCCTCGTGGCCGACCAGGGTTTAAGGCAGCTCACTGGCTTTTAAAAAAAACCAGGGGGGGGGAGGGCAGCCCCGTGCGGGGAGCTGGACCCTCGTGGCCGACCAGGGTTTAAGGCAGCTCACTGGCTTGAAAAACACACAGGGGGAGTGAAGCCCCTGGGTCCAGAAAGGATGGAGAGTTGGAGGGAAAACAATTGCAGCAAGACCAGGTCCTGTTGTAGGATGTTTCTTTCTCTACACGCACCCTCTGGCAAATAATAATAGCAATAATAATAATAATAATAGTGCCAGAGACTATTGAGTCCCTGATGTGGGCTGAGCCCTGGTCTCGAAGCTTCGCCCACCTTACAGCACGCACTAGCTCCCCCCCACGTAGTATCTCACCCTTACAGTGGGATAAAGTGACAGCCAGACGGACCTGCCCCCAGGCTGAACTCTCCACATGAAACTTGTCTGCAAGGTGGACTCCTCGTCCTCGAGTGTCGACCGTGGAGGGCAGTTTGTGACAGATCTCGTCCTAAGCTCGAGAAGTACCTGGGGACGGAGAGGGTCCCTGCGGGAAGTCTCCTGGGGCCCTGGAGGCTGAATTCCTGAGCAGCGGGCACCAGCGGGCGCAGCGCGGACGCCCTCCTTGGGGCTGATGGGATCGCGGGCACACAGGCCCTGAGGCACACGCACACTGTCCTTCGGCTGTGAAGGGTTCGCTGTGACTGGACGGAAAATAACTGACCCGGTGGCTGGAGTTCATTCCAGAGGCAAGGGGACCACCTCCTGGGTCTTTCCAGGCGGGAGTGGAGGCCCACTGAGCCGGCAGGGGAGGGGGTGGGGAGAGGGGAGAGCCTGGGTGGACCCGGCTGGCGCGGGTTGGGAGTGGCTGTGGAGTCGCGGAATTTGGATGCTCTCCAGAGACAGGGGACTGGGAGTCCGGTAACATCTCTGTAACCAAGGGGAAGTAGACTCAGTGCTAGAAAATAGTGAAGCCTATGTTTTTTAATTTTAAGATTTCTTTTTTTATTCCAGAGGGCATGTGAGCATACGAGAGAGAGAGAAGGCACCCTGCAATGGGGCGTGGTCGCTGTCATCCCCTTCCTCTGTCCCTCCTCAGGATTTTGGGCACACACACCAGCCTGGTATGTTCCTCAAGCCACCCCTGCAGGGATCCAAACCATGGCCTGTCCTGTGGGATCCTGCTCCCTCCACACCGTGCTTAACTGCTGTACTACAGGGCAGCCCAGGAAATCCACTTTTGACACAGGCTATGGATGACATGTGTAACCAGGGGGCCGGGGACATGGGGGCCCTGGGCAGTGAGGACAGAAGTCTGACTGCTTTCTCCCATTTCCATAGGGCCTGGGGGGGTCACGCCCACAGACACGAATACACCATTGGCCCACTTGATTACGGGCCTCTTCCTACACCCTGTCCCTGGCGTGGTACCTGTGATGGTGGGTCACACTCACAATCATCAAGAGGCCATTTGACTCATTAATAACAGGACCGCCCTCCCCCGTCCGTGGGGCAGTGTCTCGAGAGGCGCACGAGCCCCCTTCTCCCTGTTCCAGCACACTCTTGGCCGATGCCTTTCCAGTCACCAAGCTAAGAACTGTAAAACCCACTTATGGCCGAGAAGCCTATTTCCCCTCCCAAAGGTCCCACCTTTTTGGGCTGGACCAATGGAAAAGTCCTTTCACTAATTCCAAAATTTGTCTGTCACTCTCAAACTCCACATGAAAGGGACCCCTGTACCTGATCACCCTGAGGAGGGCACGTTGCCTCTTCTCCAGGCCTAGTCCCTCCCATGCGTGCTCAGAGATAAACCACACGAGTTATTTCTGCAGAGCCGGTGGTCTCCAACAGCAGGCTTCACACGCGTGTGGTGATGATGGACTCACCTCTTCACATTCTCGACGTCACACGTGCTCCCTGCCCAATTCCACCTCTCCCACGTTGCCGTGTGCTGCAGGCCCATTTGTCCTGGACAACTGACACACAGCTCCCTGCCCCTGCAGCCACCTGACACCACTGACCTCAGGCTGTCGCACGAGCACCGGGACCCTGTACTGGCCCTGCCGG
>NW_006208936.1:291020-294743 GCF_000334495.1 Tupaia belangeri chinensis
CCCGCCCCGCCCTCCCCCCAACCCCCCGTCTAGCCCCCCCACGGCTACCCACGGAGCCAGCAGAGCCACACGCTCCTCGCTCCTGCCGTGGGAGAACACAGATGTGTTCCCATCATTTATCTAGGATGGGAACAAATGGTAACTGTTCATTAAGTTTGGGGATTTTTTTCCTTGCTCCACCGAGGCATTTTGGAAAACAAATTTCCATTTAATGTGAGCTTGCTCTTGAAAATTCAACCAATCGTTTTCTAAATGCTGAGGCGAGGAGTGTAACTACGTCCTGGTCCCTCTCGATAGAGTGGGTGAATTTCTAAGCCCATCTAATGGTTTACGATCCAGCCGCTTTTTCCTCTCAGAAGCCATTAGAATTTGCAATTGACTTCAAGTACCGCCAGAGAGGACCCCAGGGGTGCCTTCTGGGGACACTGCAGCGCTCTGAGGACGTGCCAATGCTTAGCTTTATTCTCAGGATGGGCCCTAGAGAGGACCCCCCTGTAAGCCAGCTGGCCACCGGCACGAGGTAAGGGTGCTGGGCATTGGCAGGGACACCCATTCCTCCCCCCACACACACTCCCGGAGTGCACAAATGCTTCGTCTGTGTGTACAGATGCTTGGCTTTCCCTCTCTGTTGTCTTTTTGAGAGCTCTACTTTTTTGGAGATGTTTTTGCTATAGGGCACGTGCGCTCTCCAGACAGACAGAGAGAGACAGAGAGACAGAAAGCGAGAAATCACCCCCCAGGGGGGATGGCCACACTGCAATCCCTTCTCCTCCATCCTTCTCTTGGGATCTTGGGCACGCACGCACATGCGCCCAGTGTGAGTTTAAGCCACTGGGTCCAGGACTCGAACCGTGGTCGACTACATGGAGTTCAGCCACATAGCCATTACGCTAACTGCTGGTCCTGAGAACTCTACTTTTAGCGATTGTGCTGAAGAGCTTCCACCCATTCCTCATCGCGGAGGGATGAGCATACGACTCCGTCTCAGCACAGTTGTGACCTTTGTGTTGTGTAAGCCCAAGTACATGTTGCCAATCTCTAGCCAATGCAAAAGTGCCCTGGCCTCCACTGTCATGGCCTCAAGTTTCAGGTGAAGGACTCTGGAGTATGACCAGGCAGCATTTCTCTGAAAGGTATTTCCAGCGTTGGGATCACACCGAGCAGGGCAGGAGCTGGAAGCTCACTAACCCAGTTCAGGGGGCCTGTGGCTTCTGACTTCACACCTCAGGAAACCAGGCTGGGCTTCTCAGTTCTAGCACCAGAAGCTCATAGCGGCCTGAGTGTGCTCGGAGCTGCCAGCCAGGCCACAGGGCCGTGAGCAGGGAGCTCACAGCAGCTTCGCAGCCTTGAAGCCTGCACCCTCAGGCCCACGGCCACTTCTCCCATACACCTTCTCCTCAACCGGTAATGCAAACACCTCTTCTATAAAAAATTGTATTCATGAGGCCAGGAGGTGACATGGAGGTTAAGGCACTGGATCTCACGTGGCCAACTATGAGGTTCAAATCCCAGACCTGGCGGCTTGAAAACCCTACCAGGTATGTGTGCATGTGTGTCAAACTCCTGAGAGGAGAATGGGAGAGAAGGGATTGCAGTGGGTCATCCCCTCTGAGGAGTGATTTCTCTCCCTCTCTCTCTCTCTCCTGCACATGTGTGCAAGTACACATGACAAATAGCAAACACTAAAATAAATAAATAAATAAATAAATGAATGAATTCACGACAGAGCATGATGTGTGTGTGCGTGGGGCCCGTACATTCTCACAGGATCTTGTCATGCCACTGTCCCTAGGGTCCTGGGCACAGGCACACACCCAGCCTGACCACGGCTGTCCAGCTGTCTCCCAGCACTGCAGTGTACTCGGCCACCAGCCATACCGCCAGCACCGGGCTGGGCCACAGACACCTCTTAGGCACTGCCCGGAACGGTTCCTCCGCTAGCCGTCTGGCAAACTGACAAATTCATCGGCGATGGGCCTGCCACCATGCAGGCAAACAGACTTTTGCTTCGTTACTGTTGAAGGAAAACCACTGAACTGACACAGGACCATTTACTCCGAATGCTTTTCTAGGACGCTTGGTCTTAGTTAATGGTAGCCTGAAGTTACCCTGCCTCCGTACCTTCTTTTTTTAAAGAGGGTTTCACCTTAGGGCGTGTGCGCTTGCATTAGAGAGAGAGACAGTGAGAGAGAAAGAGAGAAATTGCCTTCTGGGGAGGGTGGTCACGCCGTAATCCCTTCTCCATTTTCCTCCCAGTGTGAGATTCAAGCCATCGGGTCTGGTACTCACACCACGGACAGCCAGGTGGGAGTGTAGCAACGTTACCGCTACATGTGCTGCCTGCTACCTTATCTTGCAGGAGGTTTCCCAGGGCAGACCCTTCGGCACGGGTCTAGAGCAAGAAGCTTATCTGCAAGCAGAAGACTGAGTCCCAGGAGAGGCTTAGAAGTGGGACAGAAAGAGAACTTAATGGAGGGCAGTTCTGGAAGTTTCATTTGTACATGGATGTCTTCCTCCTCACGTGATGACATTAGAAGGTGGGGCCTTTGGGAGGTGTTAGGTCATGGGGGGCAGTGACCATGATGGGATTGGTGACTTTGTACAAAGAAATAGGACGCAAGAACTAGAGTTCAGGGCTCTCCACGCTGAGGGGACAGAGTCCAGGCCTGGAGCTCAGGGCTCTCCACGCTGAGGGCGCAGAGTCCAGGCCTGGAGTTCAGGATTCTCCACGCTGAGGGCGCAGGTGCTGGAACTGGCCATTGAAGGCACACATCTCACAAAGTCGGTGCCATGGCTCGAATGCGTCTCCCCCCAAACTTCGGTGTGGAACGTGACGGTCACAGTGCTGGTATTAAGACGTGGAGATGCTATGAAGCACCTAGGGCATGAGGGTCCTCCCAGGGGAGTGGGCCGAAGGCTGGCACATGACAGGGCTTCGTCAGGGTGGGCGCTCCCGCTGTGTGGGGACACAGTGCTCCTCTCCAGAGGGTGCCCCTACAAGGCCTCATCTTGGAAGCAGAGAGCAGCCCTTGTCAGCTAACCAAGTCTGTCTCAGCCTCCAGGATGACGAGAAATGTGTTTCTGCTGTTTCTAAGTCACCCAGTCTTGGGGATCTTGTTATAGCACCACACACCCTGACACAGTAGGCACGAGGAGACCACGTCTGTGGTGGAGAGACAGAGATAAAAGGACATCGTTAAGGTTACACAGACCACCGACAGAGGACAGGAGAGAAGGGCCGACGTCTCCAAGGGGAGAGAGGGAAGGAGACCAGTTGCGGTTCACTGCGCAAATCTCCGTCTGTTGTAGCCACCGTTAGTGAAGTCTAAAGTTGGCAAATTAGAAAAATTTAAAGAAGGCACCCAAGATCCCGGAGGAGAATGGAGGAGAAGGGATTGCGGCGTGGCCATCCTCCCAGGGGGTGATTTCTCGCTTTCTGTCTCTCTGTCTCTCTCTGTCTTTCTGGCGAGTGCACGCGCCCTAGAGCAAAAACGTCTCCAAAAATAAACAAAATAAAGAGTGTTCCTCAGACTCTGACTTAGAGGAGTGTCGGCGGCCGCGTATCTGACCAGAACAGACCACTCGGAGCCATTGCCTCTGGAGATCGAGGACGCGGGGGAAAGGAGAGGGGTTTCTAGAGACTCCCGCAAGCTCTGAGGTCTAGAAAGCACGTGACAGAGCGGGTCCTGGCTCACACTGCAGGGACTCACTAAGCGCCAGGAA
>NW_006208936.1:296904-306310 GCF_000334495.1 Tupaia belangeri chinensis
GTAGAGTAGTTCCTGTTCTTCCCTGAGGCAATGCAGGGCTGGTAACCATCATCTTCTCACTGTCCATAGGTAGAGAAAATCCTCCTATACAATATATTTCTCAATTGGTTTAAGACAGCTAAAGATTATTTTTGTTGCTTATAGTTGCAAGTTCTTAATCCTTGCTTTCGGCTTCATTTTGGCGCAGGCGCATGCCTGGCGGCCACGCGCAAGCCCAGGGACCACGCGCAGGCACGGCTGCCACGCACAGGAACAGGCACGGCTGCCACGCACAGGAACAGGCCTGGAGGCCACACGCAGGCCCGGAGGCCACACGCCAGCCCGGGGAGGCAGCGGAACACAGAGCAGAGCCCGGGTCGCGCAGGGCCCGGGTGGGGACCATGCAGGGCCTGCCGCCACCGCGCGGGGCCCGCGCACCAGGGCCCTACCTTTTAACAGCACAAAAGAACAAGTTCCCTCTTAACAACTTTCTAACACAATCAAGTTCTAACTAATGCATTCTGGGGACACCCAAACCATAGTAAAAACATATTATGCCAACCTCATTAATTATTAAATTCAATATGCATGAAAATTGTAATACACTCGAAAGCAATTCATAAGTCTTTCACTTTTCAACAATTCCTAGCAGGTGCTATGATTGCTGAGCCACTTGAAAATAAATTGTTTTGAATGTAAAAGTATTTTAACTGTCTAGAGAAAAAAAAATTGTATTTAATAAGGATTTCAGTGCATTTTAGTGTTTCTTTATATGTGTTAGGATTCCAAAGATAATTGTACCTAAAACACATAAATATCTTAAAACTCTTTTACAAAAAGTGGGGCAGAAAAATATTACCTTTTATTATAGGTTCTTTATTCTATTTTGAAACCATGCATTCTATTGAACATTTTTTCTTTAGAGAGATTTTTGCTAAAGGGTGCATGCACTTACCAGAGAGACAGAGAGAGATGAAGTGAGAAATCACCCCCACGGGGAATGGCCACACTGCAGTCCCTTTACCTCCATTCTCCTCTCAGGATTTTGGGCAGGCACATACACACGTCTGGTGTGTTTCAAAACACCAGGGCTTGACTCGAACCTCAGTCAACCATGTGGGAGTCCAGAGCTTTAACCACCACACCTGCTGGCCCCGATGTATTTGTTTTCCTGAGAAGGCCCTGAAACAGAGTAGAATGGCAGCTTCCAGGGTCTGGGCTGGAGGAGACAAGACCAGTCAGAGGTGTGCCGCTACGGTGTTCCAGTCACCCTCCATGAGTAAGTTCCAGAGATCCAGTTATGGCCGGAGACTAGAGTTGCCAATACTGCTTTGTACAGGAGGCTTCTTCCAAAGTTCATGGAAAATGTATATTTTTTAAAATGCATGGATTTAAAAAAATGTTTGCACCAAAATAAACTCGTACTGAAATTCCATTTTTCCACAAACTTTTGGAAATAATTTTGTACTTGAAATTGGCTAAGAGGGTTTTTTTTTTGTTTTGCTTTGTTTTGTTTTGTTTTTAGGTCTTTGTCATAGAGCACAAGCACTTGCCAGAGAGAGACAGAGAAAGAGAGACAGTGAGAGGGAAAGTGAGAAACGGCACACTGGGGGGATGGCCATGCTACAATCTCTTCTCCTCTGGGGTTTCGGGCACACACGCACACACATGCAGCATGAGTTCAAGCCACAGGGTCTGGGACTCGAAACATGGTTGTCCACCTGTGAGTTCAGCGCCTTAACCACCGTACCACCTGCTGGTCCCAAGAGGGCAGATCTTAAGTGTTCTTACCACACAAAAATAAAAATAGTAAGTAGGCAAGGTGTTCAGGGACCGTGGTGGTCATTTAACAGTGTGGACAAATGTCGTCACGTCATGTACCTGGACTTACCCAGTTTCTGTCAGTCACACCTCAGTAAAGTGTGTGGGGGGCAGAAGAGTATTAAAGAAGTTACAAACTGAAACGAATGAGAAAACTCTTATGTATTCTGTGACTCAGAAATCCATATTTTATAACATTGTGGGAAAATGCATTGTGATTGCTATGTTGGATAAGTCACTGGATCTAGAGAAATCACAGAACAGTTGGTCCGTGGTGGCTGCGGAAACGATTCGGAGTTCCTGACGCTTTTCCATCAGCCACCGGTGGGCCGCAGTGGCAGTAGCTTCGGATGTGTGTGGTCACTTGTTTTTCTCTCGTCCACCTCGACGCAGGCCAACGCCAGCACTTGAACTTGGCCTGACTCTGTTTGTACCACGCAGCAACCACGCCCTCCCCAGGCCCGGTCCTGCCCTGCCTCTGAGAGGTGTCTGGACTCAGTAGGCGAGTCAGTTCCCATTCTCGCTCCCCTTCAAGCCCGCCTTGCCCCTCTGCTAACCAGCCTGTAGGAGAGGCTCTACTTCCTGGGGTGCAAACACCTCACTTAAAGAAGCATGTAAAAGAAATATTACTTTTTTCATCTGATAAAAATATATACGAATCTGTACAGTATTTATATAGGTTCAAACAATTGTGTGCTAGCATCACATGACAGCACGCATCCCCAGAGGAACTTCTGAACACTTAAATGAAATCAAATGCAATTTTCCACACGTCGTTTTCACCAAAGCCCGACGGAGATACCAATAAAAGACTTCTAAGCACAAAATAAATTGCATTAGGACAAAATTCTGAGGGGAAAGTGGATTGGAAGTTTGAGACTTGCAGGGAAAGGCTTCAGGTTTCTGTGTGTGTTGAGAGCTCGTCTGTGTGGTTTACAGTGGATGAAGGCGGGCTTCAGACCTCAGTGCACTTACATTCTGCGTGCCATCTTGCAGTGGGTTAAAAGGGTTCGGTTCAAAAGGCAGCCTTTGCAGGGTCAGCCCCATAGCCTACTGGTTAAGAGCCAGAGCCCACGTGGCTGACATAGGTTCGAATCCCAGCCTTGGGGGTTTGAAGACACCGGGTGTGTATGCATGTAGGAGTGCGTGCGTGCCCCAATCCTGGCAGGGCGGAGAATGGAGAAGGGATTACCGCGGACCTCGACCCATTCAGGACTGTGTCCTTCCCTCCCCCACCACCTCCAGAAGCACAGGTGGCCCCTTGCAATTTTTTTTTTTTGAGAGATTTTTGCTATATGGCGCGTGCTCTCGCCAGACAGACAGAGAGAGACATAGAGACAGAAAGCAAGAAATCACCCCCCAGGGGGCATGGCCACACTGCAATCCCTTCTCCTCCATTCTCCTCTCGGGATCTTGGGCACGCACGCACACGCACCCGGTGTGAGTTTTAAGCCACCGGGTCCAGGATGTGAACCGTGGTCGACTATGTGGGAGTCCAGTGACATAGCCATTACGCCAACTGCTGGTTCCCGCCCCTTCCAATTTTTTAAAAATCACATTTTTGGGAACCAGTAGATGGCATGGCGGTGAGGGTGCTGAACTCCCACATGGCTGACTATTGTTCAAGTCCTGAACCCGGTGGCTTGCTTTCTCACTTACCTTCTCTTTCTCTCTCGTTCCCTCTCTGGTAAAATCAAAAAGTAATAATAATAATGAATAAAATTAATTAATAATAGATAATTAAATACACAATTAAACTTTATTTTAGAAAAAGGCACTCTTTACTAATGCTGGGAATCACAGCTATCCAACAGGAGAAAAGGGAGGAGGAGAGATGTGTAGGAGCAAAGGCACCTTGGGACCCGCTGGGGTGGGAGGGTTCCCTCGGTGGCGTCCAGCTACACCTGCGCTCTCTGCCAGGGGAGCTGTGCCCTCAGCCTGGTCAGGGGCACCCCCACCCGGATGCCCCCAACCCCTCTGAGCTTCCTCCTGGAGAGTTCAGCGCCCCTGGACCTCCGCCTCCTACAGCCATGGCCGCTGCCCACGGAACCCACTGGGCCCACAGAACGTGCCATTGGGGAGGCCTTCCACCCTGGGACTAGGGCCTGCACCGCCTTTCCAGGCACACCCCAACCCCGAAAGCTCCCCCACACTGCCCAGCAGCTCCTGGGGCCCAGACTCTGCAGCTCTGCAAACATCCACATGGAAAAGATGTTGAGGCGCCTCTCTACCCAGACCTGCAGGATCCCCTGCACGGGAGATGATGGCAAGCCTGGCTGTCTGAAAGGCCCTCATGTGCATGTCATGGGTGTGTGTGTGTGTGTGTATGCTTTGCATATATGTGTATGTATGTGTATATGTTGTGCATGTGTAGTGTACAAGTGGACTTCAGAAACCTTATGAGAAAATGGAATTAAAGTACAAGTTCATTCTGGTGTGGAAAAAATAAAAATTCATGCATAGTTTTTGTTCAATACCGATTTCCATGCACTCTCTGAAGACCCCCCCATACATCTGTATGGTTTGTATACATGTGTACATGTATACATATGTATATGTATACATATGTGCATGTGTTTTGTATACATATGTGCATGTGTTTTGTATACAAGTGTCTACATGTGTATACTCTGCATTTACATGCATTGTGTACATGTGTCATGTGCTTATGTATTATTTATTTGTTGTTTTATATGGCTATTTGTGTTTAATTGTGTGTTGTGTCTTTGTGTGTGCACGTTTTACATGTATGTTTTTGTGAATACTCTCTATGTGTATGTATTCGAGTACATGCTTTCTACGCATGTTTGTGTGTATGCATGTTTTAAATATATGTTTGTGTAAGTTTTGTGTTTTTGTTTGTATGTATTTATTTTGTATGTGTGTTATGTGTATCTATTTTATGTGTGCATGTTTGCATATGTTTTAGATGTGTATTTGTGTGTCTGTTTGGGATGTGTGTATGCCTTATTTATTTATTTTAAAGGTTTTTGCTATAGGGTACATATGCTCGCCAGAAAGACAGAGAAACAGAGAGACAGAAAATGAGAACTCACCCCGCAGGAGTTCCCTTCTCCTCTCGGGATCTTGGGCATGCACACACGTGTGTCCAGCGTGAGTTTAAGCCACTGGGTCTGGGACTTGAACCGTGGTTGACCACATGGGAGTCCAGCAACATAGCCATTAGACTAACTGCTGGTCCCACTCTGTGTATGTGTGTGTGTGTGTGTGTGTGTGTGTGTGTGTGTGCGCGCGTGTGTGTGTGCAGGTGCTGAGGGAACCAGGGCAAGACCTCGAGGGAACTGTGTAGCTATGAAATCTCCTGGTGCACGTTTCATCTGTTTCGGGCCCCTGCGTGATCTAGCACAGAGGACAGAAGCCGGCAAGAAACCCCTCAGTGGGAATTACACGCATTGCGTGGACCGGTGGAGAGCTGCCTGCCAAGGCCACCGCGGCGCTTCTGAAGAGAGGACTATGACTGCGTCTGAGCCACCCTGGTCCAGCCTGGCCTTGCAGCACAGCGGGTGTACAACAGCGTGACGGGCATCCTGAGACACGGACATCACCCACGTGTCCCCTGAGAGGTGGCGCGGCTCACTCTGGTTTTCCGGATGAGGCTTTATAAGGAGCCACACGCCCCCTTGTTTGGAAAGTGGCCTGGGTTTGTGCATCTCTATGGGGTTCATCCACACGGTGAATTCGGCAGGCATCGGCTGGGTGTCCTGGCACTGTCCTGGCATCGGCTGTGCCTGGCACTGTCCTGGACGTTGGGATGTGTCAGTGCAGCAGGATCCCCACCCGTTATGGAGCAAGTGGCACCAACACATCTGGCAAATACGAAGTGCATTTGCAGGGCTGACCCTGTAGCCTGGAGGTTAAGGGAGCCAGATCCCGCAAAGCTGACCATGTGGTTCACATCCTGGCACTGGTGGCTGTGTGCCCCAAATCCTGATAGGAGGGAGAAATGGAGGAGAAGCGGTCACGGCATGAACATGCCCCTTTCAGAATGCTGCCTTCCATTCTCTGTGTGTCTCTCTTGACAGAGAGACATGTCCCATGTCCTCTTTTTAGAAGAAGGCATTTGAGGCACATTACATTAGGTTAGAAGGTGATAGAAATTAAGAGAACGTGGGTTTTTCTTTTTTTTTTTTTTTGTTGTTGTTGTTGTTTTTTGGTTTTTGCTGTGTGCTAGCAGAGAGACAGAGAGAGACAGTGAGAGGGAAAGTAAGAAATCCCCACCCAGGGGTATGGCCACACTACAATTCCTTCTCCCCCATACTCCTGGGATTTAGGGCACACACACTCATGCACCTGGCATGACTTTCAAGCTACCAGGTCCGGGACTCCAACTATGGTAGGTCACATGAGAGTCCAGTGCCTTAGCCACCATGCCACCTGCTGGCCCCAGGAGAACATCCCTTAAAAAGTAGGTCTCAGGGGAACCAGCAGTTAGCGTAATGGCTATGTCGCTGGACTCCCACGTAGTTGACCGCGGTTCGTGTCCCAGACCCGGTGGCTTAAAACTCACGCCGGGCGCGTGTGCGTGCGTGCCCAAGATCCCGAGAGGAGAATGGAGGAGAAGGGATTGCGGCGTGACCATCCCCCCTAGGGGGTGATTTCTCGCTTTCTGTCTCTATGTCTCTCTCTGTCTTGTCTGGCGAGCGCACGCACCCTACAGTGAAAATCTCTCCAAAAAAAAAAAGTAAAAAAGTAGGTCTCAGACCAGCCAATGGCCCAGTGGCTAAGGCACTGGATCCCACAAGGCTGACTCAGGCTCCAGTCCTAGACCCAGTGGCTTGAAAAACACGCTAGATACGTGTGCATGCGTGTCCAAAATCCCGAGAGGAGAATGGAGAAGGGTCTGTGGTGTGACCAACACCTATGGAGGGTGCTTGCTCACTTTCTCTCCCTCTCTCCCTCTCTCTCTGTCTCTCTGGTGAGTCCACACACTCTCTAACAATTTTTTTTTTTTTTAAAGAAAAGGTCAGAAAGGAGAGCAGGCCTGGGGGAACAGAGGCAGGTGACAGTTATTCAAAGGTACGAAGTTGGACTTCAAGGCGACATCCGGTTTGTACTAGGGGAGCTGGGTGGGTATGTGAGAGAAGACTACGTCAGGCAGAGGAACAGGCAGTGCGAAGGCCCAAAATTCGAGGCGAGGCAGGCCAGCAGGTGGTGCTGCACTTAAGGTGCTGGACTCCCACGTGATGGACCGCAGTTCAAGGCCTGGGTCCGGTGGCTTGAAATTCACGACAGGCACGTGTGAGTGAGTGCCCAAAATCCAAAGAGGAGGATGGAGGAGAGGGGACTGTGATGTGGCCATCCCCCCTGCCAGGTGACTTCTCACCTTCTATCTCTCTGTCTCTCCAGCAAGCACACATGCCCTATAGCGAAAATCTCTCAAAAAAAAAAAAAATGGTGAGTGAGGCACCCCGGAATTAGGGGGGACAGGGAAGGGGAGGCACCCCGGGATTAGCGGGGACAGGGAAGGGGAGTTAGAATTTAAGACCGAATTGCAAGTCTTGGTAGGACTGCGGGATTTCGGGGATGTTTGGAACATTCAGAAGTTCCTGAACCTGCCTGCGTGTGAGGCAGTGTGGCGGTGGACAGGACGCAGCTCCATTCCGTCCCCTCCTCTTCCTGGGAACTAGGTCAGGATGTGAGGTTCTGCGTGGCCAACGTGACTGGCCCCTGATCCAGGAGCCCCTGCAGTGACCTTCCGATCATTTTGCCCTCTGAGGAAGAAAACCGGCACTTGCAGCTCGAGGTGCGGGTCCCTGCTGTGAGCACCTGGGGACCAGCTCACCTGGACACAAGGGCACCACGCCTGTCCCCCGGAAACAGCCCCTGGTCAGCCAGAATCCTGCCCTGCAGCCTCCAAGTCTTAGAATTGCCGCCGGAGCTCTTTCTTTCCTGTCTGAGCAAAACAAAAGGCTGGAGGCGCCTCCTGCGAGCTGCAGAGCGGCAGAGCGGCATGGACGTGTGGGAACACTCCGAGCAAAGGCGAGACTGCAGTGGAGCCTGCGCGGAGACTGCGTGTCAGCCACGTTTGGACAGAAGTCATCCCTCGAAGATGCTGTCGACCCTGGTCTGTGAAAACGGAGTCACTTAGGGACCAGCAGTTAGTGTAATGGCTATGTCGCTGGACTCCCATGTAGTCGACCGCAGTTCGAATCCTAGATCTGGTGGCTTAAACTCATACCGGGCGTGTGTGCGTGCGTGCCCAAGATCCCAAGAGGAGAATGGAGGAGAAGAGATTGTGGTGTGGCCATGCCCCTGGGGGGTGATTTCTCGCTTTCTCTCTGTCTCTCTCTTTCTGATGAGCGCACGCGCCCTATAGCGAAAGCCTCTCTTAAAACACACACACACAGAGTCACTTACATTTATCACACGTTATTACAATAAAACCACACTTTAGGGACCAAATGAAGGCACCATGATAAAACTCAGCTGACCCAGGAGGTTCCGGGTCTGCGTCTGGAGACCTCCCTGCCCTCGCCAGGAGCATGTGGGCCTGTGAGCCGCGGCTGACTGAAGCTGGGGATGAACCGCAGAAGCCCCATGGGGACAGCTTCTTCTCGCTTCCTCACCTACTCATTGGAGAAATAAATAAGCTGTTTTTGGACTGGCAGGTGTTAGGGCACTGGACTCCCACTTGGCCGACTGTGGTTTGAGTTCTGGGTCTGGCGGCTTGCTTTCTCATTTTCCCTCTCTCTCTCTGTCTCTCTCCAGTCAAATGAAAAAGAAATAATAAATAAAATAAATCATTCTTTTCTTCAGAATTTTTTATTTAATTTTATTTATTTTCATTTGACCAGAGAGACACACACAGAGGGAGAGAGAGTGAGAGGGAAAGTGAGAAAGCAAACCACCCGGTTTGGGACTTGAACCATGGTTGGCTACGTGGGAATGTATAGCACCTTAACCACCATGCCACCTGTTGGCTCCAATAATTCTAGTATCTAAATAAATACATAAATTTTTTTCTAAAAAAAAAATGTATATATATACTTTAAGAAACAATTTAATCAGGGTGTCTTTTAAAGACTCGGTAGTGGTCCCAGCTACTGGTTTGAGATCAGGAGATGAGCTTGCTGTGTCAGAACGGGCAGCCCCTCGGATTCGGTCTCAGTCACAAACACCACAGCCTCTCAGCACGCTCCATCGCGTTGGGTTTGCAGGGATCTGATGGCCTTTGAATTGCTCAGCCAGGCTGACAAAACATCACACCTAAACACTTATCTTCACGTGACCAGGAAGAAGGATGTTTTCGGAATTTTTTTTTTCTTTTTTGAGAGCTTTTTGCTAGAGGGCGCGTGCGCTCGCCAGACAGACAGAGACAAAGAGACAAAAAGTGAGAAATCACCTCCCAAGGGGGATGGCCATGCCGCAATCCCTTCTCCTCCATTCTCCTCTTGGGATCTTGGGCATGCACGCACACGCGCCCGGTGTGAGTTTAAACCACCGGGTCCGGGACTCGAACCACGGTCGACTATGTGGGAGTCCAGTGACACAGCCATTACGCTAACTGCTGGCCCCCTTTTTCAGGATATTTTTTAACCAGATGCTGCAGACGTGGCTGGCAATTTCTATTCTTAAATTCCCTGAG
>NW_006208936.1:306391-308077 GCF_000334495.1 Tupaia belangeri chinensis
AAGTTGCTTGGCGTCTTAAGAGCTGTTTTAGGAGAGATTCTGAATTTCTTGATTCAGCCTCTAATGTAGGTACACATAGAACAACAGCCAGTTTGGGGCCACTTCCCAGGTTAAGTTGCCCCCCTCAGCGCCTGGCCCTGGGAAGCATGATGGGTAAGTGAATGGGTTAACTCTCGGTTCCGGACTGACAGCGTCCACCTCACCTGGGGACGACGCCAAGAATGGAGCTGAAAAGGTCTTTATGTTTGAGACAATCTCATTTTTCTGTTTTAAGCTTCAAAGAAGATGTCCTGATGTGAAGATTCCAGGTCAATTTTGACCTTCAGATTTTTAGATCAAATCAGCCCCAAGCAGGTAGGACTTTTTCTTTGGTCACGTGATACTTAAGGCATAGACAGTAATCCTGCTTTATCTGTCTACAATACCATTCATTCACAAACTTCTTTATGGGTCCAACAGGTGGTGTGGTGGTTAAGGCGCTGGACTCCCACATTGCTGACTGCGGATCAAGTCCCAGACCCGGTGGCTTGGGAATCACTCCAGGTGAAGTGAATGTGTGTGTGTGTGTGTGCCCAAAACCCTCAGAGGAGAATGGAGGAGGGGGGATTGTGGCATGGCCATCCCCACTCGGGGATGATTTCTCACTTTTCTTCTCTGGCAAGACCCATGCATCCTATGGCAAAAACCTAAAAATGAAAAACAAAACAAAACACAAAAAAACAGCTTTGTATGTATAGAGTGGCTCAATGCTACGTGTTTAGTTTGGTTAGAAAAATGTTTTTAAATTGAGAGTAGTTATATATGAAAATCAGTTATCTATGTTTTAATTTTCTCATTTGTTTTAAAAGAAAGATTACTTAGCATGTTAAGAACTCTATTTGCTTTTTCTGGGCAGTTAGTTCAGAGAGAAGAATCGGTGCTTCATGGATGGAGAGAAGATGAAATTGCTGAGTGCGGGTGCTCTGAGGAAATGGCGACGAGACCTCACCTGCCTCCACACCCAAGCCTGCTTAAAAAGTTTATGTTTAGAGAGATTTTCCTATAGGGTGCATGCTCACCAGAGACACAGAGAGAGACAGAGACTGAAAGGAAAAAAATAATCACCCGCCAGAGGGGATGGCCACACCACAATCCCTTCTCCTCCATTTTCCTCTCAGGACCTTACACGCATACATAAGCTCCCAGCATGAGTTTTAAGTCACCAGGATCAGGACTCAAATAGGCTGACTGTGTGAGAGTGAGTGTCCAGCAACATAACCATTATGCCATCTGCTACTCCTACAGTTAATTTTTTTGGTTGTTTGTTTTTTGAGAGTTTTGTTTGCTCTAGGGCACATGCGCTTGCCAGAAAGACAGAGAGAGACAGAGAGACAGAAAGTGAGAAATACCCCCTGGGGGGATGGCCACTCTGCAATCCCTTCTCCTCCATTCTCCTCTCAGGATCTTGGCCACGCACGCACATGCGTTCACTGTGAGTTTAAGCGGCCGAGTCCGGTTGACTACGTGGGAATCCAGTCCAGCGACATGACCATGACGCCGACTGCTGGTCCCACGAAGTTTTTATTTATTTATTTATTTAGTGCACATGCGTGTGAGAGAGAGCGAACACCCTAATAGGGTCTTTTTAAAAATTATTTTATTTACCTTTATTTACTTATTTTAATTTGACCAGAGAGGAGCAGAGTG
>NW_006208936.1:308098-308612 GCF_000334495.1 Tupaia belangeri chinensis
CTCCAGGTCCGGGACTCGAACCGTGGTCAGCCATGTGGGAGTCCAACGCCCTTAAGCACCAGGTCACCTGCCAGCCCCCCTAGCAGGGTCCTGATGCCTAATCTACCCCTGGTCTCAACCAGCCCGGGACGTGGGTGTGTGCATGCCTGGCATACTCAGGGAGGTGTCTGGATGAGAACCAGAACCCTCCCCTGGGTCAACCTTGCAGAGTGTGGCGTTTTCCTGCAGTACCGCTGTCTGCCCTGCTTGTCCACACACCCAGGCCTCTGCAGGGCAAACCCTCCTGCCACGGCCCTCCGCCATCCACTCTCACTAGGCCAGAGCGGTGGCTGGGCCAGCATCTTGGCCGGGAGGAGCCCGCCCCGGGAGAGGCCTGCCCGGGGGACTTTCACCCAGCCCTCCATGGTCACACAGCCATTCTGCCGGAAAAGACGGTTAACAGCCAGGGACTGGGGAACAGCAACCCCTGTGGCCGGAGGCGACCCTTGCCAAGAGTTGCTGAGCACCATCTCTG
>NW_006208936.1:327520-339007 GCF_000334495.1 Tupaia belangeri chinensis
CCTCCACTCTTCGCTGGCCTGCACTTTGGAAAGCAGACACACTTGTTTCTAGGAATCACAACTCTCATTTTGAGCAAAGCAGTTCCAAATACCCGTAGAGCTCGCTGTTGCCCCCGAACGACTGTCAGTGGAGTGTGTCCGCCGCCCACGCCCTGACAGCTGCCCTCGGGTTAGTCTCCACTCATGCTCTGCCGTCCGCGCCCAGTGCAGACGCTCACACCCAGGTGCACCTAGGGCCACGCTTCGCAGAGACTTGTTATTTTCACTCACTAGCCGAATTCAGAATTAGGCTTTGTGTGCAATTTGGATGAGTCCACTTTTTCTTTTAATGAAGGCTTATTTACAGGCCAGCCCGTGGCATAGCAGTTCATGTGGGGGGACCTCACATGGCAAGCTGCAGTCCAAGTCCCAGACCCAGGAGCAGGAAAAACACTCTGGGCGTGAGTGCGTGCTTGCCCACAGCCCCTAGAGGAACATGGAAGAGAAGGCACTGCGGTGTGGCCATCCCTCCTGGAGGGGTGCTTTCTCACTTTCCCTATCTCGCTCTCTGACTCTGGCGAGCACATGTGTTGGGTAGCAAATTAAAAAAACGTTTTCTTATATCATGAGCGAGCGAGCAAGCACCCCTGACAAAGCACCCAGCCTGCCCGCCCAGGTCAGGGCACGGGGTGCTCCATGCTCTCAGGGAGGCTCCACCGAACCCACAGTTCTCACAGAGCATCACGTGTTACCGCTGCCACTCTCTGGCCCCTTGGCAATTACATTCTTCTTCTTCTTTTTTATTTTATTTTGCCAGAGGGTGTGTGCACAGATCAAAAAGAGACAGACTGATGGTGACAGAGGAAGAGGAGGAAGCACCCCAGGGGGCACAGTCGCTGCTCCCTTCTCCTCTGTCTGTCCCCCCATCAGAATTTAGGGCACACACACGTGTACCTGGCATACTTTCCAAGCCTCCGGGGCCTGGACTCAAACCACAGTCATCCACATGGGATCCGGCTGCCTTTACTATCAGGCCAACCTGACCACGGTGTTCTTGGAGTCGGCTATAACTGATCCACGTCCACACTCCACACTGGGAGGAAGACTTTTTTTTTTTTTTTGGTGATAGATTTTTGCTATAGGGCCTATATATTCACCAGACACTGGGAGACAGAGAGACAGAAAGCGAGAAGTCACCTCCTGTGGGATGGCTACACTGCAGTCCCTTCTCCTCCATTCTCCTCTTGGGATTTTGGGCACACACGCACACACTCAGTGTGAGGGCCAAGCCACTGAGTCTAGGACTTGAACCACAGTCAACCAAGTGGGAGTCCAGCAACGTAACCATTTCGCCATCTGCTGGTCACAATCCTCATAACTTGGTCCCTCAGAAATTTGTTAAGTTCATTCTTACCCAAGTGTCTGTCCTCGAGGGTGCACAGTCTATCTGAATGTCAGACATCAGAGCCGTCTAAGAACCAGGACTTCGGGCAGATTCCGTGGGCTTGGGGAAGCGCGTGTGTGTGGTTTCTTCAGCACCTCTGTGAGGCGGGGTGAGGGTCGGCCTTCCTGCCTGTCCTCCCCCTGCCCCACCCATCTCGGCCCTCGGTAAGACACCAGGCAGTAGAGCTCTGGCAGTCACCCAGCTGAGCTGATTCGTATAGACGGGCTACCTGAATAATTTAGACTGCAAAGTGGACATTTTTAGACACCGGCCACTCCACCTTGCCAGGAGTGTACATTTATCAAATTAAATGGAACAGAGCCAGGCTCCACTCCACGCTGAGCTGCAGTCACAGCCCAGGAAACCACCCAGATCCTAGGCCCCTTGAAGCCCACGGCAGGGGCTGGATGCAAATTCCAGTTCCTGAGTCATCCTTAAAATCAGAGCATGGTTTTCTTCCTACCAGAGGTTTTCAGACTGAGTCTTAGTTGGAAAATCCTGCATCCAAATGGCAGTTGAGCGAGGAGCTGAGGCCTGGAGCACCCCTGACCCCTCCCCGTCCTGCCGGCCAAGTGGTGCAGTTTCAAATGCCATTTACCAAAAATGGAGCATTGACCAAGCCTGTCCCAGAGCTTGCGTGGGTCAGGAAAACCAAGAAAGGAAGGTGGCAGTGCCAGGAGTGAAGATACGCGGAGAAGTTGTTGTACCCAGGGACCTTCACAGAGGCCTAGTGCAGCACGGCCAGCACCCAGGCAGTGTGGCTGTGGCCTGGGAGGGCAGGGCACACCCCACACACACACACTTTTCTCCTCCCCGCTCCTTGCAGTCCCCTGCTGGGCTCCTCCTTTGCTAAAGCCAACCAGATGCCAGAAGGCCTGGGCCCATGACAGGTCCAGACAGGTCATTCGGAAGGGAAAGCCAGTGGGGTGAGTGTGGGGACGGGGCAGGAGAGCATGCCCGCTCTGCCTTCCACACCCCGCAGTCTCCCCAGGGGCTGCGGGCTCAGCTCTGTGTCACTTTCACGGCTCCATCAAGGCCTCCCTGCCTCACTGTGTCATTGTGGAAGTGATCTGGGGAAGGGCCGGGCTGGGAGCTCCTGGGGATGCTCCAGCTGGGCTCACTGCGGTCCTTGAACCACACCCCCGTGCACAACAGCTAGGCCGTGTCAGCGCGGGCTGCGAGCGTCCCCGGTGGGAGCTAGAATCCCCCTCGCTGGACCTTGTGCCCGCTACTCCTACTTGGGGTGCAGAGAAAAGTCAGTTCTCTCTGTACGGGAGCGGTTTGCTCCTCCTTCGGACCCCCAGATACTCCATGTCTGGACACCCCACCCCGGCCTGTCCTCTGGGGGAGACTTTACTCCCCACGGCAGCCCTACATTTTGCAAACAGGACCGCGGGTTGCTCACGGCTTTGATCTGATGTTCATGGCACCCAGGAGGCAGGGCACGGATCTTCAATTAGTGAGAGCGTCTTGTAAGTGACTGCAATTCTCCTTACTCTGAATATTTGGGTGGGGAGTGAGAGGGAGCTGCTTCAGCTAGTGCGCCCCCTTACCCTCGGCGTTATTCTAAACTCAAGGGAGAAACTTTCTCTTTAATTTGCACATCAAACAGCGGAACCTTTGAAAGATGGAGGGTGTCCTCACCGGACCGGCTAGTGTAACTAACGGAAATGGATCCTCTTGCTGTTCTGGAGGCTGGCAGTCCAAGGTCAAGGTGTCGGCAGGGTAGATGTCTCTCCGTGGTCTTCCCTCCGTGCGCCCTGTCCTGTCTTCTCTCCGTACGAGGACACCAGTCTCGCAGGAGCAGCCCCACCTAGAGACCGCATTTTAACTTACCTCTTTAAAAACCTTCTCTCCAAGTCTGGTACATCCCAAGGTGCTAGGAGTTCCAAGGGCTTCAACGTGTGAACTGCCGTGGGGGTTACGCACTTCAGCCCATAGCAGGGGGCAGCTAGTCCAGTCTTTGCCCTGGTCCCTATGTAGACGCGCCTTCCACAACGTCACTCATGGGACCAGCAGACGGCGTCATGGTTACATGACTGGACTCCCACGTAGTCGACCGCGGTTCGAGTTCGAGACTCAGAGGCTTAAAACTCATACTGGGTGCATGCCCAAAATTCAGAGAGGAGATGGGAGGAGAAGGGATTGCGGCGTGGCCATCCCGCCTGGGGGGCGACTTCTCACTCTCTGTCTCTCCAGTTGAGGGCACACGCCCTATAGCAAAAATCTCTCTCTTTTTTTTTAATCCAAAATGCCACTTGTAAAAGCAGCTGTCAGACCACAGTTATGTTAGGAGGAAGTTCTACTTCACAAAACCCACCACTGGTCCAGTGTCTCACTGGGGCTACTTTGACAAACGCCCTGGGGTTCAAGGAAACAGACGGCAGAAATCAAGTCCTGAGGCCTGCTCTCTCCTCAGCTTTCGACCTGCCTTTTCCTCCTGGCCCGTTCTTTTCTGCGCCCCTCTGCTCACCCATGCTTCCCCGCTGCCTGGGCTGGGACAGGCGCCCTGTCTACACCTCTTCACTGCTTTAAGACTCTTTCCTCCGACCCTCTACAAAGTCTACGCCAAACATCCCTGAGTCTCTGACAGATTCAAGACCAAGCAGACTCCATGGCTGCGGTAACTCTCCAAAACCAAATAGGCCTAGAGCTTCCACACGGAAAACGGGGGGTCTCTGCCTCTCTCTGGAAGAGGAGTGCTGCTTTCCTTTTTCCCTGGTGGCCCCCACCGTACCTCTTCTCTTACGTTCTGCAGAAGCTCCACTCCTGCAAATGCTAAACCACTTCCTCCGAGACACCACCCGTCCATAGGCCCCAGAACAGCCGGAAAACTCCTGCTGCTCCGGAGGGCATGATAGTCGGGCCTGCCTCCAGGGGACCCACACCCTCACCGTCCCCCTACGGACAATGCCCCTTCTCAGCTCGAAGCAGCTCCAAAAGAGGAAAGGCAGCCAGCATCCCGCCGCCCACATCCCGGGTCCCACGCTTGCCCCGTCTTTGGTTATAAAAGATAAAGCCTAGAAAGTTAGCTGACTCCTGAGTGGCCCTTAGGTCATTTCCCTCCGGTACTAAGGAGCTGGTTGCAGGGCCAGAACCCTCCAGCAGAGCCTCCCCTGCAGCCGACACCCATAGCTGGGCTGATAGGTCACGGAGGCAAGTAAGCTAGTCACAGTGCCGCCATTGCTGGGGCCCTTCTCTTCCCCCTCATATAAACACACACTGGTCTCCTCGGTGGGGCGGGCGCACCTCTGGCCTCAGACCCCACCCCCACCCCACCCCCCCGCCCCGGCACTTTCTCTCAACAAACTTGCCTTTTTCTCTTGGAAGGAAAACAAAAATGTAGCCACCAGACACCTGCTTGGGTTCTCTGGAACGAGGAGCCCGAGGCTTCGCGGGGTGGCCCACTCCTGTTGCGGGAACGTCGAGGGCTTGCGTCTGCCCACGCCGAGCCAGCTCACACGTCTGCACTGTGTCCTTTTGACTCTGGCCCCTGTCCCAGGAGTGCCAGCCCCACTGCCCACCAGCACCCGTCAGACGCAGGTGTCCTGACCGGGCCCTGAGAGCACTCCGGGTCTGGCCACCTCCTCCCCTCAGTCCCCGCTCCCTGGGGAGAAGGCGCAGACGTCCCTCTTCTCCCCTGAAGGAGGAGAGCAGGGACTGAGCAGCCCCTTCCCCCTGCATTCTCCCAGGGGGTTGCAGCAAGCTCGCCTCCCCTGCACACACACTTCCCGCAGCCATCCCCTCCGACACCCACCCAGCTCGGCATCCACACGTCCCTCTGCGCTCGCCAGCATTTCCACAGCTCTTTCACGTCCACTCGGGATGAATCAATCCCATAATCCTTGCTGTGTCCCCTCCACCGCGCTCCAGTAATTAACAGGCAGGCCTTTGTTCTGTGCAAGCCGTGAGGGCAGGGGCAGGTTGAGGGCAGGGCACCCACTGCTCCTGGCTACCAGGATCAGCCCAGGGCGAGCCCCGACCCGGCTGAGTGCCCAGCCCTGGCCTCCTGAAGCTACACGTGTGCAGAAGAGCTGCTTCCTTCTGCCCTTAGCCTGTGGGTATTTTTCTCGCTTGCATTATTAGAATCATGATGGCTGCAATGTTTGTAAGGCCCGGTAGTGACAATGACTTTCTTGCTCAAAAGCCTCCATTGGTTCACCGCTCCCTGCTGGATTCAGGGAAGCTTCGAGAGTGACAAAGCCTTAACAGTGTGCAGGGCCGTTCCATTCGCCATCCCCTCCCCCTCCCCACCCTGGGCCCTTGGAGGCTGGCCAGTGGACGGCGTGGCCTGGACGTCCTTCCTGATGGCTTCTGGTCAAACAGCAGGCGACTCGTGTGTGGGAGGGGGGAGGTTTTGCTCTCCTCCCCACGCCCTCTCTGCCATGGGTGGGGCCCCCAAGGTTACAGTGCCCATGGGCTGGTCTTGCATTCTCCAGACTCCTGTATCTGTCTCTTCCAGGTCTAGCGGTGAGGGGCCACCCTCTGTGGGCCCACCTGGATCCTTAGAGTCTCCGGGCCAGTCCCCTGCTGCTGCCCAGGGTCTCTGTGGACCATGGGAGGCTCTAGATGCAGCTCACAGGGCTCGGTTTCCTTCCAGCGCTTGGCGGATACAAATGCCCACCCATAAGTGACCCAGATCTTCTCCAGTCTCCTGTCCAGGCTTCCCAACTCCACAGCTCCGCTACGTGTTGGTACCTGCTCCGCCAAAGTGCAGGAAGCCTCCCGCTCTGCCTGCACCTCAGAGTCACTTGGGACAAAACCTTCAGCGTCCCTGTCTGGGCCACCCTTGAGGAGGATGGCTGAGTGGGAGAACTGAGAGACGTGCCAGCAGAGAGGGGCAGGCAGTCGCTGTCGGCTGGGCGGGGCCCTGAGTCCAGGCTTTGCGGGCTCAGCCACTGCCCGCCCGGCACCTTCCTGCCACGGCTTCTCCTCCTCTATGGAACAAGGCCACCTGTGCTTCCCACGGCCAGGGCATCGAGGGCCACCCTCAACGCCTGTCTCAATGGGCTTTTCCTGGAAGCCTTTCAACCCCGTCCCACCCCCGTTTCAGCCGGGCCTGGCGTCCCAGTCCTCTGAGGAACCCTGGTATCACTCTACACTACAGATGGCAGGCAGGCGGCCTTACAGCGGAACGGCCATGGAGAAGCCACGGGCACACGTTTGCAAAGGCCCTCAGTCCTCTCGTCCAGCTTCCCCCGCGGGCGGGCCGCGGGCCGGCCGTGTCAGGGCCAGCCTCCCTGAAGCCGTAGCCGGGTGTCCTGCGGGCTCGTCTCCAAATGATAAAGGCAGGAATTGATTCCAGTCCACATCGTCGGCCTGCTCCCCTGCGCCCTCCCGGCGGTGTCATTCCACACCTCTTTCCAATGCTTTGTGGAAAATCAATTCTATAATCACGCTGGAGAGGTGTTTTGTTGAGCTGTTACATCTGTGTATTAATTAATTGTTACAAATCACAATCGACGGATACAGATGCCGTGTTCACAACAATCCAATATTTTCTATAAAAACCCTGATTTACTGGGATTGGATTTCAGGCTCTAACGCAAATACACAGGAAAGTGCTTTTTTATTTTGTTTTGTTTTAACTGCTTCTTGGACCCTGGTTGACAACGTGGCAATTCCCCACACTGGACGCGCTAGAGCAGCCTTGCCTCAGTTGAGCAGAAAGACAGCCCAGTCCTGCTTTTCCACCTCCTCCTCCTTCCCAGACATTTCGATCCTTTAAACTTGCATGGCAGCCGGGGGAGACCCCGTGCATCATCACGACACGCTGGCCCCGTGGCTGTGAATGACAGCCACCTGCCCACGTAGTGGGCTCCCTGCTCTGCTCGCTGGTAATCAGTAGGCACTCCTGTTTGAATCTAGGCCACCAGCAGCCAGAAGATGCACCGTTGTTCTCTGTCCCAGTAAGGAAGACAGAAACGATGACGAACACACTGTGGCGAGCTGTCAGCGGGAAGGTGCCATGGAGCGAGCAGTTACTGCGTCGTCGGAAAAGTGTGCCAGGACTTTTCTGATAACCCGCAGTAGACGGAACGCAGGCCTCGGGATCTGTAAAGGACGGGACATCGCCGCTCCGCCCCGGGAGCTGCGCCTTGGCCGGTTTCTGCCTCTGAGGCCGGGCGGACCTGGACGTCAGCGCAATTTTCTTGTCCTGGCTCTTTCTCCTCTTCGATCTGCCGTACTGTCCTAGGTTGCCTTGCACCGAGGCAAGTCCATCGTTAAGAGGCCATTTTTGTTCTTTTCTTTTCTTTTCTTTTCTTTTCTTTTCTTTTCTTTTCTTTTTTGTCATCGAGCAAGGGTGCTTGCCAGAGAGACAGTGAGAGGGGAAGTGAGAAATCACCCCCTGGGGTGCAAACCTTTCTCCTCCACTCTCCTCCTGGGATCTTGGACACACACACACCTGGTGCTCTTTTCAAGCCATCAGATCTGGGACTCCAACCTCAGTCAACCATGTGTGAGTCCAGAACCTTGACCACCACGCCACCTGCTGGCCCTGGGGTGAATTTTTATTGGCTCGAGCCTTTGCCTTGTGTGATCATAGCAGTCAGGGGACAGAAGACTGTCTCTGAGGTACTCTGGTTCATCGTCACCATCCCTCAGGGGACAGGAGACCCTGTCTCTGAAGTACTCCAGTTCATCGTCAACATCCCTCAGGGGACGGGAGACTGTCTCTGAAGTACTCCCGTTGGTCATCTCCATCCCTCAGGGGACAAGAGACCCTGTCTCTGAAGTACTCCGGTTCGTTGTCGCCATCCCTCAGGGGACAGGAGACCCTGTCTCTGAAGTACTCGGTTTCATTGTCACCATCCCTCAGGCTTCTGGAGACTTCCCTGACATCTCTGCTCCTGCAACAATGGAGCCCGGGGTTGCTGACTGTGGTAGCAGAATTCTTTCCTTTGCACCACTTGGAAATGTTTCTCAGTTGAGAAAGAGTAAATAAATAATAACGCGTATTTTCTCATGTTACCCACAAGCCGACGTGGTTTTTGTTAGACTCAATTGCTTTCATCTATACTTACTTTCAGCACAGAACACAATAGAAAATCTAGTTTTTCAATGGCTGCATTTTCTTTTCCTTCTGAGACTTCTGACCAGTTCTAAAACGCTCAGGGACATTTACAGAAGAGCCCTGGGGACATGGAATGTGTCCTCTGCGATGGACATGCTGCGGAGGGGACTCAGACGGCGATCGCCCCGGTGCTGAGACCACGGCGGGCGGCAAGGTCACGTTTTCCTTTGCTAGCACGGGGCACCTTCCTCTGTGTCTTTTAACTATTGAACTTGATCTCTGCAACGTTGATTTATGGTGGGAGGGAAGTTTGATAACTTGTGAATGAAGTCCTGTTTTTTCTCTTGCAGAATGTACCGAAGGGACAGTCTGTGAGTTACGGCTACAAGGTAGAGACCTGATTCCCCCCTGAGCTCTTCCAACCACTAGCAGCGAGGGCCCCCGTCTGCTCACGTATGTAACAGGGCAAGCTCCCTGGGCTGCTGGGCGCCTGCAAGGGGTCTGTGATGAGTAACAGCTTGTCAACATTTTAAACACGTCTGCTCTTCGGCCCAGCGATTTCACTTGCAGGCATTCCTATCACAGGTATGACGGCCCAACTGCGTGAGAGGATCGAACATTCTCCTGAGTGTGAGAAAGACGCTGGAAAGGGACTGGAAAGGCTATCCACATCGCGGGGACGTGCTGGGTGGTGAGAGCGCCCCGCCATGCCCTCCCCATGTGGTTTCCTCCCCACAGTTCCTTACAGGGGGCCGCAGTCTTCAGAGATATCTACAGAGCCAAGAGAAACTGGAGCTTAGGATTGGTGCAGCAGGCGCGGAAGACAAGGAAGTCGCCAGCGTGGAGCTCCGTCTCTGTCGTGGGTTCTGGAAGTCCACCCTGGAGCGAGCCTTTGAAACCTGGAGCTTTCTTTGGCAAGTGCTGACGTTACTTTATGAAAATATTCTTGAGGTACCAGCAGTTGGCATAATGGTTATGTTGCCGGACCCCCATGTAGTCAACCATGGTTCGAGTCCCGGACCCGATGGCTTAAACTCACGCCAGGTGTGTGTGCGTGCCCAAGATCCCGAGAAGAGAATGGAGGAGAACGGATTGCGGCGTGGCCATACCCCCTGGGAGGTGATTTCTCACTTTCTGTCTTTCTGTCTCTCTCTGTCTTTCTGGCGAGCACACGCGCCCTATAGCAAAAGCCTCTCCAAAAAAAAATATATATATATATATATGTATATATGTATTCTTGAGACTCCAAAGGAAGAATGAGGCTTTGAGCTAGTCGTCTCAGTAAACTGGATGGAAAACAGAGGAAGATGCAGAGAAAGGTCCCCTGGGAAAGACGTAAGGTGGGGAGTGGCCCTAGGGGGTCTCTGGGTCTGAGACGAGGAACTAGCATGCCGCCATGTGGCTGAGAGCCCAGCCGGCAAGCAGAGGTGGCCCGAGCTGCTGGTCACGGCACTGGGGTATGTGGGTGATGAGCCCAATACCTGCCACGGCCGCTGAGCTACGCTGAAATCCCTTCTCCTCCATCCTCCTCTCAGCATTTTGGACATGCACGCACATGCGTCTGATGTGACTTTTAAGCCACCAGATCCGGGACTTGAACCGTGGTCGAGTACATGGGAATCCAGCCAGTAACCATTACGCCATCTGCTGGTCCCCTTCTGCAATTTCCTAAGTGTTAATGCCATCCTCACCTCGCTGCAGAGGTTAGCATCTCCCCGCACCGTACTGAGCCCCTCGGTGCAAGGAAGGTAGAGGAGCACGTGCATGAGAGGGAAAGCCTGTGTAGACGGGAACACGCCAAAGAGGAAGGGCTGAGGTGTGGCGGGGTCCTGGAGTTCCTGGCCTCTGCTCACTGTGCCGGAGGGGACCCTAGGGAGAGTAGGGAGCAGACCCTTCTTCTGCAGCTTTTGCAAAATGAATTGTCAGGGAAAGTCATTTCATAGAACAGCCAAAGACTCCCTGTAGATTCGATGATAAGAAATAGAATCTGCTGGGGAGTCCGAGATAGGCGCTGCCTGAACTGCACGGGGAATGCGTGATGTCACTCCAGCGCCTTGCAGTGTGGCTTCTGCCAGCCCGTGTGGGTGCCCGGGGCTCTGCTGTGGCGCGGCTGTATGCTCTTGTATTAGAAGCCCAGGGGCGTCATCAGAGCACTATTTGAGTTCTTCCCCTTTGTTATTTGCCGTGTAGAGGTTTAAAGGGAGGTGTGGGCCCCCTGACTCCGCAGTGGCTTAGCGCTGCTGCTCCATGGTAACTGAGAAACGAGTGGAACCAGCCGGCCCTCATTCTCAGAATTAATCTGGAGATCCACCCCAACCCTGCCCTACCATCCATGTTGAACTCACCTGGGTTTTACTGGCTCTTTACTGAAGTAAAATACAAACCCAGGTCGTACCTAAAATGTACCACCTAACAATGTTTAGCTTCAAGGCATAAGTGCATTCACGCTGTTATGCAACCATTACCACCACCCCGCTCCAGAACTTTCCAACGCCCCCAGCAGGAACCGCATCCCTGAAATGCTAACTCCCCGCCTTGCCCCCAGTTCCAGACAGGCATGTTTCTACTTCCTGTCTCTGTGGGGCTGACTTCTCTGGGAACCTCGTGTAAGTGGAGTCAGTATCTTTCCTTTGGTAACTGGCTTCTCTCATGTAGCATGGCGTCCTCCACAACCCTCCTCGCGGGGTCCATCCGGGTTGGGGCAGGCGCTGGATTTCTCTTCTCTGTGAAGACTATTGCACTGTGTGTACACGCTGCATTTTGTCCATTCATTTCTGCATCGGCAGACACTTGGATTGCTTCCAGCTTTGGGTGATGAATAGGGCTGCTATGAAATTTCCCCTGGGGGCCAGCAGGTGGCACGGTGGTTAAGGTGCTGGACTCCCACATGGACAAACACAGTTTAAGCTCCAGACATGGCAGTTGGAAACTCACACCAGGCACATGTGCTTGCATACCCCAAATCCCAGGAGGAGGATAGAAGAAAATGAATTGCAGTGTAGCCCTCTCCCCTGGGGGGTAATTTCTTACTTTCTCTCTCTCTCTCTCT
>NW_006208936.1:339056-345350 GCF_000334495.1 Tupaia belangeri chinensis
GAAAGAAAGAAAGAAAGAAAGAAAGAAAGAAAGAAAGAAAGAAAGAAAGAAAGAAAGAAAGAAAGAAAGAAAGAAAGAAAGAAAGAAAGAAAGAAAAAGAAACAGAAAAAGAAAAAGAAAGCAAAAGAAAAAAAATCTCACCTGAGTTTTGACTGGTGCCAGGTCCAGATTTGGATAGGAGAGAGAAGCTCGGTTTAAGAAGGTGGACCGTGGGAATGACCACGCTCACAGGACCCAGGGCAGGGCACCCACCACACTCCTCTCACTGCCTGTCTCATCACTGGCCTGGCCCAAGTGTTCTCTTGGAAATTGCTGCAGGAGGGAATTCCTGGGGGGCCTGCTGTGGGTCTCTTGAGAGCCTCGCACACCACTGTGTGCAGCACTGGCAGCGCCAGGATAGGCTGGGAACAGCTGCCAGGCCCCGTCGGGCTCGGTTACATCCGGCACTGGTCAGCACGAGGACCTCCGGGCCCAACTCTGAACAGCAGGCAAGTCTCAGCATCTCCAGAGCTTGACCTATTTAGCATTGTGATTCGGGTTGAGAGTCTCCTTTAAAAGGTAAAATCAGGGGCCAGCAGGTGGCATAGTGGTTAAGATGCTGGACCCCCCTCATGGCCAACTGCAGTTGGAGTCCTGGACCCAGGGGCTTGAAAATCATGCTGAGCCATCTGTGCATGGGTGCCCAAAATCCCAGGAGGAGGATGAAAAAGGGGCCATGGTATGGCCATCCCCTCTGGGGGGGTGATTTCTCATTTTGCCTCTCTCTGTCTCTCTCTGTTTCTCTCCAGTGAGTGCATATGCCCTGTGGCACATCACATAAATAAATAAATGGCTAAATCAATACAAAACTGTAGCCTCCCATGTTGTACAGTCTGGTCAAATAAGAGGAGTCTTCAAAAGAATCATGGGAAACACACATCTGAAACACAACATACATGCATTTCAAATCTTTCTTGTATTCGATTATATTTATTCTTCATTCATTTTTGTATTACTTTAATTTATTTTGTACATTCAATCACTATACATCACTACAGCTTGTAAAAGTGAATTTACCCAACATGAATGCACTTCACACCAGTCCAGTTGAAGATACTATACATGTTATTAACAGATAATCATCCATCTCTATGTCCCATAAATGTCTTGCCTCTCTATTTTCTCCTTGATTCCTTTCTTCACACTCTCCCCCCTTCTTCCACCCTTTCCCCACACTATCTCTAGAATCCATAATCATTTCCCATAATCATACCCTCTAAACTGTCCGTTTCTGCCATATGGAAGATTTACTGCTGAGTGAAGCAAGCCAGGCTGTGAAAGAGAAACACTGTATGTCCCCACTTAATATATACTGACTGTTCACACTCAAAACACTTTTGCACCAAAATAAACTTGAACTTTAATTCCGTTTTTTCATGAACTTTTTTGAAGTACCCTGATAATAAAACAAAGCCAAAAAGTCATATTAATTTAAATATTAATATAATTTAATATTAATATAAATAATGAATATGAACATACACTCAATGTTCCAAAAACACATTCCTGTCTACTGGGTTATGGATAAATGCTTGGAAGGTTGGTGCTCTGGGAAGACTTTATTACATGCAACCAAGGCTCATGTAGAAGCCAAAATTAGAAGTAGCAGAGATCCTGTTAGCAGATATTTATGTAATCTGTGCAGCCTTTATAACCTTGCAACAGCCCTGCCAGGTGATCTTCATTATCTGTATCTTGCTGGTGAGAAAACTGAGGCTCCCAGAGGTTAAGAAATCTCTCCAAGTTCACAGAACTCCAATTGGCAGAGCTGGGGCTCCAACCTAGGTTTATCTCCTTGCAAAGCCAATTTCCTTCCCTTGATCCAGCTCTACTGGATTTTAAAAAGTAGGAAATATTCAGCCGGTGTTCACATAGACCAGTGGTTCTCAGAGTTGGCCCATGCACCGGGAGCCTCAGCCTCACCTGGGGAAATCTCAGAAACGCAGACCCTCAGTTCTCATCCCAGGGTCTCGATTCAGCCTCGGTCTTGATGCTCTGGGGACGGGATGAGCATCTGTCTTTAGTGAGCATCCCCACCCTCCAAGGGTTCCGCTCCCGCTCAGGTGTGAGCCCTGGGAGGCTGAGGCAGAGCAGGGGGTGTCTGTGCCCCGGGAGGCCGAGGGGGAGCTGGGCGTCTGTGCCCTGGGAGGCTGAGGAGGAGCAGGGGGTGTCTGTGCCCCGGGAGGCCAAGGGGGAGCTGGGCGTCCGTGCCCCGGGAGGCTAAGGAGGAGCAGAGGGTGTCTGTGCCCCGGGAAGCCGAGGGGGAGCTGGGCGTCCGTGCCCTGGGAGGAAGGAGGAGCAGGGGGTGTCTGTGCCCCAGGAGGCTGAGGGGTAGCTGGGCATCCGTGCCCTGGGAGGCTGAGGAGGAGCAGGGGGTGTCTGTGCCCTGGGAGGCCGAGGGGGAGCTGGGGGCGTCTATGACTTCAGAGCGGTTGAAAGCAGAGAGTGCACAGAAATAGTGATGGTCGGAGCGTGCAGGGGAGGAGGCCCTGCAAATCAGGTCAGACGATACTTAGATCTGGAAGACTTTTAGCTCATTCACGATTGGTGTGTGAGGGGCCAGCAGGTGGCGTGGTGGTTAGGGCACTGGACTCCCACATGGCTGACCACAGTTCAAGTCCCAGACTCAGCTATGTGCATGACTGCCCCAAATCCCGGGAGAAGGGAGGAGAAGGAACTGTGGTGTGGTCGTCGCCCGGGAGGTGATTTCTCACCTCCCCTCTCTGTCTCTCTCTGGCTCTAGCCAGTGCACACGCCCTTTGGCAAAAGCCTAAAAAAAAAAAAAAAAGAAAAGAAAGAAAGAAAGATTGGTTTGTGAGTTTCACAAGAATGAGAATGTTCTCAATTTTTATCTAAATTTTGATTTGCCAATTACCCTCCTCCTCCTCCTCCTCCTCCTGCTCTCCCATGCCTGAGAGTCACTTCCTGCAGCAAGTTAGCGCAGGCTCCTGGCACTTACTGGAGTTACTGCTTTCCACCATTAGGAAGGCCGACTCAGCAGTAAACAGTTCTTGGAGCTTGGAGCTCTCTTCCTGTGCTCACATGTGTTGGCGTTTCTGGACAAGGCTCGTGGTTCTGTCTCAGCATAGAGCCGAAGGTGGAGTCACTCCTAGCAGAGGAGACAATGCCTAGGGACTGCAGAGGTCGCTGTCGAGCCACACTCCCTGTGGATGCTCATGGCACAGGAAGCAGTAAGACGAGGGGCTCAATGCTGAACCAGATTCAGAGGCGGCTGTATTCCGCCAGATGCCAACAGCAGCAAAAGAGATGAATGTGGGGCGCTGACATTACAAAGCCCTCCACACATGCGTGAGGTCCTTACAGAGATGCGCTGACACCTGCCCGTTCCCGCATGCCCACACCCTGCTCTGACTGTGGCACGAGCAGGTGCTTATACTAGGGCTGCTCAAGCCGCGGGGACAGGACACTGGCAGAGAGTGGAAGCCGGAGACATGAAGGGAGGTGGTCTCCGGGGTCGCCCTGCAGGGCAGCGCTCGTGCTGGAGGTCCTGCTACAAACCTATCGGTGACTTCTCGGCAAGCCTTGTCTCTCGCATGCCACATGTCGGCCACAGTCAGCGCGGACAACAATCCCACAGGAAGGGAGCAGAGAGCTGTGTTACAGTCATGGTGAGTTACGATCACTGCAAGTTCCAGGTCACCGGGGCTGACTCAGTAGGAACCGCTGTGCATTTAGGGTACGGGCTGCCCCGTCATAGGGACTTGCCACCCACTGGGGACCGCGTGCTTGGAGCAGATACCGGGGTGCAGAAGGCTGGTGTTGGGTGCTGAGGGGAAGGCCTGGCAGCCTGGGCTCCAAACCGGCCTTTCCCAGTTGCTGACTCGCTTATCTCCCGGGCACTAACTTCCCCTGCGTGACTCTCACTTCACACGACTAACGGGAATCACCAACACCACTCCCCTCTCCTAGGACTGCCGGGTGCCTGGGCCCTCACTGGCACTCTGTCGCCGTTGGCTATTATTATATAGACACTCAGTCCAAGGCCAGGTTGTGGCACAGCAGTAATGCAGCCAGACCCACATGGGGAAGGTCCTGGGTTCGTGTCCTGGGATCTCTCCGAGCTCATGCCAGGCGTGTGTGTGCAAGGCCAGTGATCTGGGCCAGCACACTTGGGGTGGACCGTGGCATGCAGGCCCTGCTGGGGCGTCTCTGTCTCTCTCAGCCTGGTTATTGACCACGATGAGTGTGACGGCCTCTCTGATACCAGCAAGGCCTTTTAGGAGCACGTCAGTGTGCAGATTTGTCGTCAGTAACTCCTGAGATACTGTAGAAGCTCGGGGAGATGGAGAGCGGTATTAACGGGACTGCAGACACACGTGTGTCCCAGACCGTCACATCCTCACACATACAACCTTACTACCTAACTTATTATCTCTAACTTAGAAGTAAAGACACCGACAAGGCGAACATTGAAGGGTATATTTGGGACACAAATTTGAAACCCGCAAGACTTGCTAGAAACTGGCAGGTGGCATGGTGATTAAGGCACAGGACTCCCACCTGGCCGACCGCAGTTCGAGTCCCAGACCTGGTGGCTTGCTTTCTCACTTTCCCTCTCTCTCTTTCTGGTTAAATTAAAATAATAACAACAATAATAATATATAAAAGTAAATCATTCTTTTTAAAAAATAGAAGGAAGAGAAACTCATACATTCTGTCACATTCCCTTCAGTAGGTTCTCAGACCCTCTCCCCAGGCCCACTTTCACCACGCTGGGCTCCCTCCTGCCACCAAGCAGGGGAAGAAACTGGGACTGAGACGCCCTTTGCTCATCTTAGAGACAGCCCAGCACAGCCCCTCAGCACGACTCAAGAACATCTTGTCTGAGAGTGAAAGGCTTCGCTGGGCAGAAGGTGTCCTGCTATGGCTGGGACTGGCTTGTGAGCGGCCCCTCCCCAAGCACAGGAGGAATGTCTACCCGTGCACTTCGCCGGGGTGGGAGGCTCCTGCAGCAGCCCTGTGTCAGCCAACAAGCCGACACCCGGCAGGCTTCGCAGTCAACCTTCCGCAGTTCAGCTGGAAGAGGAGAGCGGGAGGTGTCCAGAATCCGGCAGCTGCCCCAGCGATGTAACTCGGCCACAGCGTTCCTCAAACAGGCCGAGCTACCAGGACATGGCCGGCGCACCCTGGGTATTGCCTTCGCAGGCCTTCGGCTCTTCCAGCACCCGTGGAACTAGGGGAGGGAGGTGGGCCGGCACCCACAGAGCTGGGCCAGCCTGCTCGAGGCTCAGGGTTCCCGGGGAGAGCACCCAGACTGTTTAGAGGGGACAGAGGCAGAGGACTGGGGGAGCTGCAGAATCATGAGGGCAGGGCGGCAGGCGCTGAGCACAAAAAGTAGCTAGAGACTCATGGGGGAGGACAGAGCCTGCCAGCCCGCTGAGTCCTCACGGACACAGGCCAGGGCCACCGATGTGCCTTGGAGAGCTGGGTGTATGTGACTGCCTCTAAAACAACAGGAAAACTGTGGGTGGGAAGAGCAAGCCGCAGCATCCACCAGTCAGTAACGACACAGGCCTTAGACAGCAGGGCCCCTACTAGGCTTCATTTACAGGACAATGCAAGAGGCCGGCAGGTGGTGTGGTGGGAAGGGCATTGGACTCCCACATGGCTGCCTGAGGTTCAAGTCCCAGACATGGCAACTTGCTTTCTCACTTTTTCTCTCTCTCTTGCTCTGTCCTTCTTTAGTCAAATTAAAATAAATAAAGTTAAATAAAATAATTATTAAAAAAAAAAGAAGACGCAGCGTGGGCACATCCTCCTGTCCACTCAACACCCCTCTTGGAGATCTGGTCGGATCCCGCATGCCACACGTCCACTACCCTGATGACAACCGCCTCCTTCCCATCGCTCAGGCCGAAAGCTTGGAGTCATCCCCGGTTTCTCTTTCCCACCCACATGTCTCGAGAGGAAACCCTGTCGCTCACCTTCAGAAGGCCAGCAGATCCAGTTCTCTTTCCAGCCCGGCGTGAGTCAGTGTCTCACCTGGATGACTGGCAGGGTCCCCTGTTTGGTCCCCCTGCTTCTACCACTGCCCCCTTTGTTCCGTTCTGAGCCCAAGAGAGGAGCTCTTCTAAATCCAGTCAGAGCCCTCGCCTGCTCAGCCCCTGCAGGGCCACCCCACCTGCTACAGAGCAAAGCCCCTGTCAGCTAGCGTGATCCGGCCCAGCTGTCACGAGACTCCCCCGATGCCGTCCGCTCCAGCCAGTCACCCCCACAGCCCTTCCACATGGCAGG
>NW_006208936.1:345389-373637 GCF_000334495.1 Tupaia belangeri chinensis
AATAATTATTAAAAAAAAAAAAGAAGACGCAGCGTGGGCACATCCTCCTGTCCACTCAACACCCCTCTTGGAGATCTGGTCGGATCCCGCATGCCACACGTCCACTACCCTGATGACAACCGCCTCCTTCCCATCGCTCAGGCCGAAAGCTTGGAGTCATCCCCGGTTTCTCTTTCCCACCCACATGTCTCGAGAGGAAACCCTGTCGCTCACCTTCAGAAGGCCAGCAGATCCAGTTCTCTTTCCAGCCCGGCGTGAGTCAGTGTCTCACCTGGATGACTGGCAGGGTCCCCTGTTTGGTCCCCCTGCTTCTACCACTGCCCCCTTTGTTCCGTTCTGAGCCCAAGAGAGGAGCTCTTCTAAATCCAGTCAGAGCCCTCGCCTGCTCAGCCCCTGCAGGGCCACCCCACCTGCTACAGAGCAAAGCCCCTGTCAGCTAGCGTGATCCGGCCCAGCTGTCACGAGACTCCCCCGATGCCGTCCGCTCCAGCCAGTCACCCCCACAGCCCTTCCACATGGCAGGTGTAACCCTCCTCGGGTCTTCGCTCTGGCTGTTCCCTTTGCTTAGAATGCTATTCCCTCCAATATACACTTAGCTAACTCCACGATTTCCTGTAACTCTGAGCGGGTTCCTCCTGTTCTGACTACTCTAAGCAAACCTGCCCCTGTCCCAGAGCCAACACCTGGCAGACCTGCCGACATACAAAGGGACTTCAAAAGCTCATGGAAAATAGAATTAAAATGCAGGTTTATTGGGCCAGCAGGTGGCATGGTGATTAAGGGCTCTGGACTCCCACACAGCCAACTGCAGTTCGAGTCCTGAACCTGGCGGCTTGCTTTCTCACTCTCCCTCTCACTCTGTCCCTCTCTGGCCAAATTAAAATTAATTAATTAATTAAATAAAAACTTGCATTTACTTTAGTGCCAAAAACTTTTTAATCCATGCACAGTAATTCATTGTACTCATCTTCCACGGACCATGCAGTCAATTGAGTTACGCGTCTGGTTTGTCTTCCCTGACAGGAATGCAGGCTCCATGAGATCATAGATATTGCTTTGTTCAGTGAGGGAGCCCACGCTTCGGGAACTATTTCCGGCTAATGATCCACACTCAATAAATATTTGTTGAATAAACAGTGGATGAGTGAACTTGGCAGAAGCGTGGAAGGTTTGTTGTGCAGGATAAGGACATGTAGGTAGACATAGCTGAGATCCAGGGACAGGCTGAAGAGACAGAACTGGGCCGAAGATCCGCAGTGGATGTGGAAGCACAGACGGCGCAGCAGCAGAATTAATGGGGGTGCGGGTTCGAATCTCTATTTTTCCACTTAAAAATATATCGATCTTCTTGTCATTTGTTGCGGTTTTCAGAAGTACCCTTTAAAATGTTTGCACTGCTCTCCACCAAATGGATACATAACCACCAATGTTCTTTTCTTGGGCATCTTGATTCTAATTATTTTTAACCATCATTAATAGTATTGTAAATATCTTCGTGCTTATACCTATTGCTATACTTTGGATCCTTGCATTATAATAGATTGATAAATAGTAGCCAAGAACAATTTTATGGTGGGCCAACGGTGGCAGGGTGGGTAAGGCAGGTGGCTGGCTCCCATGTGGCTGACTTCATGGTTCGAGTCCCAGATCCGGTGATTTGAAAAACACACCAGGCAGGATCAGCAGATGGCAGTGTAATGGTTACGTCACTGGACTCCCATGTAGTTGACCGCAGTTTGAGTCCTGGACCCAGCAAGTGAAACGCATGTGCGTGCGTGCCCAAGATCCTGAGAGGAGAATGGAGGAGAAGGGATTGTGGCATGGCCATCCCCCCTGGGGGGTGATTTCTCACTTTCTGTCTCTCTGACTCTGTATCTCCGGTGAGTGCATGTGCCCTAGAGCAAAAGTCTCTCAAAAGAAAAACAAGCCAGGCTACGTGTGTGCCCCAAATTCTAAGAGGTAATGGAGGAGAAAGGATTGCAGTGCGGCCGTGGCCTGAGGGGGGCCTTCCTCCTCTCTCTGGTGAGCTCACTGTCCAAAAGCAGCAAACAAGCACGTTATGGTTCTCCAAAAGGGTTGTAGCGAGTGTCCCCGGGTCAGCATGGCTGAGCATACACATTTCACAACACTGGCAACAGCACGAACTAAGACGTGTGCGTGCTGCATGCTGTGTTCCATGTGCATTTCCTTTCTGTGTGATCTTTCTTACGTTGTTTTGTTTTGTTTCATTTTTTGCCATAAGGTTCAGGTGTGCACTAGAGAGACAAAGAGAGAAAAAATGAGAAATCACCCCTGAGGGGGGAATGGCCACGCTGCAATCCCTTCTCCTCCACTCTCCTCTTGGGATTTTGGGCACACACCCACACATGCCTGATGTGATTTTTAAGCGACCAGGTGTGGGACTTGAACTGCGGTCAGCCCTGTGTGAGTCCAGTGCCTTAAGCACCACACCACTTGCTGGTCCCCTATTCTGATTTGTATCCTTTCCTCCTCTACCTACTTGAAGCTTACTATTTTTGTTCTATCAATTTTTATTGGCAACCATACTTCCCAATCTGAGAGGTTAAAATGCTATTTTAATTTTTTTTTCTTATTAAGAGTAAATTGATATTCTTTCATATGTTCAAGAGCTTTTTCTTTCTTTTATTCCTTTTTAACAAGCTCTGGCAGGTTTTACTAGATCAAAATACTGAACGGGTACCTCTCACGGGTCAGCTCCGGGATGCCTCTCGCAGTGTCGGGGTCTCTCACCCACGTGCGTCCTCCGTGTCATCCACCTGCTGTGGCCACCGCAGTACCATCCCCACGGCAATGCCGGGCACCGGATTTGGCCAGCACGGCCTAGCACTCTATTTCGGATTTCCTCAAAGCCGGGCAGTCGCTGGCTAGGATGGCCGACTGGACTTTCCTTGTCTGGTAACTTGAGTCTGCTCAGACCCGACGCGTACCTCTCACTTTTCACAGGGACTTGAGACGTTTCCATGTTCGTGGCCACCATCTTCCTGCCTTAGGTGTGGGTCTTCTACTTAAGGCTTGACAGAAAACCTAACGTATGAAAAACCTAAACAAGCAGCCAGCAGGTGGTATAGTGGTTACAGCACTGAACTCCCACAGGGCCGACTGCAGTTCGAGTCCTGGATCCAGCGGGTTAAGACTCATGCCTGGCACGTGTGCGCGCATACCCAAAATTCCGGGAAGAGAATGGAGGAGAAGGGATTGCAGCGTGGCCATCCTCCCTGGGGGTGATTTCTTGCACTTCCTGCTGGAGGGTGATTTCACACTTTCCCTCTCTCTGTCTCTGGAGAGCACATGCACCCAATAAAAAAACCTTCAAAAGGAAGAGCTAAACAGAGACATGGCATAAACAGCCTGCCTTAACTTGATGAGAGGAGTGGAGGTCTCAGTTCCCTCCACATGATGACGCTGCTGAGCAAATGTGAGAAGGGCTGGTAAGAGTCGAACCTTCTATAGCGAAGGTAAAAGGATAAGAAACGAATCAAAAACGGGGTTGTGTTTCTCACGAACTGCCAAGCTCCTGTCTGTCTCGCAGGGCTCGGATCCTCCTCGCCAGTCCTTACATCCTGGCCCAGAGAGCGGGAGGGGCCCCCAGCCTTGCTGGAACTCGGCCACCCGCCCTCTAGGCTGGGAGGGCCAGCCGGCCGAGCCCGGGCACTGCGGGAGCATCCCGGTCAGGTCCGTTTCCTGAGATGCAGCATTTGAGAGATGGAACCGGGTCCTCTCCACGCTGAGCCGGTCGGGCCTTTCCTTCTGCGTCTCTCATGTGGAAAACGGCTTCGGTTAGCTTAGAGTCCCTCCTGAGAAAGACTGAGATGTCACTGCTGTATCTTGCTGCTCCAGAGCAGAATAACCATTCAATTCTCTCAGTTTAATTTTCTTTACTTATTTCCTGAGAGAAACAGAGAGGGGGCCTTTGCGCCACGACCCTTCCCCAGCCTTGCTGCCGGCCAGAATTCCTGGAGGACCTGCTCCGATGGGCTGCGGCAAGGGGCAGTGCGGTTGGTGACAGCCTCTGGACGGGGCGTGGGAGGGGCCTGCATCTGCCAGGGCTAGGGCAGGAGAATGGGGTTTCCATTTACTTGACATTTTATTTGAAATTTCAGAAAATTTCTAAACACAGGAGGCCTGAAATAAGATGAATATAATACTTAGCAAAATCCTGAGGGGGAATTTTCTTCTCGATGTGCAGGGGCAGCACAATAAATCATAAAAGAAAGTGTTGACCAGGGCCAGAGGTGGTGTGGATCCCACATGACCAACTCCACAGTTCGAGTCCTGGACCCAGCAGCTTGAAAGTCTTCCCAGGAATGTGTGTGTGCCCACAAACCCCAGAGGAGATTGACAGAGAAGGGACTGTGGTGTGGACAATGACCAATACAATGACAATGATCCCCGCCCCCACCCCCGGGGAGGGGGTCTCTGTCTTCCTCTCTCTCTCTCTCTCTCTGTGTCTGTCTTTCTGGTGAGCACAAATGCTCTGTAGCAAAAATTTAAAAACAACAACAAAAAGAAAGTGTTAAACATGTAATTATGAAGTTTTTTTGTTTTGTTTTGTTTTTTTTGAGAGAGATTTTTGCTATAGGGCGCCTACACTCACTGGAGAGACAGAAAGCAGGAAATCACCCCCCAGAGAGGATGGCCATGCCACAATCCCTTCTCCTCCATTTTCCTCTCAGGAGTTTGGGCATGCATGCACACATGCTCGGCATGAATTTCAAGACACTGTGTCTGGTATTGACCCGCGGCTGACTACGTGGGAGTCCAGCGATGGAACCACTACACATTGCTGGTCCTTCTATGTAGCACTTCTTAAGGAAAACCCAAGACAAGAAAGAAAAGAGGAGACTTGGACAAATCTGACAGAAAAGTGACCAATGTATTTATTAGCTGAAGCAGTCACGTGAATAAACAAGAGCCCTGTAACTTCGACAGTGTGGTGTAAAAGACTACAAGTGGGTTATCGGTTCCATTTCCCTGCTTATGAGTACTCAGAATGTGGGGAGAGAGACCATGGTTCTCACTTGCAATCACAGGTAGGTAAATAAACACAAGTGGGACATTTTTACCTGTTCAGTTGAACTTGCATACACATGATTTATACACATGTAGAAACATCGGTATTTGTACATATAAAACTGAAGCCTAATTATAGTGCAATGAAATCCATACATTCACTGTCACTGTATTTTTAAAAGAAATGTGATCATGTGTATGAGGAGTAACATATATTTATATATACGTATATATATGTGTGTATACATACGTATATATATATGTGTGTGTGTGTATGTGTGTGTGTGTGCATATACATATATATATATGTGTTTATACATACGTATATATATGTGTGTGTATGTGTGTATACATACGTATATATATGTGTGTATACATACGTATATATATGTGTGTGTATACATACGTATATATATGTGTGTGTGTGTATGTGTGTGTGTATATACGTATATATATATATGTGTATGTGTATGTGTGTGTGTATATATATATATATAGTTTTTTGTTGCAGTGATCCTATTTATAAAATTCTAGTTTAAGGAAACATTCCCAAATAAGGAAAAACATATTCACAGGAAGGCAAGTACTGAAGTGCGTATTTGAAAAAGGCGGGAACTGTCCAACAGCTGGGTTCCGCCATCTTCACTCACTGGCAAGCAGTGATTACCACCAGTCATTCAGGGCCAGCGGGTGGCGTGGCGGTCCAGGTGCTGGACTCCCGCGTAGTCAGCTGATGTCAGAGTCCTGGGCCTGGCGGCTTGCTTTCTCACTTTCCCTGTTTCTCTCTCTCCATCTCCCTCTGGTGAGTACATGTGCCCTGGAGCAAGTTTAGAATAATAATATGAAACAAAATTAAATAAATAATTCTTTTAAAAAAAAATGGGAAAAAGAGCTATAATGTAACCTGGAAAAAATATTATGGAGCAAAACAGGTTGTGGGGAATTGCAGGGTCCGTAAAAGGACCGTGTGGGGACCTCTTGGTCTGCTGGAGCAGAAATGCCGTGACCCGGGTGGCGTCTTACACTTCTGGAGGCACAGCAGAGGCGTGTGTGCTGATGGCTCGCTCGCCCTCACCGACGGCACCCTCTCTGAGGTGTCCTCACCGCGGTGCCCTGGCCTCCTGTGCCAGGGCCCTAATCCCATCCCCGAGGGCCCCACCCTCTCTGAGGTGTCCTCACCGCGGTGCCCTGGCCTCCTGTGCCAGGGCCCTAATCCCATCCCCGAGGGCCCACCCTCCTGCCTTAATCACCCCCACAGCCTCCACCTCTGGTACCATCACGTGAAGATTCGGTTCCAGGACATGAATTTTCGGGGCACACAAACATCTAGAACATCCCATATAGCGGGAGCTTCAAATGTGTACTGCGACAAACTATGCATGGGACCCAGCAGGTTAAGGCGCTGACTCCACATGGCCAGCTGTAATTCCAGTCGCCTGGCGGGTTACTTTCTCCCTTTCCCCCTCTCTCTGTCTCTGGTGAGTCCACATACTGCAGCAAATTGAAAGTAAAAATGAAATTAAATTTTTAAAATTATTATAAAAAAAGAAAAACTATGGTACCAGCAATTAGTGTAATGGCTATGTTGCTGAACTCCCACGTAGTCGACCATGGTTTGAGTCCCGGACCCAGTGGCTTAAACTCACGCCAGGCACATGTGCGTGCATATATGCCCAAGATCCCGAGGAGAATGGAGGAGAAGGGATTGTGGCGTGGACATCCCCCCTGAGGGTTGATTTCTCACTTTCTCTCTGTCTCTGTCTTTCTGGCGAGTGTATGTGCCCTGTAGCAAAAACCTCTCAAAGAAGAAAGAAAGAAAAACTATGCATGGATTCAAAAGTTATTTTGCACCAAAATAAAGTGGTCTTGTAATTTTTTTTTTGAAGAAGTTTTTGCTATAGGGTGTGTGCACTCGCCAGAAAGACAGAGAGACAGAGAGACAGAGAGAAATCACCCCCAAGACTCACACTTGATTTTTAAAAAACTGTCTGACAGAGTGGATTTCTTGGAGACGCTCTTTACCCAGATGGTAAGAGCTTGCGGCACCTGGAAGAACTACCTTCACCCAGCTGAACATCTTCAGGGGCCTTGAATCCATGTCTTCTGTCCATTGCATCTTCAGAGCCATCTAACTGCTGCAAAAGTATCATTTCAAACAAGTGCAAAGACACCTGTATTCATTTCCCACGGCTGCTGAATCTGAGGGCTTCAAACCACACAGGCGCGTCCTCTGACGGTCCTGAAGGCCAGAGGTCTGCAATGAGTCTTCCCCGGCTGACCCCAGGCACCAGCTCGGCTGAGCCCCTCTAGCCTCCAGGGAAAGCCTACTGCCTGGGTTCCTGGCGCCCCTTCCTTGCCCCCTCTCTGACTTGCCCCTCCCAGGCCTCCTGCTGCTGTCTGTGGCCAGGCTCTCTGCCCCCTCTAGAGGCATACGTGGGCTGGCACTCAGTGCCACCCAGATAAACCAGGATAATCTCCCCTCTGGAGATCAGATCTTACCATGTCTGCGAAGCCCCTCTCTCCCTGTGAGGTCACAGTGACAGGTTCCAGGGACTGGGACGTCGGTATCTCTGGGGGGTCTGTCACTGCGGCTACCACACCCTCTAACCATGTAGATGTGAAAGAATGAAGACTTGTGTGTGGTGGGGATGTCCGTTTTCCTTGATGGTGGTGGTGGCTTCTTGGGTGCATAAACAGGTCAAAACTACTGAGCTGCATCATTTAAGCAGGTGCCGCTTATAAAATAGGAATTACGCTTCAACCAAGTCGCTAACAGCAAAGTCACCCAAGTCGAGTTTCTGTCAGCTGGGAGCCCCGACTTCCCAGAGAATTAAGTTTAGTTATAGACTAACGAAGACTCCTGGGTTTCAGATTGTTTGAAAAATAAAATACGATTTCACGCTACAGCACAAGCCTTCTCCTCGCCAATGTGGCACTGTTCTTTGGGAATTTGTTTTCTATCGTTTCAGAGGGTTGGGGAACTTTTCATATAGGAGTCAGCAGGGACAACAGATAAAAACCTGAAACCCAGGAAAGTCTTCATTAAGTCTACAACGCAGATAGTCTACAATGCAGATAGTCTACAACGCAGATAGTCTACAACGGAGATAGTCTACAACAGAGATAGTCTACAACGGAAATAGTCTACAATGGAGATAGTCTACAACGGAGATAGTCTACAACAGAGATAGTCTACAACGGAAATAGTCTACAATGGAGATAGTCTACAACGGAGATAGTCTACAATGCAGGTAGTCTAAAACGCAGAGAGTCTACAAGGAAGATAGTCTACAACGCAGATAGTCTACAACGCAGATAGTCTACAACGCAGATAGTCTACAACGGAGATAGTCTACAACGGAGATAGTCTACAACGGAGATAGTCTACAACTGAGGCTGCACTTCTTTGGAGGGTACAGTCTCTCAGGTGACAGAAACTTAGAGATCTGGGTATGTGTGTGCACACACACACACTCACACACTCACACATTATCATGTGCATACTCTATCATGTGCACACACATACTCACATACACTATCATGTGCACAACACACACACTATCATGTGCACAGTCATGTGCACACACACTATCATGTGCATAACACACTCACATGCTATTGTGTGCACACACACTATCATGTGCATAACACACTCACACGCTATTGTGTGCACACACACTCACACGCTATCGTGTGCACAGACACTCACACACTATCATGTGCACAGACACACACTATCATGTGCACACACACTCACACACACAATCATGTGCACAGATACTCACACTATCATGTGCACACACACTATCATGTGCACAGACACTCACACACTATCATGTGCACACACACACTATCGTGTGCACACACACTCGCACGCTATCGTGTGCACAGATACTCACACACTATCATGTGCACACACATTCACACACTATCATGTGCACACACACTCACACACTATCATGTACACACACACTATTGTGTGCACACACACATCATGTGCACACACACTCACACACACTATCACGTGCACAAACACACTTACTTTTCAGAAGTTGATCTGCACTAGCAGGTCGGGGGCAGACAGAGGCCCATCTGGGTGGTGGCATCCACCCAGGCTGGCACGGCAGGGACATCCGTCTTCCTCAGTCGAGACCGGTCACTGTGCATCCTGCTGGAGCTTCCCTGAACCTCGCAGGGTCAGGCCTCTGTCACCAATGCCGATGACATTGTTCTCCACTGTGGGCCAATGTGTTGCCCTCGCACTCCATGGGCCACAGGCAGGATCTGTGACATGTACAGCTCCCTCTGGTTGGTGGTTGGCCACAGAGGCAGGGCCTTGCCACCAAGGAAGCTTGGCCTGTCTCTTCCAGAGTCCTCGGCCTCCATGGGTCCTACTTCCCCTGGGTCCCAGCTCAGGAGCACGGCCTACTCTACCCTGGCTCTCCTGCTCCCTGGGAACAGGAAGCCACCTGAGAAACGTCCAGATCTAGGTGTGTCCAGGGCCACCCGGGCCTGTAGCACACTGCCTCATGTCCCTCTGTCTGGTCCTCCCCAGGGACTGTGACTGCAGAGAGCCCGGTGTTACAGGGTGGAGGCTCAGGAGACAGGGGCGTCCTGCCCTCCGCCCCGTGGTGTTTCTGCCACGTGCTCCTCTAACTCCGCGGAACAGGACACGTGCCCCCGGCCCCGGGAGTGCCTGTGCCCATCCTCAAGGGTTGCGCCCCCCGAGCTCCAGCCTTAAGCTGCCCAGGGACGGTAGCCTTGGAATCTGAGCGGAGAGAGGACGAATGTATCGTAGGCTGTACGTAAAACGGCTCCAGTGACCCCAAACCCCACAGGTTCATCTTTATCGTGTCAGTCTCAGATTTGCCATTTGTCACATCACATGTACTTTAACAGGAATATGACTATAACAAATAAAAACTTGGCAGAAGTATTTTGGGATCTGGAAATAGCAAGGGAGATGCTTCGGAGTCACTGGGACGTCAGAGGGCCGGCCCGGTGCCAGTAGCCCGTGCGAACTCCCTGCCTGCCCTCAGGACGCCCTGCTCGCCTTGACCCAAGGGCCCCCCTTTTGTTCTCTTTCTAGTTTTTCTTCTACACGTTTTCCTTGAGTTGCGTCAGCCAGACTTTATTCATAGTAGATTGACACATCCTCGGAGCTCGTGACAGGGAGCAGGGCAACCAGGTGTCTCCCGTAACATTGGCCAGGTCTAGAAGTCCAGAAACACTGCTGGGGGCTGGCTCTGTGGACTGCTGGGTAGGCTGGATCTACTTGGTCTGACGGCAGCTTAAGTCTTGGCCATGGTGGCTGAAAAAACCTGCTGGGTCCATGTGCCTGTGTGCCCCAAGTCCCAGCAGGGTGGAGAAATGGAGGAGAAGGGGGTTGCAGCGTGACACACTCCGTTGAGGGGGCTTTCTCCTTCCCTTTCTCTGTCTCACGTCTCTCTCTCTGGTGAGTACACATGCCTCTAACAAGTAAAAAAAAAGACACCGCATGTTTGAAGAGCTGCAGGGAGAAGAATCCTGACCTTGGGAATCTGATTGAGGAGGGCTGCTGCTTGTCTCCAGTGTAAACAGCTAATTACCTGTTTCCGAGTTCACCTCATCTAGGTCAAGAATAATTTCTAAAAGCATGAAAAGAATGCTGAAGGTGGGAGGGAAGGAGCCGCCGACTCACCTGGTCTTCAGTTTTAGGTTTTAGGTAATGAAAGTTCATGCGTTTGGACTAAGTACACTTATGCCTCTTGGTTAATGCTCAGACCTTAAAATAATCCTCCACGGAACTCCCTCCCCAGCTCCCTGTAGGAGCAGAGCAGGCGGGCCGCTGCAATCTGGGGCTCAAGTCGCCGCCCCAGCCACAGCTCCCCACCCAACTCGGAGCAGCTGAGCCTCACAAATCAGGAAAAACAATCTTCACTTAGAAGAAGTCTGGAACCACACGCAAGAGGTCTATGGAAAGCTCTAGAAAATGTGTATTATGAAAGAAGTACACATGGCTTGTAAAAAACATTTTTTGCAGCAAAATAAACACACGCTTGGTTCCCACTTTACCAGGAACTTTTTGTAGTCCGGTTGCGTGTGCTTGGAGTCACGGACACAACGCTGACGAGGAAGACTGCGCCTTTCTTTGCTCACGGCTCCTCTGTCACCCACCTTGGGTGGTTCGTCACAGGAGTGACACTTGTCCCCAAACTGAGACGGTCATTTCCTCTTGCCCGTTCTTGATTTCAGGGCGTGAGTTACTCCATCCCACTGGCACTTCCTTTCGCACCTGCACCCAGCGCTCCATGCAGCCCCGTCCTCAGGTGCTGCTGGGGTCAGAGGGGGCAGCTGGCAGGTCACTGAGCTTGCCCAGGTGCTCTCTCTGCAGCCGTGGGCTGGGTGCACAGGCACTGGGGCTGCCCAGATGTCGGGGCACCGCCAGCTGCTGGTTTCAGTGGCCGCTGAGGCAGGCGCAGGACTGACACCTGGGTGTACCTCAGTTAGCAAGCTGCAGGAGAGATGGAGGCAGCTCACGGGCAGCAGACTCCCCGGGGGTGTGCCTGCTCTGTCAATGCTGATCCGGGAGTGGATCCTAACCTGAACATGCCAGTTCACATGCAGTGAGGCAGAGTGACGACCTGACAGGTAGGGGAGGGCATGACGACAGGAGAGGGGCTCTGGGCCTTGCCTCACATGCTTTGAGATTGCCACTGAGTAGACTGTGGTTTGCTACTCCCAGGTCTGGGGACCTCGCTGTAAGACTCTCCAATGTCCCAGGGACCAGCAGTTAGCATGATGGCTGTGTCGCTGGGCTCCCATGTGGTCGACTGCTGTTCACGTCCCGGACCCAGTGGCTTAAATTCACACTGGGTGCGTGTGCTTGCATGCCCAAGATCCGAGAGGAGACTGGAGGAGAAGGGATTGCGGCGTGGCCATCCCCTCTGGGGGGTGATTTCTCACTTTCTGTCTCTCTGTCTTTCTGGTGAGTGCACGTGCCCAATAAGAAAAAAAAAAAATAATAATAACTTTCCAAAAAAAGAAGGAAAAAAAAAAAGACTCTCGGGTGTCCCATGTCAGAGGCATGGGTCCTCCATCACTCCCACCACATTTGATCTGGATGGCTACAAAGCCCTGGAAAGATGAGGATCGAGGCCAAGCAGTGGCTCAGCAGTAACGGGATTGGATCTCCACGGGAAGGTCCTGGGTTCACATTCCAGGCCCTCCCTGAGCACGCCAGGCATGTGCGTGTGTGCTCAGGACCTGGGCTGGCTGACAGCAAAGGGGATTGCGGCATGAAGACCCTACTGGGGGTCTTGACTCTCTGTCTCTCTCTCTGAGGAAATATATGTATATGTATTTCAAGAACAGAAAAAGACGGGGCTAGGGGAGCTAGAGTTCTGTTCAGGGACAGGCAGTGCCAGCCCCCGCGCTCACCGTGACTCAGATTGCTACAAGTGACAGGAGAGTGGGGACTGGGAAAGCACACACTTCCCCCGTAACCGCCTGGCAGGGGGCATCTGAGATGACCTCTCACGGCCGCATGTCCTGGGGGGGCCGCCCTCGGATCACACCCTTCTCATGAGTGTGAACTGAACCTCTTCACTGTTTCCAACAACAAATATGAGGGACCCTCAAATGTTCATGAAAAAATGGAGTTAGAGTATTAATCTTTGCTCACATAACTGCCAGAGAGCATGTGTGCTTGCCAGAAAGAGAGAGAGAGAGAGAGAAGGCGGCAGGGTGGGGGCCATGGCCACACCGTAATCCCTTCTCTTCTGTTCTCCATCCCACTGGGGCTTTAGGTGTAATGTACGCATGCCCAGTATGTGTTAAAGCTCCTGGGGCTAGGGTTTGAATTGTGGGTGGCCTTGAGGGATCTGGCTTCTTTAACCACTAAACTATGGGGCTGGCCCTACAGGATGAGTTTATTTTGGTGAAAAAAAAAAAAAAAAAACAAAAAACAGATGAAATCCTTGCATAATTTTTCACAATATGCATTTTTCAGGAACTTTCTGAAGATACCCTCAATTGCATAGAATATAGAAAAAGGGATAGGTTTTCCCTCTCATGCTCAGATGACGGGATAGTGTCACCTTCATGATCAGATGACTTCCATCTCGGGCCGTCTGCCCTGGTCTTTATCTTGCAGAAGTCAGCTGCTGTGTGTGAGCTGATCGGCAGAGTGGCCCACAAGGGAAGGAAGTGAGGGGGCGTCTGCCAACAGCTAGAGAGGACCTGCGGCCTCAGTCCAACGGCCTGTGTGCGGGTCCGTCCTGCCAACAGTCCCAGAGGCAGCCTGGATGCAGGTCCTCCCCCACAGAGCCTTCCGGTGGGGCCACAGCCACAGCCAGCAGTGTGGCTGTGACCTCAGGGGCATACTGACTCCCAGGCACCCAGCTGAACCATACCAGGCATTCTGATGAATGCAAGACGTTAGAGGACTTCGAACAGTTTGTGAAATAATTAAGGTAAGGTACAAATTTATTTTGGTGCAACGAAAATGAAATCCATGCATAGCTTGTTCCTAATTTCCATTTTCCTTTTTTTTTTTTTTTAAGTAACAAATCATGGTCACCCCCCCCCCACACACACACACACACAGGGGAGATGGCCACACCTCAATCCCTTCTCCTCTGTTCTCCTCTTGGGATTTTGGGCATGTACGCACATGTGCCCAGTATGATTTCAAGCCGCCAGGTCTGGGACTCAAACCGCAGTGGAAGCCTATGCCTTAACCACGATGCCAACTGCTGACCCCTCCATGAGCTCTGTGATGACCCCTCACACATGTGTATTTCTTTAAGCACTAAATTTTGGGGTAATTCGTTACATAGCAAGAAAGCTAATCCATACCTTTGGGGCTTAGCAGCATGATAGGGAATAAGAGAGTACCCAAATTACATGATATGAGTTTTCTCCAGAAGATTTCATCTTGCAGATATTGTCACATTGCAACAGGGAAGGCTAATATATTGTCTCAGTCAATAATTCTAAATGTTGACTCCATTAAAGCTTCTTATTAGAGTTAAAAAATAACAAAGTAACTTCCTTTCTGTTGTTGTTCCATAAAAGGTATTTCATTCGTTTGTCAATAAGAGTGCAGAGGAGCAGTTAACTAGACTCAAAGCAACCAGCCCAAGGGAAGAGAAAGGAGGAATTACCAGCCGAACAATCAGAAAAGTTGGCATGTGAGATTCAGACAGTGACTAAATAATGCCAGTGAGTTACATTACAGCAGGCGGAACTGGGACACGACGTGTGCATCTTTTGAATATGTCTAATCTGGATGATCTTTCAGTTTTTTTGAAAGCATAGGCATTTGCTTCAAGTTTAAGTTAAGGGAATAAAGTAGTTTTTTTTGTTGTTGTTGTTTTTTTTTTTTTTTTTTTTTTTTTTTGGAGAGGTTTTTGCTATAGGGCACGTGCTCTCGCCAGACAGACAGAGACAGAAAGACAGAAAGCGAGAAATCACCCCCCAGGGGGGATGGCCATGCCGCAATCCCTTCTCCTCCATTCTCCTCTCGGGATCTTGGGCACGCACGCACACACGCCTGATGTGAGTTTTAAGCCACCGGGTCCAGGACTCGAACCACAGTCGACTACGTGGGAGTCCAGCGACATAGTCATTACACTAACTGCTGGTCCCGAATAAAGTGTTTATAAATGTAAGAATCTTAAAAATCAACTAGTGAGTCTTCATCAATGTAATAATATTAAAAATCAACTAACCCAGGGATTTTCAAAATGTTTTTCACACAGTGAAGCGTGTTTTTGTTTGGTTGGTTTCTTGTTACAGTGCTCGTGTGGCTCTACGGAAGGACAGAGAGAGAGAAAGTGAGAACTCCTCCCCCAGGAGGCTGTCACTATTCCCACCCCATTGTCCTCTCAGGATTTGGGGCAAAAATACACATGTGTCCAGCATGACTTTCAAGCCTCCAGTTCCAGGGCTCGAACTGCCGTTGGCCATGTGGGAGTCCAGTGCCTTATACACCATCTGCTGGTCCCACCACAGAAGCATTTTACGAAAACAAAATTTTAGGTAGAATTCCAATATGTAAAACCCAAGTATGGCATTTTATTACTGTAAATGCATTGTATACATTCAAATTTCTAGCCTTGACATAGCGTAGCTAATTGAGAGTGGAAAGATGAACGGGAAATTTAGGAATCAGGACTTAGGGCTGTCAAGTGCAGTCTTTCATCTCTTCGGTGTAGGTGAAAAGTATTCAGACAACTGTATTTCACAAAGACGAGCAGTTCCCGGAAGCAAGAGCTCTAAAAACAGCTGATTTACTTGCAGACGGTGATACATGTCAATTAAGTAACTTCAGAATCTCGTTAGAGAAATACTAAGGCAAATTATATTTAACAATATCACATATACACTGCATTTTCTTAGCTGGTGGTTGTTACATTTTAAGTAAAATACTTCAGTCAGTTTTAATTTTCACAGGGCAGCAGATACTTTTCACACAGATCTTTGAACAATATAAAACATAAACCCATATTCATTATTTAAAAAAAAAATCAGATATAACGATACCTAGCTCTTTGTCAGATAATAAGCTGACATTTCTAAACAGTCTAATTTTCTGTATTTTACATGTTGTGTCCAACCTTCAGCTTTCAGTTTCATTGCTAATATTTTAGCTGTCATTGTAGGCCTAGTAACATAGAGGCCTTATGTTGCCAAATTTAGTTCTTTAAAAATACCACTGAGATATGCAAACCAATGCAGCGATGCTATATTTGAGAGTTTTACCTAAAGATAGTTCTATTACACAATCATAATTTTCTGTCTCGTTTGAAGTAGTCACACTGACACCTTGACTCTCACTATAGCCAGTGAACTTCAATATGAAAAGTAAATTCTAGAACTGACCACACTTAGTATCGCAAATAAAGGAAAAGTCTGAACAGGAAGACAATCCTTCAATAAAGTTGTGAATTGGTATGACATTATCCAACACTCAGAAAACAAAGCTGCCTTTTTCTGTAACAGCCAGTGCTCGCTTTACAAATACATTGTACACACATTGTAATCATTTGTACGTGGATAGTTTTTCCGAGACTGCTGTGACTATAGACATCGCTTCATTTTTATCATGCTATTTGTGTTCTGAGTAGCTAGAATTTTCTTCTCCTAGAAGTCTGGAGTGACTGTTTTATAAAGTGATGAAGATCCCTTTGGTTTACATGTAAGAACATACACAACACAATGAGCTGGGAAAATCACCAACATCCATATGATTTGAAATGTCACTATTTTCCTAATCTCAGTCTTTGAGTCCATTTAAGAACTTCGAATCTGCTCCTAGACGCTGCTTCAGACCGTGTTGATGGAGAGCGAAGATCAGGTGTTGATGGAGAGCCATCAGTATACTGTACAAGCCTCCTTTCAGCCTACGTCGTATTAGTCAACCCAATGGCACAGGATCCAGTGATACTTTCTGAACATCAAGAACTGCGAAGAGTCTAAGGTTTTGTCCAACTTGCCAGGTGAAAAATTAGCTTGCCAGAGTTTCATGGCAAAGAAGATAAGAGATTCCTGGGTCAGAGACAAAGGATGTTGTCACTCACAGCCCAGGAGCATGAACTTTGTGTCCGCTGTGGCTCCTTCGCTCCCAAGTCCCATGAGGGTAACGTGGAGTGGCCAGGGGGATACTGTGCACACAGTAGGTTTATCTCTGCCAAGGAACCAAGAGCTCAGGGAACTTGCAGATCTTGTGATTGTATCTTACTTGAGGATCTTACGAGCAAACAAGCCTGTTCGGCCATAGCACGAGAGAATCATGATTGTTACACTGGACGGGAAATAACCTCATGCTTGCCCCCTGGGAGACACTGTCTCTGTGTTCTGAGACTCTCTGCAGTGTCTTTGGAGAGACAGTCTGCAGCAAAGCGCCTGTGCTCGTAGGCGGTAGAGACACAGACGACCGTGGAGAACCGTCTCCTCAGACACAGTAGCACATGCTTTCCCTTCACCTCAGCCTTCACTTTTGTTTGGAGAATCCTCAAGCATTTCAGAGAAATCCCATGTTTGAAGATCACTGCTCAGGTCCAAATCCTTATTTTGTAATAAGGAAACTGAGGCACAAAGAAGTTAAGTGTCTTGTAATGAGACCCTAGCCCCAGCGTGGTCAAAACGCCCTCCTCTCCTTTAACCTAGAAGTAGGCCATTTCAAACGTACAAGGGCCAAGAACTTTCCTGTACACTTCCCCAGTTTCTTTCTCCTATGAGAAAGAGAACAAGAAAGAGAGAAGGAGAAAGAGAGAGAGGCACCGCAACAGGGCCTTCACGTGGCCATCCACAGCACTCAGTAGCCCTGGTCACAGCGTGTACTCACGTGGCACATGAGGGCCTAGGACCCTGGCCATCTAAGCAGTCTCGGTGGCCCTGGTCACAGAGTGCGCCCATGTGGCACACTGAGGGCCTAGGACACTGGCCATCCATAGCAGTCTCAGTGGCCCTGGTCACAGAATGCGCCCACATGGCACACTGAGGGGCTAGGACACTGGCAATCCACAGCACTCAGCAGCCCTGGTCATGGAGTGCACCCACGTGGCACACTGAGGTCCTAGGATAAACCTAGCGCCTCTCCCACGTGGGGCCAGCTGTGCTACCACTATGCCACTGCCTGGTTCTCCAGGTCTTTTTTTGGTTTTGTTTAGATTTTTGCTATAGGGTGCCTGTACGCACCAGAGAAACAGAAAGAAATCACTCCCAGGGGGATGGCCACACCTCAGTCCCTCCTTCTTCATTCTCCTCTTGGGATTTTGGGCATGCACACACATGCACCCTGTGTGAGTTTCAAGCCACTGGGTTTGGGACTCAAACCGTGGTCAAGCACATGTGGTTAAGTCCAGCATCTTAACCACTATGCCACCTGCTGGCCCCCCTCCAGGCCATCTTAATGTGGGCTCTCCCATGAGCGATCTCTGAGAAAAGGATTAGAGTACAAGAAGGTCATTGGGAAGGGACCCCAGGAACATCATCGTGGAGAGGGGACTGAGACGTGGTTGGGGGGGGAGGAAGGAGGGTAAGGAAGACAACCCAGGGTTTGCTGTGCAGGGTTCCTCTCAGGCCCACTGGGAACTCCGGAGCCGTGTGGAATATGCAGCCCAGAGGTGCCTGAGGCAGGGGCCGGGTGTCTATCAGCCAGCTCCCACAGTCGTTGGCTGAGGGCCTTGGGGAGGTGTAAGTGTCCTGGTGCTTCTGCCCAGCTCTGCCCTCAGGTGGGACAGTGTTGGCCAGAGAGGACCCCATGGAAGAACGGCAGGTGGGGGCAGTCGGAGGCAGGCCTGTGTGCAGGGTGGTGCCTTCCGAGGGGAATGGGTGCCAGCTGCATCGGCCACACAGGCTACAGCTGCCCTTTACAAACTGCTATGCAGGGACCAGCAGATGGTGTAATGGTTACGCCACTGGACTCCCACGTTAGTCAACTGTGGTTCAAGTCCCAGACCTGACGGCTTAAAACTCACGCCGGAAGTGTATACATGCCTTCTCAAAATCCTTAGAAAAGAATGGAAGAGAAGGGATTGCAACACGGATGTACTCCCCGGGGTGGTGATTTCTCTATTTCTGTCTCACTGTCTCTCCAGCGAGTGCATGCTCCCTATAGCAAAAATCTCTCTAAAGAAAAAGAAATACATATACAGGCTGAGCTACTTTGCATGTGGGGCTGAGATGCTGCGAAGCTGGGGTCACGTGGTCAGTCCAGGTTTGATCCATGGTCCAGCCTAACGCCAGACGTGAGGCCATCACCCCAGCCACGTGAGAGGCTGATGCTGGAGGAGCAAGAATGAGCTAGAGGACCCCAAGGGCTGCCATGGATGTGTGCTGGGAAAACACGGTGGGCAGTCTCCCTAGACACCCCACACCCTGTGAGCCCGTGTCCTGAGCGTCCTCCCAGCTGTGAGGTTAGCTGTGCACCCAAGTGCCTCTGCGTAGACCAAGGTGGGCAGGGCAGCGGAAAGGACCTGGGGGGCAGGAGAAGAAACCACTGAATCCACGAGGCATTCCTCAGCAAGGAAATGCACCCCCACCCCTGCTTTTATTGGGTGGTCTGGGCCATTGTTGGGGGGGTCTGACTTGGGGTGCTCCCTGGCATCTTCTGATGTGAAGAATCCCAGCCTTATCAGAGCAGGTGTGTGTGTGTGTGTGTGTGTGTGTGTGTGTGTGTGCATGCTTGACAAATACTTTGGATTGGTGTATGGCTGTGTTCACTGGGTTCTGAACCTGAGGTGAGGACGCGGGTGTAAGTGTGGTTAGCCATGAGCAGGCAGGTTTGAGTTTCACGGGTCTGCTCGTACACGGACTTTTGTCTAGTGGACATGTTGGAAGGTACAGCCCTGCAGATGTATTTTCTCTTCCTTTGGACTTAACATTTTCTTTCCTCTGGTTTATTTTATCACATTTTTGCATAGAAAAATACGTCATGACTTTTCCGCCGGCGTAACGAGAATACGGCATGTAATAACATTCAGCACACACGGGTGTTAGTTGGCTGTTTACGCTCCTAAGGCTTCTGGTCAACTGTAGGCTATCAGTTAAGTTCGAAGGAGAGTCAAAAGTTAGGCACAGATTTTTGACGGTGTGGGGAGTCGGCACCTCTAACCCCTGAGCCTTTCAAGTCAACTGTAACTCATTAGAAGGCATTACAGCCTAAATTGTGTCCCCCCACCTCCACAAACTGATGTGTTGACACTAACCCCCAGTGTGCTATATCCAGAGACAGAGCCTTTAAAGAGGTCATTAAAGTGAAATGAGAGGGGCCAGCAGGTGGCATGGTGGTTAAGGATGCTGGACTCCCATGTGGCCAGCTGTGGTTCGAGTCCTGGATCTGGTGACTTGCATTCTCACTTTCCCTCTCTCTTCTCACTCTGTCCCTCTCTGGTCAAATTTAAATAAATAAATAAATGAGTTCAGTAAAATAATTCTTTAATAAAAAGAAAAGTGAAATGAGGACATGAGGTGGGCCCTCACCCAGTGGGCTGGCATCCTTGTTAAAGCGGACGCCGTACGGGGAGGAGGGGTGTGCGGTGAGGAAAGGCCACGCAAGGACACAGCAAGGAGGCGCTGCCTGCAAGCCCAGGAGTGAGGTGGGGCAGAGCAGAGGCCGGCACCCACTCTTGGCGTCCACCATCAGATCCGTGGGCAGGGGATGTCCGTGTCCCAGCCCCCGCTCTGTGGTCCTTCGTTCTGGCAGCCGAGCAGACTTCCGCAGTTGGTGTCCCAGGAAGCCGGGGCCAGGCGGGCACGGGGGCCGTAAGATATGAGAGGGGCAAGGAAGGAGGTGACCAGGGGTCCTGCTGGGGCCCTCCGAGAGACCGCGCGGAACAGGCCTCGGAGCCGGCCCACTAGGAGGTGAGGTGCATTCTTTGCAAGTCAAACAATGTATAGCGATTGGATGTATTCAAAATAATAAAATAAAATAAAAAGGCGAGCAAGCTGGGGTGCTCATGTACACTACTGCTGGCGGGGCTGTTTCTCCAGGCGACCTCCCAGCTCGCCACACTCCACACCTGAGAGCAGGCTCTTCCCCACCCCGCGTGGCCAGAGAATGCCTGGCCTTGAGCCAGGAAGCCATCTTCACAGCAGGAAGGGCCCACCCAAACAGCTGCCAGAACCGGCTGCATGTGCTGCAGTGAACTGAATGGAACAGTGTCTACTTCGGTGTTTCTCACATTAGTGTGGGACTGAGACCCATTTCTTCCACAGCCTCGCGTTTCCCTTCCTGCTTATGCTAACTGGGTAGGGGAGGTAATTTACTAGAATGCCATGTGCTCGCCTCTGTCCCACGTTGGGGATTGAGCTATGAGTGAGGAATTTAGAGGTTGCAGGTCTAAGTCACCCTGGGATATGCACGCCGGTCAAGTCAGCCTGGAATGCCCCCAGGCGCTGGGCAAAGTTACAATGGGCAGTCTGACCTCAGGGCCCGATGAGAGCCCGAGGTTGAGGGAGTCTTGGGCCCTGGAGGGGACAAGACCTGGGCAGGACCGTAGAGCTTCAGATGTTGGGGCTCCCACTGGCTGCCGACTTCCAGAATGACTCTTGCTTAGCTCCGGCAGCCCGGCGCGCTCAGATGTGGTCTGAGCCTCTCAAATGAGCAAGTCCCCCCAAAAGTTAGAGAAACCCCCTTGGGCCAGTCCGTGCTCCTTCAGTAACACGGAGCAGTTACAGAGCTCAGCTGCACGCGCCAGCCACCGGGGCCTTGCTCACGTTCACTGGGGGACACACGATTCTAGTACTTTCCAAACTCGTGTCCAGGTTGCTCCTGGACCCCTGCGCCCAGTGACAACTAGAAAAACAAGGGAAAAACCCACAGAGTTTTGTTTTTTTTTTTAAAGATTTTTGCAAAAGAGTGTGTGCTCTTGCCCAAGAGATGGGCACTGTTCTTACCCACTCCTGGCCCGAGTTTCAAGCTGCCAGGTCCAGGACTCAAACTGTGATAGGCCAGTGCTTTAACCAATGTCACCTGCCGGCCCCAGCCTAGGCATTTTTGTCTTGAGGCATCAGGAGCTATGGTCAGTGAGGTCTGGGGCCGGCCTCCCGGTGGGAGCAGCCCTCAGGTTCTGGCTCCCGCCCTTGCACACCCTGCCCTTCCCCCTCCCCCTGTGCTGTGGCCTCACTCCGCTGAGGGACACTGGCACCCAAGGCCTTGTTTCGGGTTCTGTTTTGGCATACCTGGGGTAGGACATCTGAAGCAGCTGCTGGGGGTCTCTAAGGAGACAGAACGGGAGTCTGGTGGCAGGGGGAGGGCCGGGCCTCTCTCAGGGTTAGAGCAAGCTCCTTCTTTGGAGGCATGCTCGGGGGGAGGGTGCGTCCCAGACTCCAACATGCAAGCAGACGCTTGGTGCATCAGTGCTGCTTCCGGTCCTGATGACACACGTCCCTCTCAGGCAGTTTCTACTGTGACCGTCAAGGCCAGGGTTCATCTGTCACATCCTGGCACTGTGACCTCTGCAGTTGCATTGTCCCCCATTTGCTTCATACTGCCGGGCCAGTCTCCCCCAAATGCTGTCACCATCCAGCGACCGTGTCTACAAATCAACCCTCTGCAGAAACACGCGGAGCAAGTGCCCAGTCTAAGGGGCTTTCGTGTGGCAGGCACCTTAGGGCGCACCTAGCCGCAGCTCTCACCGCGCTCCACGGCCCGCCAAACGCCACCCTCTCCCTTCCAGCTTTGCATACAAGCATGAATCCCTAGTTCCTGTGGTTTGCTTCCGCCTGTTTTGTTTGTGTGTTTGTTTTTTAAGGTATTTGGGTTGTTTAACTTACAAGTGCTATTTAGAAAGTGAAGAAAATGTGTATTATGAAAAAGCTATGCATGGAATTCAAGTTTTTCCCACCATAATAAACTCTGACCATAATTCCACTTTCCCACAACCTCTGCGAAGTCCCCTGAGATAGGGTGAACGTCCATCTCTTGTGTCTTTCTTAGCAATATTGGGAGTGCCCAGTCTTCTGTCCCTTGGAGTCCCCGGAATGGCTTCTGCTGACTCCGACATAGGGGGACATGTTCTGTGTCCTCTGTACATCTTGCAAGTTGGTGGCCGGATCCAAAACACCATTTTGTAGTGAGAGATGTTTGCTGAGTGCATGTGCTTGCTGGAGATACAGAGACAGAAAGTGAGAAATCACTTCCCAGGGGCTTGGCCAAGCCGCAATCCCTTCTCCATTCTCCCTTAGGACTTTGGGCGTGCACGGATATGTACCTGGCGTGTTTCCAGCCACCAGGTCTGGGACTTGAACCTAACCACTAAGCCACTGGCCCCCCAAAACACCTTCTCAGTCGTGTCATCTCCTTGCTCAGGAGCACTTTGCTGACTTTCTTCCTGTGGCTCCAAGGTGGGGTATGCAGCTTGTGCGTGGAGGGGACTCTGCCAGACACCCTCATTTCGCGGTGCTAATGGTGAGGCAGACTGGGTGGCGTCTACACTAAGTCAAAGCCATGCACTCACACTCCTTTTTAAAAGTGAATAAAAGTCACTTGTTTTTCTGCTGTTTTCAAAATGTGGAGTGCTGGGTAGGGAGAGGTCCATGGGATGAGGGCCCACTTATTTAACGTCTAGCTGTTCAGTGATTACATGCATCTTTTAAAAGGAAAGTCTTGGGACCAGCAGATGGTGTAACAGCTATGTCGCTGGACTCCCATGTAGTCAACCGCGGTTTAAGTCCTGGATCTGGTGGCTTAAACTCACGCCGGGCATGTGAGCGTGTGTGCCCAAAAGCTGGAGACGAGAATGGAGGAGAAGGGATTGAGGCGTGGCCATCCCCTCTGGGGGGTGATTTCTTGCTTTCTGTCTCTCTGTCTTTCTCTGTCTTTCTGGCGAGTGCACGTGCTCTATAGCAAAACCTCTCCAAACAAACAAACAAACAAACAAAAAAGTTGTAAAAGTAAAGTCTTTTAAAAATATAAAGATTCTCAATGGGAGTACCACTGAATAGAATGGTGCTTTTATTCCTTACAGTCTTTACTAGAGAACAAATAAGCTAATTAAAATGTATGTTGTTTGCTTTTAATGACTATGATTGTGTGTGTGCATGACAGAGACAGAAGCACCCTCAGCCGGGTCTCGTCCCGCGTGACCCCCTTTCTCTCGCCCTGCGGCTCATCAAGACTCTGGGCACTGGCACACGTGTGCAGAGGGGAAGCACCCTCTCCCTCTAAGCCATGCTGCTCGTCCGGTCTCCAGCAGGCACTCACAGGAAGGTGTCACTCCCACGTGCACGCTCCTTCTCTCCCCGAGCTCTTTCTTCTAGTGCTCCACGGCCAGATCGCCCGCTCCTCTCTCTGATCCCGGCGTGCGGCATGGTCTCTGCCCCAGCCCTCCACGACGCCCCTGTGGGATTTACAGTCCGCTCCGCGAGTGGTGCTCTAGAACCAGGATCCCGCAAAGGTGCCCCACTTGAACTCCCAGAACCTGTGGACATGTCATGCGGCCAGGGCACTTTGCAGAAATAAGGAAGGGAATGGACCTTGAGAAGAGGAGGTGATTGGGAACTGGAGTCCCACGAGTCCTGAAGGAGGGTACCTCTCCTGGCTAGAGGGAAACAGGGTCAGAGAGAAGCAGCATTGCTGGCTTGGAGATGGACGAAGGGGCCCCCAGCCAAGGCATGTAAGTGGCCCCTAACTGCTAGGGGGGGAAATAAAAGAAAACAGATGGTCCCCTGGAGCCTCCGAAAGGCCCCGCAGCCCTGCCCATGCCCTGACTTTACCAGTGAGACTGTGCTGGCTGCCCCAGAACTCTGGGTCCTACTGTGTGTTGGTGGAGGCTCCCGCTCCGCAGTGAGCTTTAGGCAATGCTAGAAGCGACCACGGCGCGCAGTGTGGCTCTGAGCGCCTCCGCGGTGAGCTCAGTGCTTCTGCTCCAGTCTGAGCCCACGCAGGGCAGGGGACAGTCGCACTAGGCACCTCCTGTGCCCGTGGCCCCAGGCCCCGTGGAAGGGTTTGGGAGAACCAGAGTAAAACGAGAGAGAATGGAAAGTGCTGTTAGGAGTTCACGGGAAGGAGGCTTAGCAGATTGGAAAAGCACGCTTGCTCATCTGGGTGGGTTTCTCAGGTGCCTTGGGAGAGAGCCTGAAAGAGAGTCACGACACTTGTGAGCTTTGTGACCTTGGGCACACCGCTGAAGCGTCTACATCTCGATCTCCTCATCTGTGCCCCGGGATCATCACGCCTCCCTCGCTGGGGTGTGAGGTTTAGCTGATGTGCTTGGCAAGCGAGACCGGAATAGGCAGGCGTGGAGACAGAGTAGAGGGACGCTTGCCTGGGCCAGGGGTGGAGGGCGGAGCGAGCCTGGGGAGGTGAGCAATTATCTGAGGGGGCCTTTCTTTGTTATGTGACGAACCGCCCTAGGATGGGTGAGATGATGGTGACGCCACACTGGGGACATGCCAAGGCCCACCGAGTTACTCACGTGAGTGAGTGACCTGTGCGACATATGAATCCATCTCCGTAAGGGGGCTTACAAAGCGATGCATGGATGGTAGCTGTTAATGACTCCGCACTAATAATAGGAACTTACCTAAACACATTTGCATTTAAAATATTTCGGAATGGTTCATTTTCAGCTCACATCTTTCCTTCAGAAAACGCTATTCACTACCAACTTTGTATGAGACGTCAGCAAGATATTCTGGGGAACTCGGAGAAATCCTTCTTATCCTTAATTGTTGCCTTGAGATAGCAGGTGGACATAAATGACCAGGAAACAAGGCATTTTGGGCTAAGTACCGCAGAAGCTCTGGGCGTGAGAGGGCCAAGGACAGAGCTCGCCAGGCAGGAAGGAGGTACTGCACTGCCCCGCACAGTTCTGCAGACCGACCAATTTCCAGGCTGAGATTTTCCATCGAGGGCCCAGATGGGGATGCAGTGGCCAAAACAGTGCCCTGCACGGCCAGCCTACATGGGAAGGTTCTGGGTTCATGTCCAGAGGCCTCCGTGCCAGGGAGGGCAAGCCCATGACCCAGGGCTGGAGCGGCTGGGGTGGGTCACGGCATCAGTACCCTGTTGGGGTATTGTCTCTCTGTCCATCTGTCTTTCCTTCTGTCTCTCCCTCACGGACAGAAAACATAGATAGACTTGAACAAGAAGAAAGAAGAGTTCTATCAAAATCACAGGAGAGAGCTATTCGGAGCAGAACGCCGCAAACACCGACGTGGAAAAGGGAGCAGGCCACAGAGCCTCTAAGGCACACCAGTTTTGCCCTGCCCCTGTGGTAGCAGAGGCCCTGCAAGGCTGGGCGTCTCACGGCTAACTACATCTTCGGAACCCCGAGCTGTCTTAGAGACACTCTGTGCACGTGTGCAGGTGCCCGGGTCTTGAGCTGGACGGTTAGAGAAAGGGGATCACACAGGACGAGACCCGATGGAGGGCGCTTCTCGCTCTCTGACATGCACATGCACAATCGCCATCATTAAAAACAAGTGACGTTGGGCGTGGTGGCGCCTGCCCTATGGCAAAAACAAGTGATGTACCTTCTTTGTTTTTTAAAAAAATGTTTAACTTTATTTATTTATTTTAATTTGACTAGAGAAGGATGGGGGGAGGCGGGGAAGCAAGCCATCGGGTCTAGAACTCGAACCGTATTCAACTATATCGGACAGAGTCCAGCGCCCTTAACCACCATGCCACCTGCCAGCCCCCAAACCAACAACATACCTTTCAATCAACTTACTTGTTCGCTAGTAAAAAATGTAAGGAACAGGGACCAGCAGTTGGTGTAGTGGCTATGTTGCTGAACTCCCATGTAGTAAGCTGTGGTTCGAGTCCTGGACCTGGTGACTTAAACTCATGCCAGGCGTGTGTGCATACGTGCCCAAGATCCCGAGAGGAGAATGGAGGAGAAGGGATTGCGGTGTGGCCATCCCCTCTGGGGGGTGATTTCTCGCTTTCTGTCTCTCTGTCTCTCTCTGTTTTTCTGGCAAGCACACGCCATATAGCAAAAACCTCTCCAATGACAACAACAACAAAAAATGTAAGGAATAAAGCACCATTATATTCACAGGTACTCTAGTTGAGAACCTTTTATATTAGATTATATTTAGAGACTCGTCTTTTAAAAGATGCATGTAATCACCGAACTTGAGTAAGTGGGTCCTCATTCAATGGAAATCTCCCAACTCAGCACCTCACATTTTGAAAAAAGGCATAAAACGAAGTGAATTTTATTTACTTTTTAAGAAGGAGTTGGAGCGCATGGCTTCAACTTAGTGCAGATCCCACCCAGTCCTCACTCTTAGCACTGAGAGAGGAGGGTGTGTGGCAGAGCCGTGACGCGAAGCACCATAATGACCCGACATCAAAAAGGACTCATTTCATTTCCTGCGCTGTGCTGTCGAAGGTGAGCCATCAGCATGCGATGTATATATGCATTAAACTTTCAACTTGGGTCCCAGCTGAAGGGGCTTTCTGGTTAATCCTTAACCAATATGAAAATTTAATTTAGCGGAACAGCTCCTTCCCGAGGCTTTCTGATTAATTGAAGGTTTTTGTAACTAACAGAAATGTCTCAGATGTGATATTCACCTAAAGGGGGGTTTCAGAATGGAAATATGCGTCCAGTCCTCCGCGTGTATAAAGTCATAGCACTCTCTTCAAATTGTCCCTATCTGAAATTAACTCTACTCTGCTGCTGCTAACAAAAACAATTCAAAGTTTGACCGTTTCTTATTTTTGGAGCAAGCAGCCTTTGAGCATTAAAGTTAGGTGTGTACTGTCAACCCTCACAGCGCGTTCTGACAAAATACACAGCGAGAGAAGGCTGGTGTTGGAGCACACCTATGTTCCTTTAAAAAGATGACATGAAACTTGACAGTGCGACTTCTGTCTTTATTTAAGCAATTGGATCATGTATAGTTGTTTTCTGAAGCTCAGATCATAATTCAGAGCTGGATGCAGGAAAATCGCAGTGATCACACAGAAAACACTTCACTTCTGGAGGTATACAGGGACTCGAACTCTTTGTAGTTGTGATTAAAAGAACTTTGCTATCTGACATATGGACTAGCTGGAGAGAGAGAGAGAGAGAAAGAGAGAGAAAGAGAGGAAGTGAGAAATCACCCACCCCCTCATGGGGGTTGGCTACACCACGATCCCTCCTCCTTCATTCTCCTCTCGGGATTTTATGCATGCACGCAGCGTGTTTTTCCAGCTGCCAGTTCAGGACTCAAACTGAGCAGTTGGACACGTGGGATCCAGTCACCTTACGGGATCCGGTCACCTTCACCTTGACCACTATACCACTGGCTGGCCCAGGAATGGTGCTTTCATAAGTATGTGTGTATATGCATATACACATGTAGATACATATATATGTGTATATGTGTGTGTGTGTATATATATATATATATATATATATGTATATAAATGGATAAGAAGGTGCTTGGTGGTTTGAGTAAGATTCACCATGACGTCCTAGGTCTCCGGTGTCTGCCCCTTCTCTCCATACGAGTGTGGATAGGAGGAAAGAGGGACACTTCCAGTCTGCAGCACTCAGTCTGAAACGCTCCCAGTGAGGTAACAAAGGCCCCCTTAGTCTCCCCGCTAACGCTCCTCTGTCCCACTGGCAAATCCACTGTGTGCGGCGCTCCCACCCACCGGGCAGGATCTATGGAGGTCTGCACTGTGCAGGGGACACAGGAAAGGGTCCTGGGGCTGTACAGGAAGGTGGATGGCCCTGGCCTGCAGGGTGTGCCAGTCAATGCTCAGATGGATGGCACAGTTAA
>NW_006208936.1:379845-385135 GCF_000334495.1 Tupaia belangeri chinensis
GCGGCATGTTTTTCCAGCTGCCAGTTCAGGACTCAAACTGAGCAGTTGGACATGTGGGATCCAGTCACCTTACGGGATCTGGTCACCTTCACTTGACCACTATACCACTGGCTGGCCCCAGAATGGGGGGTTTTTAAGCATGTGTGTATTATATATATATATGTGTGTATATATATATATATGTATATAAATTAATCGTGTCAGTTGCTGAGAGCTTGGGTTTGTAACCTGTTCCCTCTTGAGTCCAAAATTAATCGTGTCAGTTGCTGAGAGCTTGGGTTTGTAACCTGTTCCCTCTTGAGTCCAAAGAGAGGATAAGAAGGTGCTTGGTGGTTTGAGTAAGATTCACCATGACGTCCTAGGTCTCCGGTGTCTGCCCCTTCTCTCCATACGAGTGTGGATAGGAGGAAAGAGGGACACTTCCAGTCTGCAGCACTCAGTCTGAAACGCTCCCAGTGAGGTAACAAAGGCCCCCTTAGTCTCCCCGCTAATGCTCCTCTGTCCCACTGGCAAATCCACTGTGTGCGGCGCTCCCACCCACCGGGCAGGATCTATGGAGGTCTGCACTGTGCAGGGGACACAGGAAAGGGTCCTGGGGCTGTACAGGAAGGTGGATGGCCCTGGCCTGCAGGGTGTGCCAGTCAATGCTCAGATGGATGGCACAGTTAATGAGCAGTGGGGGTCCTGACTCCAGTGCCCCGTTGATTGCAGAAATAGCTACGTTTCCAGCGAGAAGTCACCTGAGGGCAGGGGCTGGGACTGGCTCATTTGTGAACCTCCTGAAGAGCCTGCCCTGTGTGGCAAATTGGCAATAAATATTCATTAAATTTAACAGAATACACCAAAGCAAAACTTATCCCTAACAAATCAGATTGGCCTTCCCGGAGTTCTCCTGCTGGTGTGGGTGCCACTACCCCGCAGCTACCCCCATGCAAGCGCTCAGGCGGTATATGACTCCTCTGTCTGCACTCCAGCGGCATCCCGTCAGTGGCCAGTTCCTGTCGCGCCTTTCCTGGATTTCTCCTGAGCCAGTCTGCTTTGGGTGAGGAGGGGAACAAGGAATTTCAGCTGCCTCCGCACCCCGCCATGGCGGTGGGAGTTAATGGCTCAGGAGGCAGAGAGCAGTGAAGTGGAGATTCTACCAGGTAGAGTGAGAGAGAGATGCCGTGGCAGGACTCAGTGCAAGAGGCCTCCGGGAGGTGGGGCACAGGGTTTGATGCTGATGCGATTTTAGACCAAAGGTTTATATTTTTTACTCTTTCAATACTTTGTTAGGGAAGACATCTCTCTTTTTTTTTTTTAAGAGAGACTTTTGCTATAGGGTGTGTATGCTCACCAGAGAGACAGAAAGCAAAAAATCACACCCCTCCCGGGGGGTGGGGGTGGCCACGCTGCAATCCCTTCTCCTCCGGTCTCCTCTTGGGATGTTGGGCACACACACACATGCACTCGGTGTGTGTTTTTAGCTGCTGAGTCCGAGACTCGAATCATGGTTGACTTTGTGGGAGTCCAGCAACATAACCGTTAAGCCATCCATCTGAAGGCATGTGGACTTCAGAGAGAACAGAGAGGGAGAGGGAGAAAGCGCCCCCTAACGGGGTATGGTTATGATGACATCCTTTCTCCTCTACTCCACCTGTTGGGATTTGGGGCCTGCACACACAGGAGCCAGGTGTGCTTTTTAGGCCTCCGGGGCCAAGATTCAAACCACGTGGTTGGACAAGTGGAATTCAGCTCCCTGAACCACTAGGCTATAGTCCTGACCCAATTGAAGACTTTTATTTTTTAAGTTTATTTGTTTCTTCCGTGAAAGAGGCAGAGATAGTGAGGTAGGGAGAGGGAGAGAGAAAGAGAGAGACCGAGACCCTTAACAGGGTCTTCGCACTGTGAGCGCCTGCACTCTCGCCTGGCCACATACGCAGCTCGTCCAGGGAGGGCCTGGCGTGCAGACCCAGACCCTCTCGCAGGTGGGGCCTCGCCTCAGCACTCCACTACTGCCTGGCCCCGTTGTGGAGGACATTGTCTGTAGGACAGACGAGGAGACCCTGCTGAAGAAGAGCAGAGACGCACTCGCGTTTCTAGGTGAAGCACAGACTTCACAGACAGGTCTCCCTGCCCTGGGGCCTTGCTGCGGGTGCAACGGTGTCCCTAGAGGGGGGTGTTCTCTTGGAACCTCTGAATGTGACTTTTTTTAGGAAAAGGCCTACGTGCATGTTAGGAGTTGAGGATGAGATACAAGAGCACATGGGATGGGGGGGGGGGGGGAAATCCAACATCAAGTTGTCTAAAGAAAGAGAGAAGGGAGGGGACACCCTGGGCAGCAGGCGTGTGTAGACGGAGGCAGAGACCCGCCTTCTCTGAGGCCAGCAGCGGCTGGAGGAGGTGGGGAAGGGTTCTTCCCCTAGCCTCTACAGAGAGACTGGCGGCTTAGCCAGAGCATAGGGAGCGGGAACTCAGTTCTAAGGCGCCTGGTTCGGGCAGCCCTGGAAGCACAGGCCCCTTAGGGCTAAGTCTCCAGCTTCGTTAGGATGAGTGTTTGAGTCTTATGTGCTTTGAGGGCCTTCGAGGTGGGCCACGGGAGCCATGGGAAGTTCCTGAGCAAGGAAAAAAGCAAGTTTTGGGAAGATTAAGGGGACATTGAAATCCAGTCGGAATCTGGTGTCTGGGAAGAAATGAGCCGCTATGAGCCGGGGGAGGGCGGCGGCTGCAGCGGGAGGCAGGGACTTGGCACCCCGACTGCGGTGCTGTCCCTGCCACTGTTTCTTCACCTGTAAAATGGGGATAGCGGTATTGAGTGCATTGGGGAGGCTCCATGAGGGGGTGAGGTAGGATGGAAAAATGGAATAGCACAGATTTATTTTGGCATAAAAACTTCGTGATCCATGCATGACTTTTCCTAACATGTATGTTCCATGAACTTTTCAAAGACCCCTCGTGTGTCAAGAATTCAATAAAGCAACATTACCCTTGTTGCCAGGAATGCTATCCAAGCTAGTCTGCTGGCGTTAGAAACAGAAAGCCAGGTGTGGCTGGAGGTGGTTAAGAATCACCAGGTGTGGTGGATAAGGAACTGGACTCCCACACGGCTGACCACGGTTCGAGTCCCAACCCCTCTTGCTTGAAAATCACACTGGGTGCTTTTGCATGGTGTAAGCTCAAAATCCAGAGAGGGGAATGGAGGCAAAGGGATTGCTGCGTGGCCATGCCCCCTGGAGGTAATTTCTCACGTTTCCTCTCTCTGTGTCTCTCTCCAATGAGCAGGTACGTGGCAAAAACACTAAAACAAAACAAAACAGGACTCAGAACCACGGGGGAGAGGGAGAGGGTTCCTGGTGTGAGCCGGTCTGCCCTCACTCTGGCGGGGGAGCTTGGAGAAGGAGGGAAGAGGATCTGATGGTGGCGCTTTCTCCAGGCCCAGGCACCAGGGAAGACTCGGCCAAGCCTGAGGACGAGACGCGGGGGAAGTTGCTGACTGGGGAAGAGAGGAGTTTCATCGTGACCTGGTGACACAGAAGGCATCCCGCCAAGCTGTTTGCAGGGGTGCAGACGAGCCGGGAGCCCTATAAGGCTCCAGGTCTGGGTGGTGATCAGGGATCCTGGACAGGAGCGGGTGCGTGCAAACATGCTCAGCTCTCTGAGAAAAGAGGCAAATATCAGAGCCCAGACAAAGGGCCACCGTCCCTTTGGAAGTGTTACCGTGAAAGGCTGGGACGATGCTCGTGCCCACCGGCAATCGGAGGGGAGACTCCAGCTAGACACAGGCAAGGAAAGGCTGGCGGTGCCCGGCATTCTGCCACAGCATGAGGAGGAAAAGGGCCTGGGGCTCAGGCTGACAGTGCCACTGGTGACTTCAGGGGGCATCGGAGGAGAGAGAGGCCTTCAAGAGCCACGATTCCACGTGGAGAGTTTACAAAGCAAACAGTGACAACCAGGTCAACGTGATGCCTGTGTTGATAAAACTAATTTAAAACTGGGCTAGACTGTTTTCCTCATTAGTGTGACAGGGTTTGCACAAAAGGATGAACTAAGCTAGCTCCTTTCTCAAGGTTAAAAGAGAACGAGGCTGTGTGGATTCCCAGGTCTCGAACCCCAGCCCTGCTGTGTGCCTCTGGTCTCTTCCCTCCAACTGAGAAATGAGGTCCTTCTATGCCGCCAGGGAGGGAGCCAGGTGGCCACGCAGGAGGGAGGTACATGCTCCTCCATTCTGCAGCTTTCAGAAGGTTGAGAGGCCCCTATCAGAGGTAACCCAGACCAGCGGTCCAATTTTCACCCTCGCGGGACCAGTAAGAGGCGTGGTAGTTAAGGTGCTGGCTCCCATGTGACCCACCTGGTTCCAGTGCCCACCGGGAGGACTAGAACTCACTCACGCCAGGTGCATGTGTGCCTGCCCAAAATCCCAAGAGGAGAATGGAGGAGAAAGAATGGTGGTCTTGGGGGGCTGTGACTTCTTACTTCCTGTCTCTCTGGAGAGCACATGCACCCTATGGCAAAAATCTCTCAAAAAAAAACAAAAACAAAAACAAAAACTCCACCCGGTCTGACTTCAGAGCTACTCTACCGGTCCTTCCTTCTGGGGAGTGGGCAGGGGTGAGTGAATCAGGGAATACTGCCTGGCGGCTCTGCCTAAATACTACTGCTTTAATCCTGGGGAGAAGCCAGGCGCCTAGGAGAGAGTCCCATTAACATGGATGTGCGGTGCCTGGAATCGGGTATTAGGATCGAATATTAGGATCTCTTTGGGAAGCCACAAGCGGGGGAGACTGGAGGACAGGCATCAGAACGCAGAGCCCTACGGGGAGACTGCCTCTTCCCCTTCCTCTGCGGCTTTTCCCTTCCAAGTTCGTCCGGTTGGCCACGACTGGAGGTTGGGCCAGCGAAAAGTGCCCCCAGGAGCGGCCACTGCGCGGCCGAGGCCCACACGAGGCAGCCGAGGTCAGGTTCCGTCTCCTCCACTGGGGAAGCGCCTGGGACTGGCGGGGGGGTGTGCCCGAGAACGTGTCTGGTTGGGAAAGTAAATAGATGCGAGGCAAGTAAATACAAATGCCCACAAGCAATTCCAGGGAGGAAGTGACATTTTTATGGAAGTCACTTTTCTGATGGACCACAGGCCTGCTCCGCTCAGAGTGCCGTGGGAACGCTTCCGGGAGCGGGGCGGTCGCCAACTCCAGCGTCGCGATAAGACGATCCAACACACAAAACGGAGCACGCAGAGCCCCCCGGGCAGTCGCCCGAGTCTGGAAATTGCTGCCCGGAGGTCCCCCTCGTCCCCACCCGCCCAGCCCCCACTCCG
>NW_006208936.1:385887-388364 GCF_000334495.1 Tupaia belangeri chinensis
GCGGGGTCCGCGGCCGGTGTGGGGTGGCGCGGTGGCTGGGGTCGCCGGGGCTCGCGTGCCGGGAAGAATAGCGGCGATCGCTGGGCCCCGGCGCCGGGACGCGAGAGGCCGCGATCGGTCCGGAGAACTTACTGTTTTATTAGAACTATTTATGATCCCGCACAAGCTGCTGTCACAGCGCATAAAGGAGACCCTTGCTTCGGCGAACGGCTTTTGTGCCGGGTTTCAGGCGCGGCGCCCTGCCCGGATTTCCATGACTCTAACAGCCACTGAAACCGAAGTTTCTCACGGTCGCTCTGCCCTCCTGGTTCAGGGCGATCACCACCGAGTATTTCTGGAAAAATTGGATGTGTGACTTTCAAGGCGCTGACGGTAACTGCCATTGGAACGCAGTTCGCTGGGCATTGTGTGGAGGGCTTTAATCTGGAGACAGTAAGGATCGCTTCGGGAGGACCACGCGGGAGACTAGGGGCCACTGACTAGGGGACACCAGACACCTGGCTTCAACTAGACTGGAACCCGCTTGAGGGACAAAGCAGGCGGTGGAGTCAGACAGTTCTGGCTGGCAGTTCCCCTTTATTCGGCATTGTTTATCTTGCCAACAGGTTTAAGGCTAATTCTGCCAAGTTTGCCTCTGTGAGATGGGATGGGCAGGCCCCAGTCTGGGCTGGCGTGGCCTGAAACACTGCCCAGACTCACTTCTTCCCTTGACCCAAAGAGAAACTGAACCCAGGGAGGGGTGTGTCTTGCTCTCAGACCAGTAGGTAGGGAGACCCTTTCTGATCCGCCCAGTCCCAGCTCCTGGAAGGGGTTTTGTATAAGAAGAAAAGTATGATTCAGGGTGTGTTTATGCAGGTAACCAGCACTGGCTTTCAAGTCCTAAAAGTGGCTGAAAATGAAATTAACCTGGGCGGCTCCAACTTACCAAAACATCTCAACTGTGCTTGCAAACACTCCTGTAGTTCTCTTACTAAGAGTTCTAGGTAAAGGGGTGACTTGAAGCAGGATATGAGCGCGCATGCGGTTTGTATAGAAGGACAGTGGGTGGATACCTGGAGAAGAAATGCCATACCTGGAGACTGGGCTCCAGACGCCGGTTTGATGTTTGGAACTGGAATTTCCTGAGAAGTGGGTATTAACGCTGCTTGTGAAGAAGTTAACCACCAGGGGAAATCCAACCTCGACATTTCCTTCCTTGAGGTTGGTAGATGTAGTTTTTTAAAACTGATTTCTTCCATGAGAGAGAGAGCAAGAGAGTTAGGCACCCCGGCATGGTCCTCATGCTATAATCACACCCTTGTGGCTGGGCTCATGGGTGTGTGCCCTGGGTGTACAGGGAGACTGCGGGACTTGAAGCAGGGACTCTCCCATGTGGCTGCAGCATCACAGAGTGTTGGGCCCCTGCCGAGGCCCGGTGATGTTGTAGGTGCACCTTCAGTGGAAGAAAGCGGCTGATCTTAGTGGTCTAGTGAGTGATACTTGAGGCTGAAATTGAGACTTTCGGCAATAGTGAGCTTCTGAAGGTGCCTGGCTCACTTCCTCTCCTGGGGGCCTCGCCCGGGCTCTGAGCATCTTAGCTGCCACAGAAACACCCAGTGAGGTTAATCGTGGAACGCAGAGGCGGTAAGTTGCCCTCGGAGAATGCACTAGGGCAGAACTCCCCTCCTGCCGCTAACCGAGAAGCTGACACTTTTTAAATAGGTGGCCGTGCTCAGTTATCAGGCTTTGGGTTTGCTTTATTACATGCCTCTTGCTTAAGTCTTCTTCGAAATCCCTGCTCTGTTTGACCCTGGCGTATTCGCAACCTCTGCCATTTACATTGGGGGTTATCGAGCTTTTCCAACAAACAGCAGATCTTATGTACACAGTATTTGCGAAATGCACTATCATCCATATTAAATCCACTGGAAGTCTTCCTCACATGTGCACAGACTGGAGAACCTTTTAAAGTACCTGAGGACTCCCTGGTGGCATGGGATGACTTGGGGTCCTTTGCTTGGTCTCCCGCAGTGGCCTCATTTGCCCTGGGGAGGCCAGGCGATGTTGCTCTGTGAGACAGAGACACTCCTAACTGCTCAGACCGGGCCGTGGTGTGCACCAGCAGAGTCAGATTGTGGAAACGGCCCTCCGACTTTGAAAATAAGACTTAACAAGGACCAGCAGATGGTCTAATGGTTATGTCACAGGACTCCCACATGGCCGGACAGAGTTTGAGTCCCAGACCCAGCGGCTTAAAATTTAGGCTGGGTGCATGAATGGAGGAGAAGGGATTACAGCATGGCCATTCTCCCTGGGGGGCGATTTCTCGCTTTTCTGTCTCTCTGTCTCTCCAGCAAGCACACAACCCTATAGCAAAATTCTATTTTAAAAAACAAAAGCAAGTAAGACCTAAGACTGAAGAATTTGGGATTGCCTGCTGGAATTGCAGGGGAGGGTGGCGAGCCATGTTTGGGGAAAAAAGTAAACTAACTTTTTTT
>NW_006208936.1:389463-391551 GCF_000334495.1 Tupaia belangeri chinensis
GGGACTTGAAGCAGGGCCTCTCCCATGTGGCTGCAGCATCACAGAGTGTTGGGCCCCTGCCGAGGCCCGGTGATGTTGTAGGTGCACCTTCAGTGGAAGAAAGCGGCTGATCTTAGTGGTCTAGTGAGTGATACTTGAGGCTGAAATTGAGACTTTCGGCAATAGTGAGCTTCTGAAGGTGCCTGGCTCACTTCCTCTCCTGGGGGCCTCGCCCGGGCTCTGAGCATCTTAGCTGCCACAGAAACACCCAGTGAGGTTAATCGTGGAACGCAGAGGCGGTAAGTTGCCCTCGGAGAATGCACTAGGGCAGAACTCCCCTCCTGCCGCTAACCGAGAAGCTGACACTTTTTAAATAGGTGGCCGTGCTCAGTTATCAGGCTTTGGGTTTGCTTTATTACATGCCTCTTGCTTAAGTCTTCTTCGAAATCCCTGCTCTGTTTGACCCTGGCGTATTCGCAACCTCTGCCATTTACATTGGGGGTTATCGAGCTTTTCCAACAAACAGCAGATCTTATGTACACAGTATTTGCGAAATGCACTATCATCCATATTAAATCCACTGGAAGTCTTCCTCACATGTGCACAGACTGGAGAACCTTTTAAAGTACCTGAGGACTCCCTGGTGGCATGGGATGACTTGGGGTCCTTTGCTTGGTCTCCCGCAGTGGCCTCATTTGCCCTGGCCCTATAGCAAAATTCTATTTTAAAAAACAAAAGCAAGTAAGACCTAAGACTGAAGAATTTGGGATTGCCTGCTGGAATTGCAGGGGAGGGTGGCGAGCCATGTTTGGGAAAACAAGTAAACTAACTTTTTTTTCACAAATGAAGTGGAAACTCCCTAACTCACCCCAGAGGCTTAGGAAATTAGTTTTCCATCCAGAGGGATTACAAATGACACTCCCACATTGTTTCTTTTTCCTGAAAGGAGTGATCAAGACACTTCACTGTGCATTCTCATAGGGCCTGAGCGAAAAAATGATACCCGGTCTGTTAAATGCCTGAGTTAAGGCAGTGCAGGATGAGGTCAACACAGCTCTTTAACAGGTTATCGAAAGTATGCAGCTAATGTAAAAATAGTTTCTCATTTCTTCAAGCCATTTTAGTTCCACAGTTCAAAAAAAAAAAAAAAAAATAGAGGCGGGCCCAGCAGGTGGTGTGGTGGTTAAGGCCCTGAGCCCCCACATGGCCAACTGCACTTTCAGCCCCAGGTCTTCAGAATCGCTCTGGGTGCATGTGCACGTGTGCCCAAAATCTTGAGAAAAGGGACTGTGGTGTGTGGCCATCCCCCGGAGGGGTGAGTTCTCACTGTCCCTCTCATTGTCTCTCTCTGTCCCTCTCTGGGCGTGTACACATACCCTATGGCAAAAGCTTAAAAAAAATGTAGAGGCTTCTTCTTTTTCCTGCATTTTCCTTTGAACATAATCCTAGTAGGTTTATTCCTGAAGATAAATCAGCATCAGCGCTGTAGCTGCCCAGCACCCCCGCGCACACAGTCTGCACCCACATTCCTAGCTCAAGAATCTCACTCCTTGGGGCCCACTTGGGTGGCGCAGTGGTAGCACAGTGCTCTGTGATGCTGGGTCCACATGGGAAGGTCCCAAGTTCGAATCCAGACGTCTTCCTGTACAGGGCGGGCGTGCCCATGCCCGTGATCCCCGTGGGCGGAGGCGGAGGCTGGATGGTGGTATGCAGACCCTGTTGAGATGTCTCTCTGTCTTGCATGGAAGAAATAAACTTGAGAAAAGAAAAGAAAGAACAAAACCCCGGACAACAGAAACCCTGAAACGAGCCTGACTGTCTGGGGGTGGACTGCACGTTTTACTTTCCAGAGAGTATCTCCCTGTCCATCCCAACCAGAAATTGCAAACAGAGCGTTTGTCACCCTGGCCAGGTAAGGTAGTGATTGGCGCCGCCCTATTCTCCATACTGTTTGGAATGCGTTTAAGAAAAGCCTCATTTGCACTCAGAAGTTAAATACTGCTGTCTCTTCTTCTTTTTTTTTTTTTTGGAGAGGTTTTTATTTTTTTATTTTATTTATTTTTTTGCTAGAGGGTGCCAGAGAGACAGAGAAACAGAAAGCGAGAAATC
>NW_006208936.1:392949-413229 GCF_000334495.1 Tupaia belangeri chinensis
CCGGCGCCTGCTGGGGGCAGCTGCGTTGGCCCTGGGGGGCGCCCTGGGACTGTACCACACGGCGCGGTGGCACCTGCGCGCCCAGAACCTTCATGCCGAGCGCTCAGCTGCTCAGGTAAGGCCTGGCCGGGCCGCGATTGGGTCGCTTGGATCAGCGCCGAACTCGCGATCCCTGGTTCCCCAGGGATTCAGGAGTTGCCTCCTGTGCCCGGTTGTGACCTTGGGCAAGTGACTTAGTCTTTAGTCTCTGAACCCGCAGCGTCCCCACCTGTGAAAATCGGGGCACTCCTGATGCCCAGCACCTAGAAGTGTTGGTATTTCATCGTTTTTCTAACGTGTTTTAAGGAGACCTTAATTTTAAAAAGTCACTATTATTCTTTCTTCTATGAGAGAGACCCTTCCAAAAGAGTCCTGTCACGCTGCCGTCCTTACCCCAGCCCTCCAGCCAGCCTGGGCTGTGGGCGCCCCCACTGGTCTCCCTGCAGAGAGACCAGGGATAACAGCCATACAGTCCTGAGTCCCATACAGTCCCATGTAGGTCCGTTTGAAGGCAGCTGCAACCTGCTTAGCCCAGGCTGGACCTTAAGGAGACTTATTTTGGGGGCCAGCAGGTGACCTGGTGGTTAAGGCGCTGGACACTCCCACATGACTGACCATGGTTCAAGTCCCGGACCTGGTGTCTTGCTTTCTCACTTTCCTTCTCTCTGTGCATCTGTCTTTCTCTGGTCAAATGAAAATAAATAAATGAATGAATGAATACATAAAAGTAAATAAATAACTCTAAAAAAAGAGACTTCTTTTTTAGAGAGATTTTTGCTAGAGGGCATGTGTGCTTGTGGATGACACATAGAGACAGGGAGAGAGAAGGTGAGAAATCTCCTGGAGGGATGGCCTCTCCGCAATCTCTTCTCCACTCTCCTCTCGGGATCTTGGGCACGCACGCACACACGCCCGGCGTGAGTTTAAGCCACCAGGTCCGGGACTTGAACCGCGGTTGACTACGTGAGAGTCCAGCGACATAGCTATTACGCCAACTGCTGGTCCCAATACTGCCGTCTCTTCTTTGGAGGCAGCTCTGGAGAGGGCCTCTTTGTTGGCCAGGTGTTACTGAAGATCGAATGCGCCTGACGAGCTAAGGATGCTGTCCGCTGCTGCGTGTGGGGACGGATTGCCTGTCCGGTCCTCTTCGCGGCCACCCTTGTACTTCATGTCTGTGACAACCTGGTGGAGCGGCTCCAGCCTGACTTCTGTGTGAGGGGCCCGGAGTCAGCGATAGGGTGGCTCACTTCAGGTTTAAGTCCTTCTCCCGGAGCCCTGGCTCCTGTGCGTCGGCTGCAGGGAGGGTGCTAGGGTTGCCGGGGCACAGTTGTTTCCCACGGCAGTAGTGCGGCCAGCGCTGTCGATCTTGGGTGTGTGCCCTCGCTGTGCTGCAGGGGTGTGAGGCAGCGGGGGGCAGATTCCACCTGGACGCTCACTCTGAAGAGGGGCTGCTTGGAGGGGGGTGGACGAGAGCAGTTTCCATGAACTCCTGTCCGGGCTTCATAGCAGCAGGGTCATTGTGGGGGTCTCCTCGGGTTGAGCAGGGCTCCTTCCCGTGTGGGGGGGCTCCTTGACCAGGGCCGCCCTACGGAATGTCTCCCCAACACAGCTGGCGGAACCACGGAATGTGGCTGTCACTCCCAGGCCTGGGGCTGACAGCGCGAGGTCCGCGAGCTGGCAGGGTTGGCTTCCGGGGGGCTGTCTTCCTGGCTCAGCCTCCAGCCTTGTCCTCACATGGCCCTTCCTCGGTGCACGCTCGGAAGGGAGAGCTCTCGGTCCCAGGGGGTCAGTGCCTTCCCCTATGACCGCCTTTAACCTTGAAAAAAATGACTTATTCTTTTTTATGGTCAGAGTGCACATGTGCTTAAGAGGAAAAGAGAGAGAGAAAACCGTGATTACCTTCTGAATGCCGTCCCCACGTGTCCGTTGATGGTTAGGGCATCAAAATACGATTTTTTTTGGAGGGAGGTTAATGTTTTGTCCCCCAAACGTTTCTGTCTTGGAATTTGGTCTCCAGTGTAGTAATGTTGGGAGTGATGAGGCCTCAGGGGTACTGACTGGGTCGCAGAGGTGCCAGCCTCATAGGTGGGTCAGTGAGAGATGCAGCGGCTCTAGCGCGTCTGCCAGGCGTTCGTCTCGTGAGCATGGGCCGTGACACAGCTGCCACCCTCTGCTTCTGATGACAGTGCCACAGTGGCTCCATACCAGCCACATACCTTTGGGTTCTCCAGCCGCTGAAGTCGAACGTCAAATAAACCTCTCTTCTTTATAAATATTTCTGCCAGCAGTGTGATATGGGGGCAGGGAGACACGCTTAGCTCTGGATCCGAAGCGTGTAACTCTGTGTTCTAAAGCAAGGCTGATTGCTTTAGGAAGCCCCGGTGCGTCTGCCCCCCTAAGCTGGAATCTCTGTTCACCTGAGTACACCTGCCAGGGCTGGTGCGATGGAGTCAGAAGGCCGGCTCAGTCAGCGTTGCTCATGGAGCTCCACCGTAGGAAGGAGCCTTGGCGCCAGCCCTTGGAGGCTGGTCGGCGTGTGGTGGAAACAGCCCTGACTGAGCTTCATCTGTGGCTGCTGCCCCTCAGCCCGTGTGCTCCAGGGCGGGCACTTCTTTCTGTCTGGTCGGTGTTTTCGATCAGGACAGTGATAAAACACCATAGATGTGGACAGGGCAGGGCTTGGTATGGAAAGGGGTTTCCTGGCCCCTGGGTGAAGGGAGCAAAGGGCTGGAGAGGTGGGGGCTGCAGAGGCCACCTGCCCTGGGCCTGCCATTGCGGCTGCCGTGCCACATGAGCGGGTGTCCCTTCATGCAGTGTGCGTGACCGTTGGGGACGCCCCACGTACTGCATGGACATTGGTGACCTAGGCCAGCGTGTGTCGTTCTGCTGATCCCTTGAGGCAGGGAGTGGCTTCGTGACCTCCAGTTCCACAGCTGTCCCTCCCTCCCTGTGAACTCGCCAGCTTCTTGCTGGTCGTTTTCATCTAAACCTCGGAGTGTCCCCGGCTGTTCGCACCACCCCCGACCTGCTGCCTTCTCAGTTATTTTCCCCGTGTTGGACTCACGCAAGCTTATTTATTTTTTTTCTTTCACGAGGAGACGAGAGAGACAGGGACCCTTGACAGGTCTCAGCGCAACACCGTCTCCTCCTGCCTTCCCTCGGGCTTCCAGCCCGTCAGGATCATGCACACACGGTCCCTGGGTGTAACAGGCTGAACTGGGATTCGAACCCTGGTCTTCCCTGTGGCTCTAGAATCGCACAGCAGCATGCTATGGTGCCCCCCGAGGCAGGGTCTTTTCTCCTGGGACATTGAAGCAGCATCCCAGTTCCGACCAATCTCTCCTGCTCCCTGCCCTGAGTCATTAGGTCTGGGTCTTCCTTGTCCTCAGGACAATGTCCCAAGTCCCCAGTGTGGCAGGACGGGCCTGCATGACTGGGCTCCTCTGCCATTTCCTGAATAGCCTTCCACCCCCAAGTACTCTGAACCCCTAAGTCCTCTGTGGGCCCCAACCAAGAGCAGTCTGCTGATTGTGATGACAAAACAACTGGGTTTGTGATCAGCCTCTTTTTAAAAAACTCGTGTCACCCCGGGCTGGCTCAGGGTTACCCCTGTGATAATGGCAAGCCCAGAGCTCTGTAGGAGGCTGTGCCCACGAGGCTGGCTGTTGGTTCTGGGAGGAGAGGCAGTCTGTAGAAAATGGGGTGCGTGTGAGTGTGTGTGTGCGCACACGTCTGAGTGTGAAGTATCTGCCTGCAGTTGCCACTTGAAGTGTGTGTTTGTCAAGAGCAGCGCAGTGCTGTTGACATATAATGTGAGCCGCATGTGCAAGGTCCAGGTGTAATTTTTATTTTTTTTTTAATTGCTAGAGTGCATGTGAAAGGGAGAGAGGGGGAAGGAGAGTCCCCGGTGGGGCGTGTCCATGCTGCGTTCCCCCATTCCTAATGACGTCAGGATATTGGGCGCGTATGCACACGTGCCCGGCGTCTTTTTCAAGCCCCTGGGGCTGGAGTTTGATCCGCAGTTGGCCATATGGGTCTGGCTCCCCGTGCTCAGTGCCCAGCCGCCGTACCGTGGGGCTGACCCTCAGGTGTGGCTTTCAGCGTTGTTCTTAACCACTTTAAACGTGTTAGCAGAAACAAGGGATATCATTTACGTCATCTGTTTTTCTCTCACCCAGTAGATCTAAAATATTTCTATTTCTAGATACACAATCAATATGAAACACGATCAATGAGCTCACCCACGTACTTTGACTTGTACGCAGTCTTTGGAGTTGGCGTGTGTTGTATGATCCTAGCACAGGAGGATGGGTCTGTACGTTTTCCGGGACTTAGGCTGCCTTTATTTGCTATCTGACAGTGGACGGTTCAGAGTGAGGATAACGGTAACGGGTAACAGTGTAAGCTAGATCGGTAAAAGAGCCAAGATCATGCTCCACGCACTCAGCTCTAGAGCGCTAAATCAGGTTTGGTTTAAAGTGACTACACACATGTAATCAAAACACCTTACACATGTTACAGATACTTTCAAATACATTCTGAATCTCAGAGGTTAAATTTCTAGTGTGAAATACATTTTTGGTATCTGTATTCTGTATTTCTGACAGGTGTTAAGTGCTGAATTCATTATATTTAATTCACAGACGGGGGCTGGCTGAGCAGTCACTGCCCTCTGTCAGGCCAACCCATGTGTGGACGTTTTGGGCTTGTGTCTGGAGACCCCCCTACCCCGAACACGTTGCACCTGTGCGTGCCGTGATCAGGCCTGGCTGAGGCTGGGGGAGGATGGTGGCATGAAGACTGTGTTGGCGGTTCTTTCTCTTTGTCTCTCTCTCTCTCTGTCTCTTTCCATTGTAGAGACAGGAAAGCCATGTATAAGCTGCGGTCATTTTTTAGGGTCATTAGCTTCTCCCCCGCCCCAGCACACACTGTGATTTCTGTCCCGAGCTCTTCCCCGCATTCACAGCCCGGCGAGTCCTCACGGAGCTGAGCATGGGACCTTCTGGGTTTGTGTCTACGGATGGGGGGGAGGCAGGCCGCCCTGGGCTTGGGTTCCGCAGCTTGTGGACGGCAGGTCTGAAATTCACATGCTGACCATCCGGCTTCTGTGTCTCTGCTCTCAGCCACCAGCCAGGCGCCGTGTCCTCTTTAAGGCATACCTGGAAGTACGTAAAATGGAGCCCCGAATTTCTATTGTGGAGTTGGGTTTGAGGAACGTTGGTGGGAGTCGTGATTAGGGCGCGAGCTGGAGTCCAGGTTCATTCTGGGGCCTCTCTTCCCAGCACGGTCCTGGACGCACCTGGGCTTGAGGATTCCCTCCATAATTGGCACCTGCCTGGGCGGTCCTGGGGGCAGTGTGGAAGGCCGCAGGAGGCCACGACCGCCCCAGTGGCCTGGCTGCACCCCGGCCAGCCCCTCCACCCTATGAAGCGAGGGCCCGTGGTCCTGTAGCACTGAGCCCTGGACATTGCATCCCCAGACAGCCTGTCCAGCTGTGCCGGGCCGACCCAGCTGATCCGAGGCGGAGGTCTGCAGCAGTGCCTGGCAGCTTGATTTGCTAAGGAATGCTCAGGGACCCAGGCAGAGGGCACTGTCTCCCCCAGAACCCCGGTGGGAGGGATTGAGCCCCTTGGAAGGGTTTGCTGTGAGGTGGCAGTGTTTTCCCTCAGCCGTGCCTTGGGCCTGCCCTGTGGGTACCCGTGTGTGTCCCCATAGTGAGCGCCTCAGCCATGGCCACATGCTGCTGTGCCCGTCCTGCCATGTGGGCCCCGGGGAGAAGGCCAGTGCCTGCCCGCCCTTCAGCGGTCCCCAGGCCTTCGTATTGCTGGGGTACCTCGCACGAGGCCCTTTTCAGCTGCTGCTTCTTTCTTTTCTTTTTCTTTCTCTTTTTAAGTTTGTTCTTCCATGACAGTGAGGGACAGACAGCAGCAGTCATCGCACGGCGGTCCACCCCCGGTCCCAGGTCCCGGGCAGCCCTGGTCGAGGACACCCGCTAGCGCCGTGGGCCCGCCGTGTCAGCACTGTGCCACCCTCTGGCCCGCGTTTTCTTGACGTGTTATGTTCTTCGGGCGGAGGAGGTAGGCGGGGGCGTGCTGAGAACCCCAGAGCTGATGGTGGCACGTCCTCCCTGTGTGCGCACGACGTCTGTGAAGGCCCTGCAGGGTTCCAGGATGGCTCTTCTCGCAGGTCCCGGGAGCAGCCGGGTCTGGTCACAGCCTGGAGTCTGGGAAGACGGCTGCTGCAGGGTCCTGTGGGAGCTTGGACATCGGCTGCTGCTCCACCGGAGTGGCAGGCTGTCCCCAACTTCCCCTTCCGGCTTGGAGGGCCACCCCCAGCGCAGATGCGATTGCCACTTAAGCGCAAATCCGGTCTCTGTTGGGAGAGACGCCAGTGTCCTGCTGGGTCCATGGCACAACCGGGCCGGTTCGGTCCACCTGCGGGCTGGGGCCTGCCACCATGCCGCTGCTCTGCGGTCGGCTGGTGCGCAGCGTGGCTCAGGCCGAGGAGCAGCCGAGATCCCCACTCCCATAAGCATGATGGTTCTCTCGGCGGCGGCGTGGCCAGCTAGAAGTCAGGTGCAAGGTGGGGAGGTCACGGTGCGATGCCTGGAAAGGTGCCCCTGGCCGTCTGAGCGGACAACGTCCCTGCATGTCTCCATTGATTTTCCTTAAAGGATGCACCTCAGTTTAACGTCTTAGGAATTCTGACAGGGTATTTAAAGATGTCTGCAAGTCAACAAATACCTTAATCATGTCACTTACGAGCCCGGCTACGGAAGAGCAGGAGCGGTCTCTCTCCAGCCTGCTTTCATATGAAGGACGCTCACTTTAAAAGCTTGTATCTACTTTCAAGTGTGTGTGTGTGTGTGTGTGTGTGTTGGGAGGTGGTCTGAAGAGGTAACAAATAGCCCTCTTTCTTACTGCTCTGGGCGATGGAAGCCAGCTTGGAGACATTGACATAAAAACCACAAGCCGCCTGAGTATTTTTAAGAGACTGAAAAATAACAAGAGATTCAGGGAATTATTTTGGAGACAGTTTCCAGAAATTTGATATAGGTGAACAGTGAATTTTCATCAAATGAATTTTTTTTCTTTTAAAGGAGCAACTTTAAGAGCAGAATCTAGCAAGACAGGTATAAAAACAGATTTTTCTTTCCATTCATTTCTGGTTTTTCCTTCCATTTTCTTCTTTTTGCATTATGTTGATTTTCCTCTCTTGTTTTTACGTTGGTAGGTGATTCAGTGGGTCTCTCCTTGCCATTTATCGTAAGGGTTTCCATTTCTTTTTTTTCTTTTTTCTTTTTTTTTTCCCCCGAGAGGTTTTTGCTCTAGGGATCCTGCGCTCACCAGAAAGACAGAGAGACAGAAAGTGAGAAATCCCCCCCCAGGGGGGATGGCCACGCTGCAGTCCCTTCTCCTCCGTTCTCTTCTCGGGATCTTGGGCACGCACGCACACGCGCCTGGTGTGAGTTTAAGCCACCAGGTCCGGGACTCGAACTGCGGTCGACTACATAGGAGTTCAGCGACATAGCCATTACGCTAACTGCTGGTCCCTCTATTTCTTTATTACCTATTCTCAGATGGCTTTTTCTTTGCATGTGTCGGTTACCGCCTTAGGACTTACCCGGTTTGGACTTGGAAGGCTCTCTTTCCTTAAGTTAGGCTGTCTCTCCGGCTTTGGTTCCTTTTTTCTAGTTTGTTTACGAGGTCTGTATTATGTGGCTCAGCAGATAAGCCCCGGTGACGGCCATCAAGAGACGATGGCATTACCATCTTAAAAAAAAAACAAAAAAAACAGGGAAGCAGGGGACGTGAGACACTGCAGTTGCAGTCTCTGCTTTGAAGCTTCCCTGGGTAGAACTGAAGCTCAGTTGACTGATCACTTACCGATTAAGAGCCTTGGGCTTAATATGTTGCTTCCTCGAGTCCATTGCGCCCTGTGCCTGGTGTACCTCAGCTGTCCTGGTCAGTGGGGCTGGCTCCGTGTTCCGTAAGCAGTGGGTTCTCTGTCTGGTCTGGTTCCATGTCCGGAGAAGAAAATCCGTTTTCAGCACGCTGTGTGTTAGTACGCGTGGCTTCTCATTCCGTTTGGGCCTGATTAGCTGTTAGACTGGAATTAGGATATAGAAGCGATTCTCTTTTGCAAATACAGAATACCTTTTTATTTTATGTATTTATTTTTTTAAGAGTGTTTTTGCTATAGGGCGTGTACACTTAAGAGAGAGAGAGAAAAGAAGCAAGAAATCACCCCCTGGGGGTGGCGGAACCGCAGTCCCGTCTCTTCTTCTCGGGATTTGGGGCACGCATGCACGTGGACCTGAAGTGAGTTTCAAGCCACTGGGTCTGGGACTTGAACCGCAGTCAACTCCGTTTAAGTCCAGTAGCCTAACCATTACGCCCTTTGCTGGTTCCTACAAATACCTTTTTAAAGATTAATAATTTGAAGAACCTAGTGAGACTTGAACCTTCGCCTGTCTGTATACCTTGGTTCTTCTTAGCTGGGGCAGTTTTGCTCATGTAAGATTTTTTTTTTTTTCTTAAGGTTTTTGCTATAGGGCCCTTGGCTCGCTACAGAGCAACAGAGACAAAGTGAGAAATCATCCTCTAGGGACAGTCCCTTCTCCTCTATTTTCCTCCTGGGATTTTTGGGCATGCATACACACATATCCAGTGTTTTTTCAAGCCACCAGGTCCAGGACTCAACGTGGTTGGCATGTGGAAGTCCAGCGACATAACCGCCATGTCACCTGCCGGCCCCACCCTTGTAGACTTTGACAATGTCTGGGGGCATTTTTAACTGCCATGCCTGAGGTGGGGACAAGGGGCACTAATGACATTTAATGGCCAAGGAAACCACTAAGTACCCACAGTGTGAAGGACGCCCCTGTGACAGAGAGGCAGTGTCTAAGCAATGTTGACGTCAGGGAATTCAACTCCACTTCTTTCAAAAGTTTAAGTCAGTGGCAGGTGTGTTTTCCCACCTAGTTAGTTGCTTTTTAGTGGTCAATTTTTTTTCCTTCCATTTTCATGAATAGTGAAACAAATACATATTCAGCGATCTAAACATTTGTGCATGTGTGCAGTTAAATAGGGAAAGGCAAAGCGTACCAACTGGCTTTCCTTCATCTGTAATAATATTACTGTTATGGGAACCAGCAGTTAGCATAATGGCTATGTCGCTGGACTCCCACGTAGTCGACCGCGGTTCGTGTCCCAGACCCGGTGGCTTAAAACTCACGCCGGGCGCATGTGCGTGCATGCCCAAGATCCCGAGAGGAGAATGGAGGAGAAGGGGTTGTGGCGTGACCATCCCCCCTGGGGGGGGATTTCTCACTTTCTGTCTCTAATGTCTCTCTCTGTCTGTCTGGAGAGCGCACGCGCCCTATAGCGGAAAATCTCTCCAAAAAAAAAAAAAATATTACTGTTAAAGTATGGACTGCATTGCTTTTTTATTTCAATATATTTGGACCATATACCAGGGTACTTCAAAAAGTTCATGGAAAAAAGGAATTTCAGTACAAATTTACTTGCGTGCAAATAAAAAAGTGAAATCCAGGTGCAGGGTTTTTTTTTGTTTGTTTTTTTGTTTTCATAGTATACATTTCCCATTTCCTTCTGGAAGACAGACCCCTTGTACATAAGAAATGGTGGTTTTTCAGGAAACATTCGTTTAGTGGCTAAGAACCAGGGGACTCATTGATTAATGTTAATAAGTACTAGATTTTCAGTTAGGTCTGGTGAAAGACCAGCTTAACTCAGAAGCTATACACGGGTGATTGTCTCTAGAAAAAAGGTTATTTTTATTGTTACTGAAGTTTATAGGAGTCTGCGTTCTGCCTGCTAGATTTTGAGCTGGTCGTTTGTATTGGCTTTTGAATGTTTTATTTCCCTCTTTTGTGGTTCTAAAATACATTCTTCAGGGGACAGGGGAACAAAAATAACACAAGTTAGACCTTACAAAAGGGAAAAGAAAGGGAAAATTCTCATTCACTTGCTCATTGCTGACACCCAGTGACCATAGAACTCCTTAGGGGCCAAGGATAAAATGTAGTGTGGTGGTTGAAGCAACGGTTCGAGTCCCGGACCTGGTGACCTGCTTTCTCACTTTCCCTTTTTTTTTTTCTCTCTGTCTTTCTCTGGTCAAATTTTAAAAAATAGCAACAAATAAAATAAAATAAATAATTCTTTAGAAAATATGTTGCTGTCTGAACTATTCTTTTCTTTCTTTTTTTTTTTTTTAATAAACAGGCTTTTACTTGCCAAAGGGCAGGCCCACAAATGAGGAGAGCTATTAATTAGAGGCTTCCTTGGCTTTATCGCGATGTGTTTTGTTTAAATTGTTTCCTGTTCTCTCGCTCTTTCCTCTCGACTGGGTTGCCCTTATCTCTCCTCTTCCTGTTCTGTCGGACAAGCACGGCATCAGCACTTTGTCAGTGTTTGCTTTTCCCTGGTGGCAGCCTCCCCGCGCCCTCGCCCTCTGCTCGTCAGCCGCCCCATCTCAGTGGGCGAGGAAGACCTCTACGAGTCCATTCCGGGTAGACGTGGGTGTTCTGAAGGCATCGCAGTGGCACCGCGCTGTGTCCCTGTTGTGTCTTCCGAGTCACATGGCAGAGTCGGTGGAAGAGGCCCGAGGCCATCAGCCATTTGTAGCTGAGGGAAGTGGTCATTGCTGGGTGCAGTGACCGGCCGACACGGTGCCGTTGGGAGTGGCCATGGGGAGACCTAGGCCCACGTTTTCCTCTGCGTGTGCAGTTGGCGTTGCCTCCCACCTCGCGCTGCAAACCCTAGACTCCGTTACAGCTTGGCCTTCATGACATAGAAAGCTCCTTTCTTGGGACCAGCAATTGGCGTAATGGCTATGTCACTGGACTCCCATGTAGGCGACTTCGGTTCAAGTCCCGGACCCAGTGGCTTAAACTCACACCGGGCTTGTATGTGTGTGTGCGTGCCCAAGGTCCTGAGAGAAAAATGGAGGAGCAGGGATTGCGGTGTGGCCATTCCCCCTGGAGGGGTGATTTCTCGCTTTCTGTCTCTCTGTCTCTGTCTTTCTGGCGAGCACATGTGCCCTATAGCATAAAAAGTCTCAAAAAAAAAAAAGTAGGCTCCTATCTCAAACGTTTTTTGTCGTTATGCAGTGACTTTTCACTATAATGGGAGCTGGGTCACACAGAGTCACTCTGGGCCCAGCCCAGAGTTGCTATGAGGCTGTGGCCCTGCAGGCTGGGGCCACAGGAGAGGCCCGGGTTCCGCCCCTGTGCAGCAGGGCCAGGCGTGGGGCCAGGCTCAGCATCATGCCCCTGCGATCCCAGCTGACCAGGAGGCTGGCCTGCCGAACTCAGTGAGGCCCTGTCTTTAAAAAAAAATAAAGAAAAAATTGTGTGATTCTGAACTTTATTAATAGCTCATCTGGAGCTGAAATTCAGAAACCTTGATCCATCTGAGGAGAAGTAGGTTCTTTTCCTCTGCTACTAATTTCTCTCTTCCCCGCCTTTCGGCTAAGTGCAGGATCTACCAATTTGGCTAAAGCCACACAGCCAGTTTTTAACCTCTTGACCTGTGCATTGAGCCTTTTCTGTCCCTGCCTTTCCCTGTTAATTAGAAATTTTAAAATTGGGTTATTGCAGTTCCTTGATTATTAGACAATCTTATTTTTGCTTCCCAAACTGCATGGAATGAACTGACTTATGGGGTGAATTTATGTGGCTGTTCCTTTCGTCTGAACTGAGTTGGAGGGTGTGGAGGTGTAGAGAAGGCGCATTACTCATCCTGATCTGACCCACACTGCGGACCGCTCTCCTGGCTCCGCTGTGACTAGATTACTGAGCCCCCGTGGTAGATGACGTGGTGCCAGGTGCTATGGGGGTACAGGGAACTTCAGAACATTCGTGGAAAATGGAATTAAAGTAGGAGTTTATTCTGGTACAAAAAGGTTTGAAATCCGTGGTGCCATAGTTAAGGCAGCTGAATCCCACACAGCTGACTGGCGGGTTCAAGTCCTGGACCAGGTAGCTTGAGAAGCACGCCAGGAGCGTGTGCAGAAAGGAGGGAGAAATGGAGAAGGGATTGTGGCGTGGCCATTCCGCATAGGGCTTGCTTCGTCACTGCCCCCCTCTGTGCCTCTCCAGCAAGCACATGCATCCTCTGGCAAAAATTAAGAAAAAGGAGAGAGTCCATGCTAGTTTTTTTTTTTTTTGGAGAGATTTTTCACTGTAGGGCGCGTGGCACTCGCCAGACAGACAGAGATATAGAGACAGAAAGCGAGAAATCACCCCCCAGGGTGCATGGTCACACCACAATCCCTTCTCCTCCATTCTCCTCTCGGGATCTTGGGCACGCACGCACACGTGCCCGCCTGGCGTGAGTTCTAAGCCACCGGGTCCGGGATGCGAACCACGGTCGACTACGTGGGAGTCCAGCGACATAGCCATTACGCTAACTGCTGGTTCCCCATGCTAGTTTTTTATAAGTATTTTTCACAGACACAGAACACCCCCGTTTTAATAGGAGCCTGACAAGGACCTGCCCTCAGGGAGCCTATAAACCGGTGCTGAGATTTTACAAGTTCACCGTCAGCTCTGATCATAGCTAACCACTATATTAAAGGAGTTCGCTAACTGGGTGTGGGGAGGTCCTGCCCTTCTCCATGCCCACGTTACGTGGGAGGATACCGTTTCCTCAGGACCCTCCCGGGTCTGCATGCTGGCTGTGAGGCCAACTCACCTGGGAGGTTTGGGTGTGTGTCTGCGGTACCCATGTGTCCGTGTGTGAAGAGTGGTGGGATCAGCAGTTAGCGTAATGGCTATGTCCCTGGACTCCCGTGTAGTTGACCGCAGTTCGCATCCCGGACCCAGTGGCTTAAACTCACGCTGGGCGCGTGTGCTTGCGTGCCCAAGATCCCAAGAGAATGGAGGAGAAGGGATTGTGGTGTGGCCATCCCCCCTGGGCGGGTGCTTTCTCGCTTTCCGTCTCTCTGTCTCTGTCTGGTGAGTGCATGTGCCCTATAGCAGAAACCTCTCCAAAAAAAAAAAAAAGAAAGAAAGAAAAAGAAAAAACCTGCGATGAGCCAGGACTGGCCGGGGGAGGGGCCAGCATCCGGGCCCTATTGAAGGTGCTCTCTTTCTGTCTCATCTCTGTCTGTCTGTCTTGATCATGGAAGAAATAAACAAATAAACCTTAAAAAAGTCCTTTCCATGGGCCAGCAGGTGGTGTGGGGGTGAAGGTACTGGACCGTAACCACGGGACTGCATTGACAAAGCCAACCCCAGTTCCAGTCCTAGACCTGGTGGCTTGTTTTCCCCCTTCCTTTTCTCTCTCTCTCTCTCTCTGGTGACTATTGTTAAGTTAAAAAAATAAATAAATAAAATTGAATAAATAATTCTTAAAAAAAGAATAAAGTCCCCTCCAGTGCAGAGGCAGCCCTTGGAGTGTGGACTTGTCACCTGAGCACGGCATGCCTGATGCCAGGTGGGAACCCCTGTCACCCCGAGCTGGGCGAGGAGCCCTGTCCTGGCATCCGATTGCTGCTGTTTTGCCAGGGCCTGGGGGAGGGTCGGGCCGCCCGTGTGCTGACAAGGAGCGCTTGCTTTGGGGACCCACAAGTGTCATTGTCAGAGAACGTGAACTCCTCACTTACATGTCGTCTGTTTGCTGAAGACCTTTGGCTCTGAAGAGTAAGTAAAACCCCTCGTTGGGACGTCTGCGGGAGCCAGTGTCGGGCGGCACCCAAAGCTTCTCCTTGGTAAAGGCTTAAACGCGGGGTGCGTCACGTCGTAATCTGGGGAACGTTTAGTTCATCGAGTCCTGCTTCCCCTGGGTTAAAGACTGCAGATCGACCCTGGCCAGACATCCCGCAGGTTGGTTTTTAGCCTCCTGGTGGTCTCATTTGAAGTGGGTTTTTCTGATGTTCTTTTCGCATATCGTAAACGCGGTGTTTCACATTGGTGATTTCTGCTTAATCCGGCCCTCAGGTCGCGGCGTTTTGACAGTCATTACAAAACTGTTTTCCGAAGGCGGGCCCATTTCAGTGTTTCTTTTTCATCTCTGTGTAGCATCAGGAAATAAATTGATGCCGGCATTCAAAACAAGTATTGTCCTAATTGGAGGTTGGCCCCGTATTTTACACGGAACCGGTCTTCGTTTCTTGTAGCTTTTGACACCGGGAATTAGCATAAAACGGTTTTTGCGATGTTCCGTGGTTGGTGATAGGCTGTAATTAATGCTCAGAGTTTCGAGTGAACGTAATTGACAATAATGAGAATTTAATTTGACGTAGGAGTTTTGTGGTGCAGTTTTCAAGACAGATCGAATGCACGGATTTCTGATTCCGGGGTCTGCAGCGGAGAATTGAATGCGCTGAATTCCCTGTGGGGGCCCGTGCAAGGTTTCTGTTTACAAACCCAAGCAGGCCATCTGCAGCTTTCCGTATTCAGGTCCGCGTGATGGGGCCTCTGGAGGACAGCAGAGATCTGTATTGCGTTTCAGCCGGGCAGCCCCCTCGCGCTGTTCCGTTAAGCTCATCAGTAGGGGTGTATCTTTGTTGTTGAGTGTAGCGTTTTACTGACTTTTGCAGAGTACTGTTTCTGATTGTTGAAAGTCTACTCTGTTATACTCTTTACATAGGAGTGTATATAAATATTTATTATTTGTTTATTCTTAGATGGTGTGTGTACTTGCCAGAGAAAGAGCGAGAACGTCTCCCAGTAGAGAGAGAGAGCCGCGATGGAGATGGGCCGCCATCCCTTTCCCTCCGTCATGCCTCCCCATCAGGATTCCGGGCGTGCCCATGTGCCTGGTGTGTCTTCCACGCCTCTAGGGCTGGGACCCGAGCGTCAGCTGGCCATGCGGCACCTGTCCCCGGGTACACAGCACCTTACTGTTGTGTCACACTGCTCGTCTCATACCTACCTGTAGATAAACCTTTCATTTTAGAACAGTTTTAGATTTTCTACTCTGTTATACTCTTTACATAGGAGTGTATATAAATATTTATTATTTGTTTATTCTTAGATGGTGTGTGTACTTGCCAGAGAAAGAGCGAGAACGTCTCCCAGTAGAGAGAGAGCCGCGATGGAGATGGGCCGCCATCCCTTTCCCTCTGTTACGCCTCCCCATCAGGATTCCGGGCGTGCCCATGTGCCTGGTGTGTCTTCCACGCCTCTAGGGCTGGGACCCGAGCGTCAGCTGGCCATGCGGCACCTGTCCCCGGGTACACAGCACCTTACTGTTGTGTCACACTGCTCGTCTCATACCTACCTGTAGATAAACCTTTCATTTTAGAACAGTTTTAGATTTACAGAAATGTTCCAGAGACATCCAGAACATTTCCAGTGTCCAGCCTCCAGCCTGTGACTGGCATCTTAGGTTGCCATGGCACCTGGGTCACCACCAGCAAGCCAGTGTCCCTGTGTCATTGTTAAGTCCGTCCTTCTCCTCCTGTCCCTTTACTGCCCCAGGACCCCCTGCGGCGCCCACGCTGCAGTCAGTCCCCATGTCTCCTTAGGCTCCTCCTGGCCCTGACGGTTTCTCAGGCTTTCCTTGTTTTGACAACCTGGACGGTTTTGAAGGGCAGTAGACAGGCGTCTCGTACCCTGGTTTTCACTTGAGGGCTGTCGGATGCTTTTGTCATAGTTACGGGTTTTGGGAAGGAGGGTCCCGGAGGTAAAGGGACATTCTTGTCCCATCCCGTCAAGGTGACGTGCTGTCCACATGCCTCGTCACTGGTGGTGTTGCCCTCGGTCACTGGCCGAGGCCGGTCGTCGGGTGTCTGTGTAGAGTACTTTCCCCCGTCCACACCGCGGGCTTTGGAAGGAAGCGCTGCGAAGAGCAGGAGGGAAGCTCCCCCCTCCTACATTGGTTACGTGGGGCTCCGTGGGGGAGACTCGCCTGTCCTCCCTTGGGAGCATTGCAGCACAGTCCCTTGGCCTGTTGCAGAGGGGAGGGAGACCGGGCACCAGCAGCTTGCAGAACGTGGCCCTGAGACCTGCTTCAGGCCTGCTGACCGACCCGGGCCAGAGCTCTTCCGGCTGAGTGAGCTCCCAGGCGCTCTGGTGCATGCTCACAGGAGGCACCTCTGCTGGGACTGCCATCGAACCCTGCCCCCTTTGTCCCCTACACGTACAGATGTGCTGCCCAGGGTCACACCAGCTGGCTGCCAACCTTCCCCCTGCACAGCTTCTGGCCCGAGGTTCCCTGCAGGCCCCTGTCCTGACCGGTGCTGTGGGCCCGTCCACCTCTGGGCTGTGTCCATGAGGGGCTCGCTTTGTGTGAGCCCACGCTGTTCCTCTGCATTCTGGATAACCTCATCCTCGGGGGGATGGCCTCAGGCTGTGTCCAGGGAGAGGCTACTAGCCGCTGAGAACTCTGCCTGGGAGCAGTGACTGGCCGGAGCAGGGAGGGCCTTCGATATCAGGCTTGTTTGAGAACTCTGTGTGAGAGAGAGAGAAATAGAATGAGGGGGAGGGAGACAGTGGCCCCAGCAAGGCCGTGTTCACGTGTTCAGGTTGCAGCAGATCCAGCTCCGGGCGTCGCGCCTCGTGCCTGGCCGTCCGGCTAAGCACACCTGCTCACGTGGAGGGCAGTGGCCCGGAGAGGTCTCTGTGGACTCCAGGTCAGGGCAGTCCTCATCTCAGGTGCTGTGGGGACGATGGGCTGCCACAGGGATCCCGGTGCAGTGCGCAGAGCCCCGATGGCCCTCCCCACCCAGCCAGGTCAGCCCCTGCCCGGGTGCAGTGAGGGGCTTCAGGGGTGGCCGTCAGCCGAGGTGTGGGCAGGGCCAGAGTTGGCTCACAGCTAGCTTGGGGAGGGCTCGAGGGGCGTCTCCCTTCAGTGGCTGGCTTGACCGAAGTTTCCAGGGAACCTTTTCTAGAGGGAGAAGGGTGACCTTTCTCTGGGTACAGAAAGGGTTGGAGTGCAGGCCTGTGGCTGATTTCTTCTTCCTATCACCTCGTTCTTCCTGAATGGCATGGTTCGAGGATGCGGGTGGAAGGCCAGTTGGGCAGGGACTTCCGTGCCCGGCCTCCCCGAGCCCCGAACGCAGGGTCCGCCGCTTCTGCTCACAGGCGTGTGCTCGCAGGCATGCATTCTGGCTGGTAGCAGCGACTGGCCCAGCCCGGGGGGTGCAGCTGGAGCTCTGCAGAGCCCGGGGTGTGGATGTGCTCCGTGATCCTGGCTGGCTGGGAAAGGCCAGGGAGGACCAAGGCGCGGGAGACCCTGTTGATGGTGTGCGATTTCCTCCTCCTCTGTGTCTCTCTCTGCCTCTGTCTCAGGAAATAAACACATTTTAAACCAGTGAGGACTGAATATGGGCGTGTGCGGTGGTTTTGTGATTGTGTCTGTCCCAGCCCGTGGCCCCGCACATTCATGGTTTCTGTTTGAGATGCAGAATTCTCATCATTTCTTTTTTTTATTTTAATTTTTTTTTTTTTAGAGAGAGGTTTTTGCTATAGGGCACATGTGCTCTCCAGAGAGACCGAAAGTGAGAAATCTTCCCCCAGGGCAGGGCCATGCCTTAATCCCTTCCCCTCCATTCTCCTCTTGGGCTCCTGGGCACGTGCCCGATGTGAGTTTTAAGCTGCCAGGTCCGGGACTTAAGCCGTGGTTGAATACGTGGGAGTCCAGCAATGTACCCATCACACCATCTCCTGGTCCCGTCTTTTTAAAAAAATTTCTATATGACACATGAGTTCACTGGAGAGAGACAGAGGGTGGGGGGCAGTGAGAAAGCACCCTCCCCCGCCCTCCCCGGGGATGGCCACACAGTCCCTTCTCCATTCTCCTCGGATTTTGGACACACATGGATATGCCCTCCTTGTGTGTTTTTTCAAGCCGCCCGGTCCGGGACGTGAACTGCTCAGGGCCCTGTGGGATCTAGCACCGTAACCTCATGCCGCAGGCTGGCCCAAGTTCTAGTAATTTCTAAAGCAAAGCTTGTCCTCTTGTTTAAACTTCCGTTTTGACTAGTTTGGGGTGTAACGGTGAGTGTGGAGGCTTCCTGTGGGAGGACCACGCGGCCTGAGAACCAGGCTCCCATTGGCAGGGAACACTGGGCAGCGTCCCGGGGCTGGCCGAGTCCAGTTCCCCTGGAACTGGCCTGGGAGGCCTTTCTGCCACGAGTGGGATGAAGGGGTGGCGCTGAGGGTTTCCTCTGCCCACGCCGTCCACTCCCGTCCACTCTCCTCTTGGGATTTAGGGACGCACGCACATGTGCTCAGTGTGAGTTTAAGCTGCAGGTTGTCTTTGAACTGCGATCGGCCATGTGGGAGTCCAGCGCCTTAACCTCCGTGCCATCTGCTGGCCCTAGTCACTGTTCTTTTTTTTATTTTTAATAAAATTGCATAAAATAAAAGCCACTTAAAACACCCTGAGGAGTCCCTAGGCCTCAGCATTCTGCCCCACAGGGAGCAGGGACTGTGATCCAGGAGGGGAGGGTCTGGGTGGGGGCCAGGCGCGATCCTTTTCTCAGTGGTGAAGCTGCCGGGGCCAAGGCCGCTCCCCGAGATGGTCTGTGGCGGTCTCACAGAGGAGGAGTAATTTTGCTGCCTACTCTTCCCAGTCAGCAGTGAGACCCAAGGGGCCGGTAGGTGGCGTCAGGGCTAGGGCAGCTGGAGCCTACCTGGCCAGCTCCGAGGTTTGAGTTCTGGACCTGTGGCTTGAAAATCGTGCCGGGTGCATGTGTGTGCATGCCTGCCGAAATCCTGAGAGGAGAAAGGGGGGGAGGGCTGGCAGCACGGTCAGTCTCCCTGATCTCCCCGAGGGGGGTGTGTGTGTGTGTGCGTGTGTGTGTGCGTGTGTGTGCGTGCGTGTGTGATTTCTCACTTTCCCTCTCTCTCTCTGTCTCTTTCAGCAAATGTCTATGTCCTGTAGCAAAAAATTTTTTAAAAATGTCTTCCAGCTGTATAAAATAAAATCCATTTGCTAAAAGACAATATAAAAAGGTATTTTGTTTAAATTGGATCAAAAGCCTAGTTATTGTTTTTTGTAAGTGTGTATAATTATTTCAGTTGCATAATGAGAAAATATTTATCCAATTTATTAGCTAAAAATAAGAAAACCCTGCTGTAAGTATGTGTTCTGGAATCCGTGAGGACGTACTGTGAGAGCAGTTGGGCTGGAACTTCATCATTTTAGTAACTTCCCGTAACAGGAAAATACCAGTGACTTTGAAAAATCTCTTGCATAAAAGAGTTTGACTTTTTGGTTTGAGGAGTATCGTATCAAACTGGTCCCTGGGGTTTCTGGCCCCATGTCTGGAGAAAATATGCTACAAAGCACGAAGTGACCTGGGGAAAGCGCTGGCTCCCGGTGACCCGCCCAAGCCCGTCTGCGTTTGGAACGTGCAGGCGCATCCTCAAGGTCCTCAAGGTCAGCGTGGAGGCCGTCGCTGGTTTGTTGAGCACTTACTGGGGCTGAGCTCGAGCATGCGTGCTGTCCAGTCCTGTCATCTCTGCCACTCTACGTGGCTGCCCTCTGCCCCGCGTGACAGAGGAGGCAGCCGCCCTGGGAGCTAAGCAGTTGTCCAGGCTGGGCTGGCAGCTTTGCATTCGAGTTTTCACGTGGGCTTGTCACATTTGCACGCCTGCGCGGTGACCCTCAGGCTGGTTTCGCATCTGCTGCCTGGGTTAACAGGAGCCTGGGGGCAGTCACCCCACACCCTCAATGACCTCAGCGCTACAGCTCCAGTAGAACTGCCGCCTCTTGTGCCTGGAGCTCGCGTGGCGGTCACTGGCCACGCCCAGGGCTCCTGCAGGCGCCACGCCTTCTGCTTCACAGTTCAGCTGCAGAGCTGCCTCCGGACGCAGTGGGCCGGCTCACCTGCTGGAGGACCTGGTGAGCAGGAAGCAGAAGGACCTCGTCACCTGCAGGTGGGGTTTGCAGCCGCATCAGGGGAAAAGCGCTGAACGCAGACTGAGCCCACAGTACTCTTGTGAGGCCTGGGTTTCTCAGGTGCATTTTTATGGCACGGGTATTTAAAATTCTTCCGTTGGTGTGGATTTTCTTTTTACTTGTTGATTTAACAAAACGTATTCAGGGCGAGAAGGAAGCAACTCCAATGGATTCCAGGTGCACCTTGCCCCTGGTGCCCTGATGTGTACTGGGAGGCCTCGGACTCAAACCTGGGACTTCCCACATGTGGCCTCTGCACCACTGTCCAGCCCCCGGCAAAGATGTCCTCTTAATGAAAAAGGCAACAGCAACAGTGCTCTTTTTTTTTTTTTTTTTTGAGAGGGGTTTTTCACTTAACAGA
>NW_006208936.1:414005-435702 GCF_000334495.1 Tupaia belangeri chinensis
CCCGTGCGGGTTACCCCCTCCACAGTCCCTCCTCCTCCATCCTCTTCTTGGGATTTTGGGCACACACACATGGGATTTTGGGTACACACACACACACACACACACACACACACACCTGGCATGAGTCCCAAGCCACTGGCTCTGGGACTCAAGCCATGTGGGAATCCAGTGCCCCCACCATGCCATCTGTTTACCCCAGAAGTCAGTCCATTCTAAAGGATGATGTCTCTGAGGGATTATAAAACAAGTGTCATTACTGTTTACAAAACAAATTGCTTAGAATTTGTATATACCACGTCTATGATGTCCTCTAATTTATTATTTTTAAATTATTTAATTTTATTTATTATTTTTAAATTGGGCCCGAGAGAGAAAGGAAAAGTGAGAAAGCAAGCTGCCAGGTTTGGGACTTGAACCGTGGTCAGCCATGTGGGCATCCAGCGCCTTAATCACCATGCCACCTGCTGGTCCGTAGGGTGCCCTTTAATGCAGGCCGATTTGAAAACAGTCCTTGTGTTGCCGGGCCTCGCCAGGGCACCCTGATTTAGCAGGTCCTCACGGTCACCTCAAGGCCAGCCCCACTGCCAGCTCCTGTGGTCCATTCCTGTTCTTGAGGGGACTCCAGATCGCAGGTGGAATGTCTCTTTCTTTGGTCTCTGGACAAGTGAGACAGAAGAATGAGACTTATAATTCCGTAGTTGGCAATCTGCTCTCTAACGACATTTTCAGAGGTGAATGCAAATGCGTTTAGGGGGTTGGGTGGTGGTGAGTGGCACAGCCAGACCCACCTGGGGAGGTCCTGAGTTCACGTCCCAGGACCTCCGCGAGTGCTCTGGGTGCACGTGTGTGTCTGTTACCTGGGCCCACTGAAACGGGGGTGGGTCGCAGTGTGGGGACCCTGTAGCAGGGGGGCTTCTTTCTCTGTCTCTCTTATGGAAAAAACAGATGGATAAACTTTGGAGAAAAAAAAGAAAGGCCACCCTTAGTCACGTGCTCTTGTGACCAGCTCCCACCCTGAGGCACACCATTAGCATAAACTCAGGTGCTGTCCCCTGGGCTCCTTACAAATAGCAAGTGACACTCCTGACACTCCTCTCGGGACTTTTGAGGGCCTAAGGGACTCTGCCAGAAACCAGGACAAAGCCCAAAGACACTTTCTATTCTGCCCCAACAGGGCAGCCCTGGTCAGCTGCCTCCCTCTTTGTCCCCAGCTGGCTGTGCCCTATTTAAAAGCACTCCTCCTCTGAGAAGCAGCTGATGCCTCCTTATTTTACACTCTCCTCTACCTCTGTCTGACTGATCATGACTCATCGTGCTGGTAACTCCTTGGATCTGGCTGCTCAGGAAGAAAATGTAGTGAAAATATAGTAACGTTTCTAGGGAAGCGTGAGAGACGGCGTGTGTCAGCACCGCATGGAATTGTGGCTGGAGCCGGGGAAAGCGCACGGGCTGCAGACTCTGCTCGTGGCTGTGGCCCTCTGGAACCGCGGCACGCAGCAGGTCGGACTGGCTGAGGAGACCCGTGTCCCGCAGCGCCAGCCCTGAGGAGTCGCGGTGTTCCAGTAGAACCAGCTTAGTCGGGGCCGAGCATCTGTGGGCGCGATGTGTACAGCAAGGTGTCAGTAGCTGGTGTTTAGGAGGAAAACCAGAGAAAAACTAGAATTCATATTCCTCAAAGTAGTCGTTAGCCTCTCTTCCTTCCTGTGTGATGTTTCTGTGTTCTATATATATATTTTTTTGTCTTAATTTCTCCCATGAGTGAAAGGCAGGCCCTAGTGTGGTCAAGTGGGTACTCCGGGACCCAAACCCAGGACATTTCTCATATGGGTCCAGCTGCCTTACTGCTACACCGTCTGGCCCCTCTGTATTCTTATTGTTTCCTTGTTCAGCTTTTTTTAAAAAAAAAAATGAATTTCCACTCAGGCTTTTGGTGCCAGAGTGCCCGGGTTCCGATCATGGCCCTGCCATTGGGTCTGACTTTGACGGGCTGGGTCCTTTACCTCTTGGCGTGGTTACTGAGCCTAACTGGGTTTGTCGCCCACCAAACAGCAGGACCAGGACACGGACACACCAGGGTTGCGGAGGAGGAGGAGAAACTGAGCACTGAGCGGGAGTCTGGGAGATCATCCTCAGATCGACCTTCTCTGACTTAAAGGCTGGCTTGTCGTATAGCAGTTACGCACAGTGCATAGGGGCCCGCCTGCCACGTGGTGGACCTCGGTTCACGACCCAGACCCGCACAGACATGCTGTGTGTGTGTGTGTGTGTGTGCATGCTCCAGATTTGGACAGGATGGAGAAGTGCAGGAAAAGGGATTGTGGTGTGGCCACTCCGCATTGGAGGGGTTTCACTCTCTTTGTCTCTGGCAAGCGTGCCTGCCTCTGAGCAGGGAAGTAGGGTCCGTTGTGGAGTAACGTTTCCCGCCCACATCTTCAATCGGATCTTACATGCGAATGAAGGCTTGAAACTGGTGCAGTCCTGGTCAGTCAGCCAGAGCTGTAATTGCATTGGTTCCTGAAGTTGCCCATACACGTGCAGAGCGGGAACGGGGCCAGTTCTGATCGGTCAGTTCTATTAGTTCCGGACACTGTCCATGCAGGTGAAGAGTTGGAACTGGTACAGCCGTGATTGGATGACTGGTGTGGTGGCTCCCCTGCTTCCTCCCAGCAGCTTGAGCCAACTTTAGGTCGCTCAGGTGCCCTGATAGCACGAGGTCTGTCTTAGGACGTCCACCATTCAAAGGAAACAGGACAGAGCAGCACCCATTGGCGGAGACGGTGCTGCGGCGTGCTGCTCTGGGCTGCTTGACGGTTAGAGGCAGGTGTTCCTTATAAGAACAGTTCAGAAGGGCCTGACAGCTGGAAAAGCTCACCAGGCGCATGTGCCTGCGTGCCCAAAATCCCAGGAGGAGAATGGGGGAAGAGGGGTTGCGGTGTGGCCACCCTCCCCCTGGGGCGATTTCTCACTTTCTCTCTCACTGTCTCAGTCTGGTGAGTGTGAACACACACACACACACACACACACACACACAGGACAAACTCGCTGAGCAAAAGCAGTTATCGTTCAGTGGGCTAACAAGTCATGTTTTAGTAAATCCACCCAAACTTGTTTCTAGTTTCACTGCCCTCAGTTGCTTATTCTGTAAAAGGGGTTGTTACAGAGATTAAAGTGAGTTAAAATACTGACACTAAAATACTTTCAGATAGTTTGGACGTTGAGGGATAACGTCTGGGCAGTGACCGGTGTCGCTCCCGTGCCGTGGATTGCCCGCCAGTCCAGCTGGCACGGGTGCCGGTCCCCATGTCGCTAGCACTGTCCTGTCCTCTCGTTCTGTGTTCTGACTTCGCGGGAACCAAGACAAACATGTCGAGTGCTTTCTATTCCTTCTCAGCGTGTGCCTCGGGTAGAAACGCACGTCTCTTTCTTAGGAAAAAGAGCTTCTTAAAGTTCATCTTTCTCAAATCGAGGCTACTGAGACGTGCGGGAGCCACGGCCTTCGCACAGAGGCCTGTCCCTTCGTCGGCGCTGCTGGGAGCTCCCGCTCGCCTTTATTTTCCTCCGTCTGATGTGAAAGCCCCTTTGGTCTCAAAGCCTCCTTTCCTTTGTCTGGCCTGCCCATCACTCAAGTCTGTTTCCCCCCTTACATGTGTTTCTAGAAGCTTCTTCCAACTGACTTCCTCTGCCAGGGCAGTTTGAGTCTAATTTTCCGGTCCCTCCTTGCCACTCTTGGAGAATTAGCTCTAGTACAAGTGTCTGGGAACTGGGCTGACAGGTCTTCGAAGCCTTCGCGGACGCCAGCGTGCGCGAACACCCTGCCTCCATGAGGGCCGTGGCTGCAAGGAGGGGACCACACAGCCAGGTGGGGCCTTGCGGGAGCCGAGAGCAGTCTCTAAGGTGCCTTCGCGCAGCCGCTCTGAGCCTCTTGGGCGGTCTCGGTGGCGGGGCCCTGATTTCGAGAACCATGGAAGTCAGTGAGGGCCGTGGACTTCACTGTCCCAGGCCCAGCCCAAGGCCTCCTTAGTCCCAGGGGAGAACCGCCCTCCCTTGGGATCCCGGCTGCCTGCGTGGGTCTGGGTGGGGCCTAGGAGGACAGTGTTCCTTTCTTCTCCCCAGGGAGCACAGGCATTGCATGGCTTTCAGCTTACCCGCTTTCGACACCCTTTTAGACACAGCCGATCCAGTCTCTCAGACTCACTTCTCCAGGACTGACGGGGTCTCTGGGCCTGCCCCCTCCTCCCCCCCGTTTGATGCTCACAGGTGAGCGTGGAGCGGCAGAGCTGGGCCTGCAGTTGTGGAGGCTCTGGAGCAAGACCGCATCGGGGTACAGCACCCCTGCCTTCCAGGGCGCAGCTCCGACCTCCTGCCAAGCACTTTTACCGGGGACTCCTCTGGAATTGCCCCTCTCCTTGTCCCGACGTCCAGTGAGTGCAACGTGGAGCCTGAGTCCTCTGCCCGCACTTGGCCACCTGTCCCACCACTGCAGGGGTTCCCGGCCTCCTTCCCCGTAGGCTGAACATCTTGTCAGCGAGCACTCACCTTCCCTCCCGCCAAGGAGTCTGTGGTCTGACCTGTCCTAGGCCTGCTGCCTCGGCCTCCCAGCTGGGACCGCAGTGTGCCATCACTCCCCACTCTTCTGACAGGGCCTCACGGCCATGCCCAGGCCGGTCTCAGGCTTGCGAACCTCCTGCCCCAGCTTCCTGGGTCTCTGGGACTGCAGGCACACACCACTGAATTTAATAAATTTCCACTCAGGCTTCTGGTGCCATAGTGCCTGGTTCCGATCATGGCCCTGCCATTGGGTCTGTAGGTTAGACCTGGTCTCGAACCGGGGCCTCCTGAGTGGTCCCAGCCTTCAGAGTGCAGCTCTGAGTGGTGGGTACCATTGGGCGGGTTGGGCTTTGTGGTGAAACTGGCTTTTATTCTCCAGTTTCCCTCCCCAGCAGACACGAGTCCTCCTGTCCTGGGCTTCATCCCCTGCTCCTCTGGTGTCCAGTGCCCACTCTTAGGCAGCCGTGCCCTGGCAGCCTGAGGGCCTGGAGAGGCCCTGAGCCTCGGGGCCCTGGCCTGCCACTTTGCTGACCTGATCTCGGCATGTCACCGTCTGCACCTTGTTAGGAGCCTGCTGGGCGGGTGACTTCCGTTTCAGAAGGGCTGCTGCAGTGCCTGTGTTCTGGGCCGCCTCGTCCTCACTCCCGTTCCTCTCCCTCTCCACAGTGCTCCATCACACCTGATGGCACGGCGGCTCTTCGGCAATAGCTCGCTGCTCAGTGCTTCAGTGCTGCGGCATGTGGGCATCTTGCTGTGGAGACTCGAAGCTGCTGGGACCCGCTCTGCAGCCTCAGGTGTCGGCCCAACCCTGCTGCCGGCCAACGCGCTGGGCCCTCCCGTGAGCACGCACCTGGTGGCGTTCTGCAGGATTGGCCGTGGCGGGATGGTTGCTCTGGCTAGGGCGGACTCTTCTGGGCCGCCCATAGCTTCTGTCGAGCTGCCTCCGCCTGGATCCTGGGAAAGGTACCAGGTGCAGCGTGTGGCAGGCCCCCGAGCAAGGCAGGCTGTCCTGGCTGTCTCAGCGAGGCCACTCAGGTCCCTGCTCTGCACAGGAGCATGACCTGCAGCAGGCTTTGTCCGGCCTCTGTGACCGTGGCCTGCCTGTGCTGACAGACAATGTTGTCTGTTTTAACAAAACTAATGTTGACACACAGGCCAGAATTCGGTGGCCCACCTGTGAGGGGTGCCCGGTCACCTCTCGTGCAGCAGTGGGCTGAACCCTGTCTGGGTCTTGGAGCCAGATTCAAAGGTCCCAGTTCAGGCAGCCTCTGGTTCGATCTCCTGGCCGGGATGGGCACGTGGCTATAGACACTACCGCAGGGGCCATCACCGTGGTGGCCTCTGTGGCGGGGGGGACATGTGGACAGCAGGTCTCAAGCATCTGGGGCCTGGGCCTAACTGAAGTCTGGGTTCCACGGCACATTCAGTTTTCACTCAGGTTTATTTCTCGGCTTCTGTGACGGGACCCCGGTGGAGGGATAGGCACCGTCCGAAAGCCTTTCTTTTTGAATTACAGAAGCATGGCCTACGAAGGACAGGCCAACACAATGGTGCCAGGTTTCATGGTACTCGGACTACATGACAGAGTCTCAGGTTCGGGCCCCAGGGCCTCCTGTGATCCTGGCTGGCAGAAGCTAGGGGTGGGCTGGGGTGTGGGGACTCCATTAGAGGGTCCCTACCTCTCTCTCGCTCTCTCTTTTTCTGTCATGGGAAGAGTAAGTAAGTGAACTAAAACAAAAAGTCAGGGCGTTCAATTGAAATGATACTTTAAAGTTGTCACCGGATGGATCCACTTAGGAATGAAGTCATGCCATGTTGTGTGACTAGCTTGTCCTCCGATGCCAGCCTCACTGTGCTGTGTAAAACAGCAGGAAATGACACCGGTGTGTACACGTCAGCCCGGGCCGAGTAGTTCCCGCTGTGTGGCATGTGGGTTCCTATCTGATGAGAATTTGCCTGTTTCTATGTGACTTTAAAAACTTTTTCACAGTGGGGAACCAGCACTTAGCATAATGCCTGTGTCGCTGGCCTCCCACGTAGTCGACCGTGGTTCGCGTCCCAGACCCTGTGGCTTAAACTCACGCCGGGCGCGTGTGCGTGCATGCCCAAGATCCCGAGAGGAGAATGGAGAAGGGATTGCAGCGTGACCATCCCCCCTGGGGGCTGATTTCTCACTTTCTGTCTCTCTGTCTCTCTGTCTGTCTGGCGAGGACACCTGCCCCATAGCAAAAATCTTTCCCAAAAAAATCCTTTTTCGCAATGGGAAGATAATGAGGAGTTTCAGAGTATTCTTGTCTGGAACCCGGCTCGCTCATCTCTGTGCACCTGTGGCCACGCGGCCTGGCTGGCCCGGCTGCTTCTAAATCTCTAGCCCCTCCCCATCTCTGTGCGTCCTGTATATATAATTTTTTTTTACTTCATATTGGTTCTGTTTGAAGATAATTATCTTCTCTCTGACGTGATATTCTTCCCAGTTGTCACTGCTGGACTTTGATGTGTTATTTCTCATCTCCTTTTGGGTTTTAAGCATTATTTATGATTTTATGGATTTTATGGCTTAACTTAAATAGCTACCGCCGTAGACAAAGGCACTGTTTCATGCTCCCTTTCAAGTGAGAAGAAGCACTTGACATCACTAATGACGCCTGTTGGAACATCAGCTGGCTGTCCCCTCCCCGCCCTCAGCCGGCTGCCACCACCGGAGCCCTGCACCTCTGCACCTCTGCACCTCGCGGCTGCGCTTCCAGTGGCGTTAATCCGTCGGGTTGTTTCCGCGTGAGTTCTTGTTTTCTTTGTACGCAAGTGCTGGTCTCCATCTGCACGGGAGGGGCTGGAATAGCTGGTTGTCACAGTTCTGGTCTGGTTTTGTGGTTACCACACACAAAACCCTAACCAAACTGGCATGGGCATAATTGTTGGCCATCTGTTGCTCCGGGAGCTAGTGACTTCCGCCCAGGAAATAATTAGAAGGAATGCCCATTGGGCTTGGCTTGGCTTATCTCTGCGGCACTGTGTCGGGCCCTCACTGCAGGCCGCCGGGGGAGCAGTGGGTGTGCAGAAGGCCCAGCCTGGGCCGCCCCCAGAGCCCAGGCATCTGCTGTGCTGTTTGACGTTGAACGGCTCCCACTTCCTGTCACCGCCGCAGTGCCCGGGCAGGGCCAACTTCCGCCGCTGTGGCAGCTATCACACCCTGCATTTTCCGTGACACGCTCTGCTTCCAGCCTTTTGCTCCTGTTTCCAGACTCTCCAAATAGCTTTAAGATTTCAACACCCTGTGGGGGCAGCCACAGTTTGAGGGAGGCGCTCAGCACCCTCTGTCACTGTGCATGGAGGTGCCTGTGACTGGGTGCAGGGCGGTCACCCTCCAGGGCCTGCGGTCACCCCGCTGTGGTCGGGGTTGCCTCCCGTGCCGTGCCCTCTGTCAGGGGTTGTCCCCTGGTCTGGCAGGAGACCTCAATGCCACGTTGAGTATGATCAGAAAAGGGAACTTGTGACTTTCCTCTGAGGCTGAGCTGGTGAGCAGCTGGCGTGGCCACCAGCTGCCTTCTCCAGCTGGCCCGGCAGGTTGCAGCTAGGCCGCCCCTGCAGGGCGGACCTGCTCAGGCCCCAGGACCTTCAGCATTCAGAACCCAGGTGACTGGGAGGAGGGACATGGCCCTGGTGTCTGTGTTGACTCACTGGGAGTCACCACTGCTGACCTGTTTCCATGGATGACCTGTGCCTGTCCCCGGCTTCGGGGCTCCTCCTGGCCCCTGTTTGTCAATGGAAACCTCATAGGCATTTCTCGCAGGTGGAATCCCATGCAGGGCCTGGTTACAAAAGAACCGGAAGGGCTGGAGGAGCCACAGGCATATTCTCCAAAGATCAGAGCCTGAGGAAGCTGCCAGTCCCAGGGACGAGAGCGCCCCTGCCCTGAGCAGGAGGCCTGAGCCCAGGTTCTGGCCCAGTGACCCACCCACTGAGATGCAGCTGGAGCCAAAAGGCCCTTGCAAAAGCATCATCTGCAGCTGCTCTTGCAAGAAACGGCACCCCCACAGCCACAGCAGGGCTGGAGAGGTGCAGCTCCCCTTCCTCCCGCCTCTCACTATACCTCAGGGCCTCGCTGGTAGAACCTAACCAGAACCCCAGGGAGTGGGACTCGGAGCTTCTGGGCTTCCAGCCCTGTGTGGGACAGGGAATGGCATGGGCAGTCCTGACACCAGCAAGCTTCTTCTGGCGTGGGGACCCTCAGAGCGTGGGCGGAATCAGGTGACTCAGGTCGGGCACCTGGCACGGGGGGGAAGGGGGGGATCGTGGGAGCTGCTCTTTGTCTCTGGATGGCCCAGGAGGTGGGCTGGGATGCTAACCATGTGGACTACTCACCGGCCGGGACTGCAACACGGAATAGAGCCTTAACGCTACCGCCCTGCCCACGCGAGTGACTCAGGGATCAGTGGCTGGGGGGGGGGTGTGCTCCAGGTCCCAGGTGCTGAGGGCCACCTGCCATGAGCGTTTTCCACCAGTGTACCACATGTGAGAGCCCTGCAGGGAGCCGCTCTCTCTGGGCCACGTGTGGTAGGGGATGGACAGAATCCCCTTCGAAGCCCGGGTGTCAGGTGGAGGACAGAAACGTGCACCTGTAGATGCCAGCCCCTCCCTGGCCGTAGGAAGAGAAGGTGGCTTCTGGTGGCAGCTGGCAGGGTTCGGGCAGCACAGATTTCCCTGACTGCTCGGCCACTGCTCGCTTCCTATCATGGCACATCCTTTCGCCCAGACCAGACAGGGCGCGGTTCTCCCCGACCTTGTCTGCATCCGCGTTTTTCCTCCCTCTCTCTGTAGCTGTGCTCGGGGAGCTGCGGGGAGGCATGGGCAGGACCGCCTTGGTTCCCTGCAGCAAGAGAGGGGTTGGGCCCAAGGCTGCGTGTTTTAGGAAGGGGTATCCGCAGGCCTCCAGGCCTGGATCTGGGCTCGCAGGAGCGTTTGGGAAGCCCAGAAAGCCACTTGCCTGGCAGCTCGACCCTCTCCCACGTGGGTGGTGGAAGGTGCAGCAGGCGGGTGTGTCTCGCAGAGCCTGGACCTCCCAGGGCTGTCCTGCGCGCTGCCCCTCATAGAGGGCCTCTTTGGCCCAGAGGGGTTAGCGGCCTGCCCTGAGCCAGTCTGCCGTGGATGTCCGTGGCAAGGAGGGCAGGGATGTGTCATACTCCTGGCCTCACCAGACCCCAAGCTGGGGTTGGAGGAGAGCAGCCATGGCAGAGGGACGTGCCGGTCTAGGTGGCCCTGCCGTGGGGCGTTTCCAGCAGGGTAAGTATTCACCGAGTGATGCAGGGTGCTGGCCACTGCGTCCGCTGGCACCCCCCAGTCAGAGGACACACCCCTGCCTCTCGTTACTGCAGCGGGACGTGTGTAAATCGGGATAATGGTTATTTTACAAAAAGAGATGCTTCAAGGGTATCTGTTTTATATATAAGTATATGTATGTGTATATGTTTTTCCTTGAGTTTTCGCTATAGGACACGTGTGCTCGCTGGGAAGACAGAAATAGAGCAGAAGTGAGAAATGACCCCCAGGGAGGATGGCCACGCCGCAGTCCCTTCTTGTCCACTCTCCTCTCAGGGTTTTGGGCATGCACACACATGTGGCTAGTGTGATTTTCAAGCCACCAGTCCAGGACCCGAACGGGTGTTGACCATGTGGGAGGCCAGCACCTTACCACCACACCATCTGCTGGTTCTTCAAGAATGTATTTTTTTACCTCAGAAATTCAGTTTTAAAATACTGACATTGAGAAATAATTGAGGATAAGCTTTACTAAGAATCAATGATAAGGTGTGTGTATTGGAGTCGGTGCCAAAGGGAACAGGAAAGACGGTGTCCCCCCACCAGAGGGTCGCTCCCCTTTAGCTTAGTTAACGGGGGCCTTCTCGTCGCCTGCCCTGTGATTGCCGTCAGCTGTCTGGGAACGTGGCGGTGTCCCCGTTTGCGCCCTACAAGTGACAGGCTGCAGCACCCGACCTGCCTCGGTCCCAGGGCAGACCCCGTGTGTCTGGGCTCTGTGCCTGAGCTTGTCACAGACACTCCCCGGGCAGAACTTGCTCCCCAGCCTCCGAACATAGTGCGGGGAGGAACAGCTACCATCTCATCCCTGTAGTACAGCCTTAATAAAGACAGAATTGCCCGACGGCGTCCCTGCTTGCCAGAGACAGGGAAGTGCCCTGTGGGGCACGCACACCCCCAGCGTGTTTCTCAAGCTGCACGGTCCTGGGCTTAGCCATGTGGGGTCCAGCGCCCTTCACCGCCAGGCCAGGGGCTGGCCCAGGAAGCAGCTTTGGACTGGGCCCCTTGGTTCCTGCAAGGTGACTGTAATTCTGCTGTGACGTTCTGTGCTCCGAGGATGCTCCATCTCCCTCGCTGTACGGAAGGAGGGACTGGGGGGCGCAGCCTGGGGACGCCCAGGCCGAGGGAACTGCATGGCCAGCCACCAGCACCCTGCTCCCGTGACAGCACGTACATGTCACAGGGCTCACCTGGGGACGGCACGTGTGTGCTTCCGAGTGACTCAGGGCAGCCCCGCTCTCGTAACCGCCCTGTTCCCATCGTTCAGCTTTTCTTGTTCTCCCATCACGTGGCATTGTTTTAGCTGAGCGTATTTTGCATGCATAAATGACGAAGCATGCTTTTAAAAAATTCTGGTCTCAGGACCAGCAGGTGGTGTAGCGGTTAAGGTGCCGGACTTAACATGGCTGAACGGGGCTCGCATCCCGAACTTGATGGCTTGAAGATCACATTGGGTGTGTGTGCGAGGGTGCCTAAAATCCCAGGAGGAGAATGGAAGAGAGGGATTGTGGCATGGCCATCCCCCCTGGGAGGGGGGGGCGGGGTGCTATCACTGCCCCGCCCTGTCTCTGGCAAGCGCACAGGCCCTATGGCAAAAAGAGAAAATAAAATTCTGGTAACAAGATTAATTAAGACTAATAAATATTTATTGTAGGATATTTGCCGGGATTTTTTTAAAAGAATTATTTGTGTATTTAATTCCATTTGTTAGCATTATTTTTTCTTCAATTTCACCAGACAGAGAGAGAGCCAGCGAGAAAGGGAAAGTGAGAAAGCAAGCTGCCAGGTCCGGAACTCAAACCACGGATAGCCACGTGGGAATCCAGTGCCCTTAACCACCACCCCACCTGTCGACCCCTTGCAGGATTTTTAAAGTAAAATTTTCAGTACTGACACCTTTGCTTTCTGGTATTAGCTTAGGTTGGGGCCCAGTAGTCTTACATACTTAGGTCTCTATCATGTTGACTTCCTTACTGTGGTTGTCATTTATGCAAATGTGTCTAGAGAGCACGCACTTGTGCACCTGCGCACACACATTGCTGTATTCCTCTGGGATCTGGGCCGACATCCTGCTTCTCCTTCACGTTCTCGTCATGTCTAAATGGGTGTAGAATAAGGTGGCCGTACTTCCGTCACCTGCATCTGGAAGCCGTTTGGAGTAGACGCAGGTGCGCTTAGTGACTGTGTGGGGACAGCAGTTATCAGTCAGGCCTGCTGCGGTGTGGACGTTTCTGTGTTTGCAGACTCCCTGCATTGAAGTCCTACCCCATGGGGTGACAGTGTTAGCAGGTGGGGCCTTTGGGAGGGGACTGGGTGATAGGGTGGGGCCTCAGGGGTGGGAGTAGTGGCTTCATCAGAGTTCTGAGAGACCCCTGCCCCTTCCACGTGATGTCCCAGCTGGAAGGCGCCATCTGCGAAGCCCACGGGAGGCCCTCCCCAGACCCCGGATTTGCCGGCGTCTTGACCTTGGGCTCGCAGCTTTGGGGACTGGGAGACGTAACCCGTGCCGTGTACAAGCCCCGCAGTCGTGGGGGTGTTACAGCGGCCTGCGAGACAGTCAGCCCCCACCACCCCCAGCCGAGGCCCTCCTGCCTCAGACCTTTGTCCTGCCCACCAACCTCTCATACTGCGAGGGCGATACAGGGATGGAATGATTTCATTTCTCTCCTTGGTGAACCTCTAGCTCCCCATGTCCTAGAGGAAAAGATCTGGGCTTCTTCGTGATGTTAAAAGGCCTTGAACATCTGTCCTTTGCTTCAGCATCCCGTCCTTGTCACTTTTCAGGTTCGAGGCATGCTCACAGTGGTCGCTCCTCACCAGGCCACGTGTGGTCACACCTCTGCGCCGCGGCTCTCCTGCTAGTGGGTGTTTTCCCTGCCTCCCTCCAGCCTCCCTGAGGGCTGGTGGCCCAGCGCCTCTGTTGCCGATGTCTCCCCTCTCCCCTCCTCCTCCCCTCAGTGCAGATGCCACTGAAGTGCGACCTCTGCTCTGAAGTCGTCCAGATCCCCTGACCTGGAAGCAGTCTCCCCGTCCCGGTGTCCGTGCACTGTTCCCGCTGGCTGTGTGGCCCGGTAGTGAGGTCTGCCCACTGGCACGGGTCAAGGCCTTCCACTTGCCACAGTGTGAGTGAGCTTCTCGTGCCTCGGTTTTATCATCTGGAAAGTGGGGACAGCTGCAGTCTCACCTCACAGGCTGGTGACAGAGCGGAGCATGACAGCCCCGAGTGACAGTCCTGAGGTGACGTTCCCTGACAGGGAGGTACAGTCGTGTGTGTGCACACGTGCCTGGGTGTTTCTCCAGCTCAACAGCGACATGGACGGCTCACTAGGCTCAGGCCAGTGAGTCGGGGTGGGTGCTTGAATGAGGGGATTTCAGAAAGCTCTTGGGCAGTGCCAGTAGAATAGAAGGAGTTTATTCTGGTTCCAAAAATACTGACGTTCACGTGTAGTTTATTTGTTCCTTTTTATTGCCTTTTTATTACACTAACTGCTGGTCCCGAGGTCATCTTGGTTTCTACCAGAAGGGGACCGTGTCACCACTCCCTCCATCAGAAGGGGAGGAGAGCCCCCTTACTCGGCTGTAGGTAGGGAGGCGGGCTGGGGACTGAGGGTGGCCTTCCCCCCCCGGCTCAGAGGGGCAGTTCACCAGGCACATCCACCAATGGCCTCCCAGCGTTGGAGGGGACGTGTGATCTCTCTTCTCTCTGTCGACAAATCTCCCTCCCACTGGTGCCACCCTCTCCACTGTGGGTGTGGCTGGTCACAGGATCCCTGGGGACTAGGGAGAATGTTCTCTGTGCCAAACCCGCCTTCCTGAACCATCCCAGCTGGCTAAAGCTCTACCCGGAATCTTCCTTGAACAGTGCTGGCTACGTGAAACCTGTTCCCATCATCCAGCTCTTGAGTTCCGTGAATAGGCCGCGTCTGCTTTTCGTACTTTTTCATTTATTATTTTTTAGCTTTTTCTTTTTAATGCATTTCTTCCTGGAGCAACAGAGAGAGTGGGAGTGAGACAGCACCCCTGACAGGGCCTCAGCACCAATTTTTAATGCATTTCTTCCCGGAGCAACAGAGAGAGTGGGAGTGAGAGACAGCACCCCTGACAGGGCCTCAGCACCACGATCCAACCCCACTCGGCCCCGGATTGTGGGCACACACGTGCCTGGTGTTGTCAGGGAGGCCTTCAGGTGTGAACTCAGAGCCCTCCCTCGTGAGGAAGCCCTGTGCGACCTCGTTTTCCACCCCTGTGCCACCATCGGGCCGCTGTTTCTGTCTTTTTGCTTCTTGAGAACGATCTGTTTTCATGGCCAGTTTAGCTCTGTTCATACAATGGCAAAGGAAAGAAACCTGATCAGTTCTTGGGACGTGAGAATCCCGCCGTTTGAGTCACTTGGTGACAGCGAGCTCGTGCCTCCCGGGGCCACCTTCAGGTCACGTGTGCTAACGTGTGTCTGACCCTCCTAGTTCGGGAGGCGTTTCACTGCGTGTAAGGCGGGCACTCCTGGCTTCACGCTGGTGAAGGTGGGGTCACACCTTTATTTCTGGTGTCTCTGCTGCCCTGGCGAAGTGCCAGGCCCCCTCTGGGTGTGGAGCAGGATGAATGGGGACGCTGCCTCCTTGAAGCCGTGAGGAGTGAGTTGCAGCAGCCCGGGGCTCTGCGTGTCTGCGCTCTGCGGTGTGCTGGCGGCCGTCCCGGGGATCCGAGTGGCCGTGGCAAGCTGCCCCTGAGTTAGCTGGGGAAGGTGGAGCGCCCTCGCGTGTTAAGGAGCAGTTTGGGAGAGGAGAGGAGTGGCCGTGAGAACGGTCTGCGTGCTCTCTGTAGCCAAGGTTGACGTTGTCCCCCGGCCCCTCCCTCCTGGGGAGCCTCTTAGATTGTCATTGGAGGGGACTTCCCTGAGCCCCCTTCTCATGTGGGTGCTGTGTCCAAGGACTGGCCTATCCCAAATGCAGACAGGTGACTGGCATCCCCCGTGAGCTCGAGTGGTGACCGAGTCGGCCCCTGCTTCTTGTAGTGTGCTCAGAAATGCCGGTGGCTGCCCCAGGGCTGGCAGGGTCCTCATGGATTCCCTTGGAGCTAAGATCCTGCTTCACACCCTGCAGGAACTGCTCGCTAGGACTGAATGTGGCAGCTCTGTGCCCCACACTCTCCTGCCTGCAGGGTGGGCATGGGTGCCAGTGGGAGAAGGAAGGCGCGGGCATCCTGGGACACTGCCCACTAGTCCCCTCTCCCCGCAGGTGAGTGCGCTACTGGGGGTGCCGGGCCAGAATCTAACACACGGCCATCAGCGGTGCTCCTTGCCTCCACGTCCCCAGGGACCACGGAGGCCCTCTTAGGACCTCTGACATGCCTTCCCTCACCGCCTCTGCATGGCGCCCAGGAATCCCGTCCTCTGCGTTAACTGCTTCGTGTCCCTAATCCATGGAAAATGATGTGCATTAGCGATTGTTACTGATGCTGATAGCATTACCCTTACTTTAGCAGTGTTGATACTTGTATTTTTTTATGACATTTCTCTTTTTTTGAGAGGTTTTTGCTATAGGGCGTGTGCGCTCGCCAGACAGACAGAGACAGAGAGACAGAAAGTGAGAAATCACCCCCCAGGGGGGATGGCCACACCGCAATCCCTTCTCCTCCATTCTCCTCTCGGGATCTTGGGCATGCACGCACACGCGCCCGGCGTGAGTTTTAAGCCTCCGTGTCTGGGACGCGAACCGCAGTCGACTACGTGGGAGTCCAGCGACATAGCCATTACGCTAACTGCTGGTCCTGATATTTGTATTTTTGAAAAAGTAAACTTTAAAGTAGTTTAGTTTTAGATTTGGCCGACCCTGTGGCCTGGTGGTTAAAGGAGCTGGACCCCACGTAGCCAACCATGGTTTGAATCCCTGGCCTACTGTCTTGATGTGTGCGTGCCCCAAATCCTGACAGGGTGGAGAGATGGAGAAGGGGTCGCTCATGACCACACTGTGCTGGGGTGCTTTCTCCCTCTTTTTGTCTCTGTGTCCCTCTGTCTGTCTCTGATGAGTGCATGTGCCCTCTGGCAATGAAAGAGAGAATCACTTAGATTTATAGAAACGTCCGGAAGGTAGCATAGAGCACTCACACATGCCCCGCACCCACTCTCCCCATGGCCAGCGTCTTACATTATCTTAGGTATATTTGTCAGTGAGGACTCCCGTGAGACCTGGATGGGATCCAGACCATTGGAGATAATCGCCCATTGATTTTCCCCTGTTAAAGCTTTTCATTTGATATACGCGATGAAGTCATTTCCCCTGGTATGTTTCTGAGCAGCGTAAGTTCCAAAGAGCATTGTTCTGTGGTCTCTGGGTGTCGTGGTTAAGTGTAGTGTGGGCCTTTTCCTGGAGATGTACTGGGGTGTTGGAAAAGTCGTGATGCATTTTTGCATAGAAAAATGTGAAAAAGCATGTCATGGCTTCTCCAACAACCCAGTTAGATCACTTTCTGATCAGGGCTGTGCTATTAATAGTTTTACTTAGAAATGAACTCTGAAAGTGAGAGGCTTCATGCTCTATGCATGATCGCGCCGTCATTTTAAATGGTTCAAGTTGAAGGCAGGATTGTTTGGCTTTTGCCTGTGGGATCTTATAAAAAGCCGCTGGACTGGGCGTGTCCACTGGCCAGGCAGGAAGGAGGGCCACAGTCTTGTCCTGGAGGAGGTCCTTGTGCCCCCAGGAACTAGCTAGTGGTTTCCCAGGCCCGGCGTGACAAAGCACCACTGCATGGAGACCTTGAGCAGCAGAAACGCCCGGTCTCACAATCCTGGAGGACGCAGTGCTCAGCCAGGTGTGGGCAGGCTGGGCCCCTGACCCCTGCAGGGATGCCCTTCATTGGTTCTTCTCAGCTCCTGGTGCTGGAGGGATCTCTTTCCTGGGCTAGTGGCTGCACAGCTGTGAGTCCTGTAGGGCCGGGGTCCACCCCCAGAGCTCTGGGTGCGATGGAAGTTAGGCTGCTTAATCCCTTCTCAGCGGCCATCCCAGCTCTGCCTCGGCTCGCCTGGCTGGGCTGGCTCAGCCTGCAGTGGGCTCGATGACAGCCCTTTGGGGGGACCTTTGGTACTGGTTGAGCCGGTCCGGGTGGAACATGGGTCTTGTGCAGAAACCCAGCCTCTGGTCTGTTACACAGAAAACACTTGGTGAGTTGACGAAGCTTTGACAGAGTTGATTTAGGTAAACTCATTTCCTATAAGTAAAAATACCATGATCGGCGAAAGACAGTTTCAGCTTGTTTTGCTCTCTGTTCTTTTTAAGTTTATTCTTTCATGAGTGAGATACAGAGAAAGAGAGACTGCATTTCCAACAGGATCTTGATACTGCAATCCAGCTTCCACCAGCCCCAGATCATGGGCATGCTTGTCCTTGGCATTCTCAGGGAAGTTTCCAGAAGCGCACTTAGAACCAACCCAGAACCCTCCCATGTGGGGCCGCCTTTCAGCTTATTTTGCTCTCTGTTCTTTTTAAGTTTATTTCTTTCATGAGTGAGATACAGAGAGAGAGAGACTGCATTTCCAACAGGATCTTGACACCGCAATCCAGCTTCCACCAGCCCCAGATCATGGGCATGCTTGTCCTTGGCATTCTCAGGGAAGTTTCCAGAAGCGCACTTAGAACCAACCCAGAACCCTCCCATGTGGGGCCGCCCCGCAGACCCCGCAGACCGCAGACCGTCACATACCCCAGCTGTGCCCCACCCAGCGCCTCATTTCGCTTTCTTGAACCAAAATGCGGGTCATAAGAGTTGACACGGACTCCCATACTCATGGCCTGGGACGGGTCCAGAGGTCCCTGTAGATCCGGACGCGGGACCCGTGGTCCCATATCAGCTGTGATCTGTAAGGGGGGGCAGAAGTGTCTGTCCATCATGAACTTCCAGCGTGCGTGGAGCAGGCTGAGACATGCGTGTTACATACAAGGTTTGCAGAAGCAGTGCGTGTGTGGGCTAGCGCTTCGCTAATGGGCGTGTGGGGAAAGGAGAGACTGCTCTTCGGGAAGCTCTCATTTTTCAGCTCACGTCTTTCCTCAGACTTCCTGGGTGATGCCGGGACTTCCCCACCTGGAGGCTTGGACCAAGTGTGCTGAAAGGCGTGTTTATGAGCCACGGGGGGCTGGGGCTTACCTAGTGGATCGTGTGTCTCTCCATTTCTAATTACTGAGAGTTATCTTTTATCTGTTTGTCCCCCGAGAGAGAGACAGACAGCACTCCTGCAGAGTCTGTATGCTGTGATCAGCCCCCGCCTCCGTCTGTCCTCCGGCCTCAGGGCCACGTGTGCGCGTGCCTGGTGTGCACAGGAGACCTCGGGCAGTGGACACGGGGCCTTCCACGTGGCCTCAGCGTGGTGCGGGGTTGTGCCGTCCCTGTGCTCCGCAGTGGCCCATGCCGGTTTCGTTCAGTTGCTCAGGTAACCCGGGCCAGGGCAGGAGGCTGCCCTGCGGGGTCCGGGCCTGGCCATGGCTGCGGTTGCCGCCAGCCTGGTGCTCTGGCCTGCCCTGTCAGTGCTGTCCCCACCTGCCTCACTGGTGCTGCTGGGGTGGCAGAGGGGAGGAGGTGCTGCGAGGGCCTGGGGGTGACCAGGGCAGTGCCATCGCAGAGGTCTGCAAAATCTGCTTCCTGTGAGGACAGCAGGGAGGAGCCCCAGGTGCTAGACCTGCAGTGCTGCGCCAGACCAGGAGGGCGGTGCCCTGGGGCCCTGCACACGGGGCTTTGCTCTGAACACGCAGCCCGCGTGACGTGCCTTCTCTCCACGTCCCGTCTGTGTGGCCCAGCAGTGCACGGAGAGTGGATCCATTCTCTCTTCCTGTCTTCTTCTTTCTTTCTTTTTATTTTTACTTGCCAGAGGATGCATGGGCTCTCCAGAGAGAGGCAGAGAGAGAGAGGAAGGACCACATGTTGGGGCGTGGTTGCCTACAGCCCTTTGTCCTCCACTGCTCTGTCCTGCTGGGATTTGAGGCCACACACAAGCGTACACGCTGATCACAGGGCTGAGGCTGGCCGTGTAGGATCCGGCTCCCCTAACCTTATACGACAGGGCTGGCTCTCTTGTCTTCTTTTTGATATTTTATATTTTCTGTTTTTTGTTTTTTTTTCCAGAGGTTTTTGCTGCAGGGTGTGTGTGTTTGCCAAAAGACAGAGAGACAGAGGGACAGAAAATGAGAAATCACCCCCGGGTGGGTGGCCATGCCACAATCCCTTCTCCTCCATCCTCCTCTTGGGATCTTGAGCATGCACACACATGTGCCCAGCGTGAATTTCAGCCACCAGGTCCGGGACTCGAACTGTAGTCAACTACATGGGAGTCCAGCAACATAGCCATTATGCCAACTGCTGGTCCCATGTCATCTGTATGTTATTTCTGGTTCTTTTCCTCTGAGAGACAGACAGACACATTTTCAACAGGGTACTCTCACCATGTCCTGCCCCAGCCTCAGCTAGCCAGGATCACGGCCTTGCACATGTTTGGTGTACACAGGGAGACCAAGGACTTGAACCCAGGACCCCCTGGTGTGATTGCTGCTGTATGTGGCATTGCGTTGCTGGTGTCCACCACTGCTGGCCCCTATTTTCTTTCTCTTAGGGTCTCCCTGTGCTGTGGGTCCCCCGCTCCACCTCCCAGCCTGTTCTCATGTGCCCCACCACTCCTGACTCCTTCATGGACAGGGTCTCACCGTGCTGCCCAGGACACTGGACCCTCGAGCTCCTGGCGCGGAGCTGGGCCATGGCCACGAGGGGTATGCAGTAATTGACTGAGTGTGTCCACCCGGCTACTGCTTTCCTCCTTGGGGAAGCGGGCTCCGTGGATGTAGGTTTCTGCAGACGAGGCTGATCCCGGGAGTGGAGGAAAAGAGGAGTCACCAAGAGATACTTTAAAAGGAGAACAGAGGGGGTCTGATGGTGGCCTGGAGAGATGGCAGAGGACAAGGATGACGTTTGAAAGGGATTTATATTCTAGCCCAGGACCCGAAAGCCCCGTTGAGCAGCGCCTCTGCATGCGTGTGCTCCTGGTGGGGTGTCACGACTCACTCTCCGCAGGCAGATCTGCGCGGCCTTGGCTGTACTTAACAGGGCACAGCCTCCATTAACCGTGCGTGCTCTGCGGGGTTGCCGTGGGGCTCATGCGGAGCGTGCTTTTTGTTTGTTTCTTTTCTTTTTTTTTTTTTTTAGGTTTGTGCCATACTACATATGTGCTTGCTGGACAGAGACAGAGATGCAAAGAGAGGAAGTGAGAAATGACCCCATAGGGAGGATGGCCACACCACAATCCCTTCTCCTCCACTCTCCTCTCAGGACTTTGGGTATGTGTATACACGTGCCTGGCATGAATTTCAAGCCACCAGGTCTGGGACTCGAACTGCAGTCAGCCATGCGGGAGTCCAGTGTCTTAGCCACCAAGCCACCTGCTGACCCACGCATGCTTTCTCTGTGGGTGAAAACAGGCTCTGTCTGCCCAACCTTTGCCATCCACATTGGCCTACTGTGGCCGCGGTGTACACCAAGGAGGCACTGCTGACCCGCAGAAGTCCCCGCGTGGTGTAATTACCAGGCAGGCGGCCGTTAGTGGGAAATACTGGCACATTCTGCCCCCTCGTGCCTTTGAGGATCGTAAAATTCTTATCTGGAAGAAGCCCAGTAATATTCGGGGTAATGGCCCTACATAAATACGTGCGATGACTTTTTTTCTCTCGTGGAAGATTAAAGTGAGGGTTGCGCTCGATTCCTCAGTGGACCAGTGCGTGGCCCTTTCTGGGGAGACTGTGCTCTCAGCCAGAAGCTGGCGTTTCCTCCCGGCAGATGGGAGTCGCCTCTCCGCTCCCCGGATGTGTCACCGGTAAAGGCAGGCATGTGGGCTTTCTGAATTTGCAGGAGGAGATGAAGCACCAGTCCTTGTTTGGTCACCTCCTAGTAACACGGACCTCATGTCCACGCGGCAGTGGTGTCCGCTGTGGCGGGGCCCCTGCACCTGCCGCCCGGCAGTGCCATTTGCTGGCGGCGAAATCCCTCTTACTCAGGAAAGTGCCGAGCGTGTTACCTTTCATAGAAATGTGCCTTCCCTGTCCCCACCCCACTGGCACTCCCAGGGAGTAGGATTGCCACTTGTTGGGCTCCGTGTCCTGTAGACTTGGGGTGATCCTAGCGGGAAGATGAATTTACATACACATCAAGCCCTTTCAGGCCCACACGTGTTGGTGCTGCCTTCACTGAGGCAAAGGAGCAGTTCCATTGACGAAACTCGTGCCTTTCACGGGTCGGAAGGTAGACTCAGAATCCACGCAGAGTGACGTCATCCTTGCCTCCCTCTTCCTGCTTGGGAGGGGTGACAGGTGTACCAGCAAAGGGGTGGGCACGAATGGACTTCTGTCGTCACCGGAGTCCACTCGCCTCTACATCAGGTGTGCCCATGGGCCAGGCAGTGTTAACTGCTTTCCGGAAAAGATCCCCGTTTAGTGGAAACCATAGCACCATCTGACTTGGGAACAAAGGGGGGGGAGAGTTTGCTCTGGCAGCGACAGCGTATGCACCTGCCCTGGGCCTGCTGTCCAGACCCTGGGGAACCGGGAGGGGAGCGATCCCAGGGACCTGGGCTTTCTGACACTTCCTGAATAGTGCGTTCCTGAGCACTGATTCCCCCAGAGCCGTGAGGAGTCAGGACGCTTGTGCGCAGTCAGTAGCTCACTAGACAGAAGCTTCCTGAAGCCGCCGTGGGTTCGTGATGATAGGGTCGCTCGGAGCCTGTGGTGGCCGCGCTGGAAAAAGAACCCGAGGGTGACCCCCCATGCCACCGAGCCTATTTGGCAGGTTCCTTCTGCTGAAGCATCTGTGG
>NW_006208936.1:436662-440231 GCF_000334495.1 Tupaia belangeri chinensis
AGTCTCCTGAAGCTGCCGTGGGTTCGTGATGATAGGGTCGCTCGGAGCCTGTGGTGGCCGCGCTGGAAAAAGAACCCGAGGGTGACCCCCCATGCCACCGAGCCTATTTGGCAGGTTCCTTCTGCTGAAGCATCTGTGGATGCAGAATGTGGTCTTGGTGTCACCAGGTGGGGAGACTGAGTGTCGTCTTGTGAGTCAAAAGAGTGAACTGTAAACAAACTCTGAAGTAGAAGTACCTCAGCTGGAGGGCAGCCAGTAGAAAGCCTTTTTCTTTTTCTTTTTCTTTTTTTTTTTTGAGAGGTTTTTGCTATAGAGTGCGTGCGCTCGCCAGACAGAGAGAGACAGAGAGACAGAAAGTGAGAAATCACCCCCCAGGGAGGATGTCCACACCATAATCCCTTCTCCATTCTCTCGGGATCTTGGGCACGCACACATACGTACCTGACGTGAGTTTAAGCCACCGGGTCTGGGACTCGAACCGCAGTCGACTACATGGGAGTCCAGCGACACAGCCATTTAACGCTAACTGCTGCTCCCTAGAAAGCCTTTTTTAAAGAATGATTTTTGCTATAGGGCACATGTGCTTGCCAGAGAGACAGAAATCAAGAAATCACTGCCTTTGGGAGGGGAGGGGGGGATGACCACGCCACAATCTCTTCTCCCCCATTCTCCTCTTGGGACCTTGAGTGCGGACACACACACGCACCTAGTGTGAGATTTTTTTTTTTTGGGGGGGGGGGAAGAGGTTTTTGCTATAGGGCACGTGTGCTTGCCAGAAAGACAGAGAGACAGAGAGACAGAAAGTGAGAAATCACTCCCCATGGGGGATGGCCATGTTGTAATCCCTTCTCCATTCTCCTCTTGGAAACGCACGCGCACATGCCCAGCGTTGAGTGTAAGCTACAGGGTCTGGGACTCGAACCATAGTCGACTACATGGGAATCCAGTGACATAGCCATTATACCAACTCCTGGTCCTACCTAGCATGAGTCTTAAGTCCTCTAGGTCCAGGACTCAAACTGTGATCAAGTATGTGAGAGTCCAGCGACGAAACCATTACTCCATCTGCTGGCCACATACAAAGGCATTTTTAACACAGGTGGTTAGTTCTTGTGACCTCAGTGACCCCCACAGGTTTTCCTACCATGAACCTAAGGGGGAGGTTCGTCCCAACAGTGCGAGCTGTGTGACCTTACCCCTCTCCCAGTGGCAGTCCGGGGTGTCAGGTCTGCTAAGCCCCTGAGTCTGGGCCGTCTGTACCTGGCCACATTCACCTGTGCCTGGTCACACACACGAGGTCTCCCCGGGCTTAGCAGGAGGTTGGGCGTGGCCGTGCCATTCCCGGAAGTGCAGCACCCATTTATCTGGGTCTTACCTGGTGCGCTGAAGGAAATGAACGTTGTGGCTGGTGGCGCGACACTCTTTGTCATCCAGATGACACTCCAGGGAGACACATTATTGAACCGGGCCATCTCTTCCCTGCATTGAATCACTTTTTATTTTCCTTCTTTTTGCATCCATTCTGTGCCCACTCGAGAACGTTCTGTTGCTCTCATTCACCTTGGCCTCGTTGTTCCCATTCTCACATCCCGTCCACAGCACGGTGCCCTGTCAACTCGCTTGTCCAGCCAGCCTTTCACTGGTCATCGATCATCTCTTCCGGCCGGGGCATGGTGGCGAGTGTTGTGGACAGAAATGGTAAATTGCAAACAGCCCTAGCACCCAGTCTGGAGAAGAAAGAAGTGTGTGCAGATGGCTGTGATAACCAGCAAGTGGCGTGTGTCCTGCATCTGTGTAATGACAGTGGTGGTGTTAACTGAGCACCTGCCATGTGCCAGGCCCAGCTTTGAGCTCTCATCTGGCCCCGGGAGCAGTGAGCGCACATGTTGGGTACGAGGAGGAGGTTCGGGAGGCTGGTGGTTAGGGAAGGCCTCTGGGTTGAGAAGGTTGGTCTCCAGCCTGGGTGCTGGCCCTTCTGCTCAGTGTCCTCATCTGTCAAGTGTGCTGGTGTCAGCACCAGAGTCCAGAGAGGCCTGGCCAGACTGTAGCCGGCCTGGTGCCCTCAGGTGCTGGGTGGGCCTCAGCGGCTCTCCTGGTTGGAGGCGTTTTCACTGCCTCCCTCTGAGCTGTCCCCTGGGGGCCGGTGGCTCTAGGTAGTTGTGTTTGTCCCATCTCTCGTCTGCGCACTGCCTGCATCACTGGCCAACTTCCTGTGGACCCCTTCCTCCACTCTGCATGGAAGGAACCATGGCTCAGGACGGTGGAAGGTGCAGGTGGGGTCTTAGCTCGGAGGGGCTGCACTGGTAGCCTGGGGCCAACTCCTCCCCTCTGCATGGTGTGGACTGCAACCCACAGACCGTGCAAGGTGAGACCCAGCCCTGGGGCTGTATTTGAAGATGGCCTCTAAGGAAGTATGATGGTAATGAGGGTGGGGCCCTCGTGGTGGGGTTCAGGCCCCAGGAGCACACTGCCACTGAGCACGGTGTGAGGAGGCAGCCATCGGCCGGCCAGGCGAGTCCTGACAGGCTGAATCTGCAGAGCCTGGGTCTTAGACTTCAGCCTCCCGACTGGAAGGATGAGTGTGCTGTCGGGGTCGTCGGCCCTCGTGGCTGCTGAGCTGACTAAGGCACTGCACCTCACTCGGTCCCTCAGTGGTGGAGATCCTGTCTCGCTGGGCTTGCTGGGAGGCACTGGGGACCACGAGGGCATCCCTGTCGGCCATGCCCTCCGTGCTGGGACATGGCCCTGCCCTCTTCCTGCCAGCGAGGGCAGGTAGAAGATTGGATCGTTGCTCTCTCGTTGTAACTTCCACCTATTCCTGTGCCGGAAGATGAACTCGTTCCCTGGGAAACACGGGCGCAGCCCCTGATGTAGGGACCCCTGATGTACAGGCCCCAGGCAGGCTGTCTGCACGACCAGGTGGACTTGAGGCTTCCCGCAGTTGGCCTGCCTGTGTGGCCCCAGCCAGTGACAGGCCGTAACCTAGGTCGGATCTGCTGGGGTCAACGAGGGTGCTCACTCTGACAAAGTCTCTCTCGGCTTTTCACGCTTCAGTTCGTTCCAGTACCGTGGGGTTAGGAGTGAGCGGCCGGAAGGAGGGCGCTCCTGAGTAAGGTGCATCTTCTCACTCAGTCATGTGATGGGAGACGGCAGGCACACACTGGGCGCCCTGGCCCTCGCTGGTTTAAGGGCTTCCGTGCCCTGCAAACTCCCGCTCCCATAAGGTGCTCTCTGGAGCAAAGCGGGTGCTGAAGGGTCGGTTGGGAGCAGAGGGGAGTTCGTGCCACTTTTTCGATGCCGCTGTGTAGGTTTCCTTTCCCTTCGGTGTGTGGCTCTCCCAGCGGAGCTGTGTGGCGACTTGGGTCCTGGCGTTCTTCTCCCTGTTGGTACGCCTGTGATCACAGGTGGCCCCGGTGACAGGGATGGGGTTTCTGAAGCTGCCGTTGGGCTCTCCATCTCCTCTGTGTGTGTCTACCTAACTCTGGCACAGTGTCTGCAGGCTGTATCCGGGCGGAACTGGCCTTCCTCCAGCTGCCTCCCCGGGCCTGCCAGTCTTCGTGTTTGTTCGA
>NW_006208936.1:440302-441164 GCF_000334495.1 Tupaia belangeri chinensis
CCCCCTGATCGGCCAGAGGGTGTGTGCTGTCACAGGAGGTAGAGGGGAAAGCGAGCGAGCATTCCCCACGGCTGATAGTCACCCATGACCCCGTCTCCTTCATCTCTCCCTTCCCTTGGGATTTTGCGCACACACATGCACACGTGACCGGCGTGCCTCTGGGTCCCTGGGTGTGGAACTCAGACCACCGAGGTCAGCCACGGGGGACCCAGCGGCCTTCCCACCGGGGCCGCCGGCTGACCCAGCCTTTCCTCACTTTTCACGGTCGGTTCCCGGTCCCTGTAACGCTGCGCTCCGGGCCTGACCGCAAGGCCGTCTGTATTCATCGTGTTGTGACAGAAGACTGCGGTCAGGCAGGGGCTCTCACGTGCTGGCACGAGTTCGTAACATGCTATTCAAGTCACGCTCATCTCTTAGAATGCAGACAGGTCCTTATTTAGGAGATACCGAGGCTGTGGTGTGCTGAACACGCACGCACTTGTCTGCCGGTGGCCGGGCCCCGGCCCCCTGTGCTCAGGCTGCCCCTGCCCACCTCGCCCCTCAGCGCCCTGAGAAGCCGAGGGTGCAGTTAGGGGACGCACTTGAACCAGCTCGCAGTTTCCCTTCTGTGAGGAAGTCTCAGCCTGTCTCTTTAGACAGAGATCCCAGAATCCTTTCTGTGGAAGGAGATGTGTCCCTGAGCTTCCTCAGGGGAATGGTCCCCTTGCTGAGTGACAGCCTAACAGGGACAATGAACCGTGCCTGGGGACAGAGCGGGAAAGCTCACTGTCCATCGGCTCTGTTTGTGGGTTGCTGCAGGTTCACAGGAGGGCTTTGGAAGACATGGCTGGCCCCCCCCCCCCCCCCCGCTTCTCCTCCGTAG
>NW_006208936.1:441592-447635 GCF_000334495.1 Tupaia belangeri chinensis
GTGGGAAGCCGGGGGCTTCTCATGCTGTGGGCTGGCAGGTGGCCAGGCTGGCAGGACAGGTGACGAGGTGACAGTCTACACCCAGGGAGCCTGTGAGGTGGCACGCTTGGTAGCAGGTCACTCAGCAGACAGCCTGGGAGCTCGGCACCTCTGCTGCCCCTTCTCATTACTCCATACCACTCCCAACCCATGCCGGAACCCCGGGTTTCCCTGTCCCCAGAGAAGTGCACCAGGAGGTGCTGGGGGTGGCGTGTCACAGCCCCCCATGTTCCTCGTCTTCGAGGAAGGTGCTCAGGCTAAGGGCAGGCTGCTGGCCCTTTGCTCTCTGCACACTTGGGGAAAGTGCCCAGGTGGAGCCTGTCTTTTATTAGTTTTTTAAGGTTTTTATTTTTATTGTGTGTATGTGTGTGTGTGTGTGTGTTTATGTGTGCATGTGTGTCCCCTAAGAGTGTGTGTGCTTGTTGGAGAAACAGAGACCCAGTGAGAGGGGAAGTGAGAAATGACCCTCTGGGTGACTGGGGCCACGCCACAGCCTCTTCTCCATTCTCCTTCTGGGATTTTGGGCGCACACACATGCACCCAGCATGGTTTTCAAGCCACTGGGTCTGGGACTCGAACTGTTGTTGACCATGCGGGAGTCCAGCACCTTCACTACCACTCTACCTGCTGGCCTATATTTTTTACTGACATGGAATCATTGTACACATGTGTGGGTACATTGTGGGTTTTTCAGTACAAGAATTTGATTTGTAGTGACTGTATCAGGTTGTAGTAGCAGTATATTCATCTCAGCTGTTCGCCATTACTTTGTGCTGGGAATATTCAGAATCTCCTCTTTTAGTTACTCTCGAGGATACAAGGATACGCTAAGTTGTTATTAACTATATTCACCTGCAGTATGTTATAACACTAGATACTGTCCTTTGATCTGTCTGTAATTTTGTTTCATTAATCAGCTTCCCTCTCTCCCTCTCTCCCTCTCTCCTCCACCCTCCCAGCCTCCAGCAGTCATTCTTTAACTCTTCCTCCTGTAGTCGCTTTCTTCAAATTCCACGTAAGAGTAGGAACATGGGGCACTTCTTTCCCTGCCTGGCTTACTTCTCCTAACGCAGCGTTCTCCAGGCTCACCCATCTTACCTCCAGTGACAGCCTTTCTTTTAGAGGCTGGTAGGATTCCGCTGTCCCACTGTGTGTGTGTGTCCCTACGTGTGCACACACGCCTGCCTTCCCCTCAGTTGCTGATGGACACCTGGTCGCTCCGACACCTGCGCTGTCAGGTGTAGTGCACGGTGAACACGGCAGGCAGGGGTCCGGACACACTGATTCTCTTTGCTCTGGATGTATCCAGAGTGGATCCTGCCGACACCCTGTCTCGCTGGCGGAGGGACCCCTCTGCCCTGTTCCCTAACGGCTGGGCTAGCTCTCCCACCAGCACGATATGGTCAGGTGGAGCTCGGCTCTGGTGGGCTTTGCTGCCTCCTCCGAGCTGCGGTCCTCATGAGTCTCTGACCCCCAGCTGCTGCACAAGGGCAATCCCAGGTGAAGCTGAGCTGTGCAGAGGAAGGGTCTGGATGCCCAGCCTGTGCCCTGCCTGGGTCCGAGGAACGCCCGCCAACCGCGTGGCAAGGAGCTGACTGGAGCCCACGTCTGCCCTTTTGCGTCACACGCAGTACCAGGGGAGTGCTCGGGCGTTCAATTGGAGACCTGAAATAGCACTCGGGATGTCAGGTTCATCTAGGGGCACTGGAGGGCTCTGGAAGCAAAGTCCCCTTCAACTGAAAGGGTGGTAGGGACCTGCGAGCCTCCCTGAAACCCGGGTGGCCCCGGCTCAGCCGAACGCACCCCTGTTTTCTCCTTTGCTAAATGAGTTGGTCCGAGTGGGAGATCTTCCGTCTTTCTTTCAGGGTGTCAATTCCAGTGACGAGTAACAGAGTGTAGATTTCACCTAGGGCGCCCGAGGGAGACGTGACTTACAACGCTGATGGATGTCGGTCACTTTTCACGTCTCCCATGTGACCACTTGTGCCTTCATTTCTTTCTGCTCTCCCAGGAAGGGGGACCTGGCATAGAAGAGGGCCTCGGTGAATTCCAGGATGGCCAATTTTGGGTGCAGGCAAGACCAGGAAGTACATTGGGGGCTTCAGAAAGTTAGTGGAAAATGGAATTGCGCTGTTTATTCTGGTACAAAATAATAATTCTTTTTTTTTTGAAGAGAGTTTTCGCCAGAAAGAGAGAGACAGAGAAATAGAAAGTGAGAAATCACTCCCCGGGGGGATGGCCACGCCGCAGTCCCTTCTCTTCCATTCTCCTCTCGGGATCTTGGGTACACACGCACACACGTCCAGCGTGAGTTTAAGCCGCTGGGTCCAGGACTCGAACTACAGTCGAGTACGTGGGAGTCCAGCGACATAGCCATTACACTAACTGCTGGTCCCAGGTGCAAAATAATTCTGAAGTCCATGCATGTATTTTTCATCATGTACACACTTTCTTTTCCTTTTTTTTTTGGAGAGGTTTTCGGAATAGGTTGCGTGTGCTCGCCAGGTAGACAGAGAGAGGCAGAGAGAGAGAGAGACAGAAGTGAGAAATCACCCCCCGGGGAGGATGGCCACGCCGCAATCCCTTCTCCTCCATTCTTCTCTTGGGATCTTGGGCACGCACGCACACGTGCCCAGCATGAGTTTAAGCCACTGGGTCTGGGACTCGAACCGCGGTCGACTCCATGGGAGTTCAGCGACCTAGTCATTATGCTAACTGATGGTCCCATCATGCACATTTTATGTGAACACTGATGATATGATGCTTAGAAGCGAGGACACAGGGAAGCCACCTCCTCCTGCGACCAGCCGCTCCAGCGCGTGGTCCAGCGGTTATTTCTTGGTTACTCTTTCTGACACGTCCTGTGCTTACCTTGCAGCTCGGCCTCTGTTTTGTGTCTGTAGAGCGCTCGGATGTGTTGTTTCCTTCATGTGGTGCATTTCTCTAGAGTGAGGAGCATTGCCTCGCGGTAGCAGCTAACTGGTGACCCCGCCAGTAAGCGCGTGCATCTGGGTTCGTTTCTCCGCGCTGACTGCGCCGGTGAACTGGAGACGACGTTCTCACAGCTGAAGTCGTGTGTGCCCTTCAGTCCACGTAGGGGGCCACGGGCCACGGCTGCTGCTGGTCGCTGTCTTTGGTAGGCAACTACATTTTAAATGACCTGTTGTATTTTCAACATCTGAATAAATCCTGAGAATATTAGCAGTGAGCTGATTGTTCTTTTGGGGGAGAGGAGAGTTCAACCTATCATAACGCTTTTATTTTTCTCCTGGAAGTATATGCAGAGCCTCAGTGTCTCAGCAGGTGATTTTAAAAAGCAAGCCGAGGGCTGGGCAGTAGCCCATGGCTGATGTAGCTAGACCCACATGGTAAAGGCTCTAGGTTCACGTCCCGGGACCTCCTCGGGCTTGGTGGGCCCACATGTGCCTCTGGTCCAGGCCTGCTGAGATTGAGGGGTCTTGGCCAGGGAGGGAGGCTAGATGGCACCTGTTAGGGGTCCTACCTGTCTCTGTCTTTGTCTCTGTCTCTTTGTCTCTCTGGCTCATGGAAGAAATACATGAATAAACTTAAAAAATGTAATTAAACAGCAAGCAAGCTGACTAGTTCTGAGCGGGTCATAGTCTGCACAGATTCATCGGAGCTCTTCTAAGTGGTCCCTGCCTCGGCCTCACTGCTAACTAAATGGCGCTGCGCTGCAGGAGGGAGTCGGCTTTGCTCGCCCAGATGTGCAGAAGGGAGTTTGCAGCCTGGCGGTTTCTTGGTTTCTGGAGGTCCTTTCTTCCTTCCTTTTTTGTTTTTGTTTTTGTTTTTTAAGAGACTTTTGCTATAGGGCATGTGGACTCGCTGGAGACACAGAGAGAAACAGAGAGAGAAAGTGCGAAGTCACCCCCCCAGGGGGATGGCCACACCACGGTCCCTTCTCCTCCATTGTCCTCCTGGGATTTGGGGCAGGCACGCACATGTGCCCGGTGTGAGTTTCAGGCCTCCAGGTCTGAGACGGAAATCGTGGTCAGCCATGTGAGGGTCCAGCACCTTAGCACTACACCACCTGCCGGCTCCCGGGAGGCCCTTTCCGGCTGTCCCATTTGGTGATGACCTTGAGTCATTGTTTCATATTGTTTTTTCATTATTAGGATAATATTCATTGTAGTTTATTAAGGTGCCGTCGTCCCTCCATACTGTGGGGATCTGTTCCAGGGCACGTGACTGGGGCACGTGAGTCCCTCATGCAGTGGGGTCATGTGTGCCTGCCCCCCAGCGTCACGTCACCGCCAGGTTCCGGAACCTCCCGCAGGGCCTCACACTGCCTCCTTCCTGTGGCTCCAGCAGAGCAGGCACAGCGAATTCAAGGTTACTCTTTGCGCCTTCCTGGAACTCTTTTTCTTTCTTCCAAATATTTTCACCCTGAGGTCGTTGGATCCAAGGATGCAGAATGAGCAGGCCCAGAGGGCCGGCTGTAGAGAGGCTCGGAGACTGAGTGGCCAGGGCGAGCAGTCACCGCTGGTCGCCAGCCTTGTTTCATCCCCCGCCCCTGCCGTACGCTCCAACAGTTTTTGAAATGAATGGTAGACATTGATTGATCGCCGTGTTTCAGTGCTCGGTCACAAAATCGCCGAGTATCACCGACCATGTGGTTATGTTCAGGCTTTCCCAGCCGCCTCAGAAGTGCTTATCTGCAAACCAAGATCCAAACAAGGTCCATGCATCGCAGCTGGAGGCTCTGCGTTTTATTCCATCCCAGTTGGTTTGTTGGAGGAACCAGGCCTTCTCTCCTCGAGCCTGGAGTTTGCTCACTAGGTCCCTTCACTTCCCATGGAGTGCGAGAGGTTCCTGAGCGGGTGTGGGCTGGCTTTTCCGGCAAGGCCGCCTCGTGAGTGGCACGAGTGCTTCCATGGGGAAGGCGTGCGAGCAGCCCAGACCTCGCTCAGGCAGGTGCACCGTGGTGACTGTCATCCCTCGAGCATTTGCTGGCCAGAGGAGGAGCGTACCAGCCGTCACCCCGGTGCCTTCCGCGCAGGAAGGCTGTCACTTCACTTGCCAGTCTTCAGAATCGGCAGCTCCGGTTCTCCCCACCTCCAGAAGGGACCAGTGTGTGTCTGTGTGTTCCCCTCTTTGCTGTCGAGAGTGATTGTGGACTCCTGGTTTTAGGTACCTCTACAGATGACACTGAGTGTCCCAGCTTTGGCCAGAGGGAGCTGCTGGGCAGCTGTCCCTGTCACACACCACAGGCCCGTCATCTGGTGTCACCCAGAGCTTACCATCCTGCCAGGAAGCAGGGAACTCCAGGCTCTGGGCTCCATCATTCGCTGCCTTTTCCGGACCAGCGTCTGCACATCTTCAAAGAACCATATGGTCCCTTTAGTAGGAAATGGAATGTGGGAACTGCTATTTGGGGACCAGGCATGCTCATTGGTTTGGGGCATCTTCAGCAGAGTTTCTGTTCCTTTCTTTTAAATAATGTATTGTAAATTCATAGATATCTCTAATTCAAAATTAGGAATATATAATCCTTTATTCTTTGATTTTATATTGCTGTCTGTTTTCTCTTGCACTGAAAATCTTTGTCCCTGGGAATGTTCGTGTAATTACTTATTTGCTTGATTATCCTCTTTTATTTATACACAACACATAAAAATGTTTAAAATAACTCTACCAATTATTGCCTACCATATGAACAGCTGAAGATGGTTTTGTCCTTGGGGTTTATCCCACTAGGGAAATGCAGTCAAATTATCATGTTTCAAAAAGTCTTTCAGAATAATTCCTCTCCATGTTTATGCCACTGACTCAATGTATAACTTAGTTCATTTGTTTTATTCTGTATTTAATTTTGACTTTTAAAAAGTTAATATTAGTTTCTAATTTTGTAAATGATTTGCATGGTTCCAGAACCAAACAAGGTGTATTCATGTTTTCGAAAGCATAGTCATTTATTTCTTAGGTGACGGGGAGAGAAGGACATCACCCCATCAACTTTTTCTTTTTTTTGAGAGTTTTTTTTTTT
>NW_006208936.1:448241-449871 GCF_000334495.1 Tupaia belangeri chinensis
GAAAGCGAGAAATCACCCCCCAGGGGGGATGGCCACGTTGCAATCCCTTCTCCTCCATTCTCCTCTCGGGATCTTGGGCACGCACGCACTGAGTGTGCCCGGCGTGAGTTTAAGCCACCGGGTCCAGGACTCGAACTGCGGTCGACTACGTGGGAGTCCAGCGACATAGCCATTACGCTGACTGCTGGTCTCCCCATCAGCTCCTTGATGCTGTCACCCACTCCCTGCTTTAGCCAGCTGCAGATCCTGGGCACACCAGGGCACACACTGGCAGCCCCACTGTGTCTTCCTGGCAGGGCATCGCGTTTCCCGTCTGGGCCCCAGAAAAGTCTCGTTTTATACTAAGGTAGTCCACCTTCTCCATCTGCTAGAGCCACGTTCCAGGACCCCCAGAGGATCCCCTGATAGTACTGAGTCATATAGGTTGCATTTCTTCCTGTATGTGCATAGCCATGTTACATTTTAATTTATAAACTCAGCAAAGTAGAGATTTTTAAGAAAGTAATACAATAGAGCCACTCTATGCTGGATTAAGAAAGATGTGTATCCTCTGTCTCAGAATATCCTACTGCACTGTATTCACCCGTGTTCCGAGGTGCTTGACCTTGGAGAACTGAAACCACAGGTGAGGAGGGCCCACTTATTATCTTCTTGTCCCCCATCACTATCCTCCCCACCCCCCAATTTGCTAGAGTGTGTGTGCACTCACCAGAGGGAGACAGAGAAGAGAGTGAGGAAGTCCCCTCCATGGGGAATGATCGCACTGCAATCCCTGCTTCTCCATTCTCCTCTCGGAGTTTTGTGCACACATGCACCTGCGCCCCATGTGTTTTTCAAACCACTGGGTCTAGGACTCAAACCACGGAGATGGCCATGTGGGATCTAGCCGTCTTAACCACCAAGCCACTGGCTAGCTTTATCACCATTTTAAGAAAGGATTTTTATTTTTTCTTCCTCTCCTTTTTATTTATTGCCTTTTCAAAGACATTTTATTTTTTAGAGCAGTTTTAGGTTCAGAGCAAAACAGCAGAAGGTATAGAGAGCCTCCATACCCCTGCCCCGTGTGTACACATTCCTCCCCGCTGCCAGCATCCCCCTCTAGAGGCACGTTTGTCTCCTCACCGAACCCACATCGACACAGTATCCCCCAGGTCCGCAGTTTCCATTAGGCTCACGCCCCTCGTGCAGCTATGGTTTGTAGAAAGAGAGAGTAGTTTCATTGCCGTTTAAGCAAATATGTATATGGAGGTATAAATGTTTAATATTGCTCATCTTCTTAACTAAACAGCAGCGTACCCTACACACTGCTTTCCACGCTAGAGTTCGAAGACTTTGTCATTATGCCGCGTGTGGTAATTCAGTCGTGACGCTGAGTTAGAGTGGATGTGCCTGTGTACTCAGCTATTTTGGAAAAGGTAATTGGAGCTACCCCTGCCTAAGTGTTTTAATCATATTCCAAAAATACTTAGGACATACGTAAATATCCCTGCCTTATTTACTTGTTTTTAACATTTGATCTATTTAATTTCCTTTTGCTCTAGGTCGGCGGTTCTCAGCTAGGGTGATTTCATGCCCCCCGGACATTCAGTGGCCTCTCGAAGCATTTTTCCCTGCCACACTGTCGAGGGGG
>NW_006208936.1:451689-457255 GCF_000334495.1 Tupaia belangeri chinensis
CTTAACTTGTTTGTTCACAACAATGCCAACAGCATGCTGGGTAACATTGTAGACTCTTCCAGTTTTGCCATGGTAACATTTGTGGGGCATTCCTTTTTGCACAGTACCCATTCCCTTGATGTCTACATATCACCTTTCTTGTAGATTCGCATATATGTCGCCAAAGGAACCACTCCATGTTTTCTAAAAGGCCTAGAGAACATAGATCGGGTACCTCTCCTCCTTCCCTTTGTGTTCGTCATTTTGGATAATTACTGGAAGATGGCAGTTCCGGCCCAAAGAACTCCTTTTTTACTTATTTATTTTAAAAATTCTGCTAGAGAGTAGGTGTACTTGGTGAAAAAAGAGAGGGAAGGTGGGGGGTGACCACGTCTCAGTCCCTTCTCCATCCTTCCTTTAGGGATTTGGAGCATGCACGCACACGTGCCCAGATTGTTTAAAAAGCCACCGTGCCCAGGACCTGGACTGTGCCGTCAGCCGTGTGCGATCTAGCTGCCTGACCACCACCCACCAGCTGCCCAGCACTCCTCTTCGACAAGAATAATTGCAGGACAAATTCATTCCATGGACAGGAAGGACGTAGAGTTACGGCTGGGATGGTGACAGGTCACAGGCTTGTCCACCTCTCCGGGAGCTGGTTTTGTATTGGGTTGTCAGGAATGTCATGACGCGTTTTTGTGTAGAAAAACGGCACGACTTTCCAGATGGCCTGATAGAATACGTCTTATTGGGCCAGCAGGTGGCGTGATGGGTAAGGCTGGGTTCCCACGTGGCTGCCCGTGATTCGAGTCCTGGGCCTGGCAGCTTGTTTTCTCACTTTCCCTCTGTCTCCATTTCTCTCTGGTGAGCTCACATGCTCTGTAGCAAAAATAATATAATGATAAGTAAAATTAAATAATTCTTAAAAAAAAAAAAAAGAAAAAGAACACGTTTTCTTGAGCATTTTCCTTGACTGTGGTTCAGGGCCCTTAGCTGGGTCGCTGTGTGTTTTGATTTTGGTTCCCAAGATCATCTTTCAGAAATGGATTTAGTCATCCACATCCCTTCTGGTTTGAACCTTATGACCCCAAGACCTAAAAATGTATCACCCTTGGGCCCGTGACTCACAGAGTATAGCATCAGCCCTTTTCTCTTGGCATCTTTCCCCAGCTCTCCAAGAAAAAAGTCAAGACCGATTCCTGAGCCTGTCTATCGGCCACACGGTGTCATTTCTTGTCGTGGAGCGGTGCTAGTGCAAGTGCCCTGCGAGGCTGGAAGACACGTGGCCCAGTGGGCTCGGGGCTCGGGGTCGATCCGAAAACTGCTGGGAGTGTGTGTGTGCAGGATCCTGTGGAGCTGGAGGGCTGGCGGAGCGGCTTGCCTGTGACGAGGCCCTGTGGGGTCTGGAGTGCTTCCTTTCTCTGCTGCTCTGGCTCCTGCATGCATATGCACACACCCTGAGTCATGGAAAGGGAGAAGAGACTTACCCCACTTAGCCCCTACACTGGTTTTTTAGGGGAACTCTTAAATATCCATGAGATTTGGAAGCATTGACGGGTGTCTTCTGCACAGGAAACGTAACACCCAGGGTGTGCTATTTCTGGGTGGTGTGTGCCGGGCTCACAGTGAGGACAGGAAAGGGAGCAGTGAAGGGGGAAGCCCCTGGACTTGCAGAACTTCTCACTGAGCTGAGATTCCTCGTGCTTTCCCAGGTAGGCTGAGCGAGCAGATGCAGAGTCTTCTATGTGTTAAAGCAAACACCTCTGACATGTGGCTGCCTATCAACCTCTGCCTTCCTGTAGAAACAAGATACTTCCGAGGGGAGGGGGGGAGGGAAGGTTCCTAAATTCGGCATTGAAAAAAAAAAATAAAACTTTCATCAATTTGGTGTGGACACTGCTTATTAATTGAGGGTTTCCTAACTGTTTTCAGCTCCTGGCATCAGCTGCAAGTTTCGGAACAGCTTAATCACCCCCGGTATGATCTGACTGTGGGCTGGCGACCTGCATTAATCTGAATCAGTTCATTTCCTAGGAGGACCAGATTGTAACTACATTTTCATTAATTTACAGCTTCAATCCATTTATTTCAGAGCCAATATTAAATTATCTCCTACCTCCAGAAGATGTGTTTTTGAACATAAGTATCTTTAGGATTTACTATTCTGTGAAAGGGAGTAGGCGCTAATGTCAACTTGTCATAAGGTTTGTTTTCTTTCATCTACTATTATTTTGTTGAAAAAGACTTTATTCGAAAGGGTAATGCATATTTTTTAAATAATTATTTAATTTTATTCATCATTATTTTTTGAAAATTGGTCAGGGACAGAGAGAGAGAGGGAAAGTGAGAAATCAAGTTGCCAGGTCCAGGACTCAAATAGTGGCCTGCCATGTGGGAGTCCAGAGCCTCAGCCACCTGCCAGCCCTGGGTAATGCATAATTTTACAAAAGGAGAGCAGTTAGCCATATGTTAAGAGGCCTCCCTACTGAACCAGGCACTTAGAGGGCACGATACATGGTTTCTTGTGTGTAGAATATTCTATGAACATCCAGAATGTTCCAGAAACATCCAGGAACTTTGTGATCTAAGCCATTTTGTCTTCTACTGTTGTTTTTTCTTTATATAAAATGAAGAAATCTATCCATTGAAGTCCTGCTTTTAAAAACAAAATGGATCGTACACATTAAATGGTACATTTTTATGGTCTGTAAATTATACTTCAGTTTAATAAGAAAGTAACTTTAGGGTTGACATAGAGAGAAGAGATAAGGTTAAAAGAACATTTTACCTTTATGTCATCAGGCATGAATAGTGAAGTTCCCCAAAGATTGGTGTAGCTTGCTTCAAAAAAAAAATATATCTTTATGGATTGCTTAGACGGGAGAGCCTGTGGTGAGCCCAGTAGGTTTACTGCTAATTAAGTTCATGCGGGTAATGAATCTCAAGTAATGAGGATGAACTGCGGGAACGTGCTTTGAAGCAGCTTAACCAGGCAGCCGAGCGGTGGTTGCGTTTTGTCAGAGATAAATATATTTGGGGGACATACTGGAGTGTTGGAAAAGTCATGACATATTTTTTTTCTGTTTTTCTGTGCAAAAATACGTCATGACTTTTCCAACAACCCGATAGTGTGAAGTGTTCTTACCTTGTTTTTCTCAGTTAGTAATACGTCTCTGAAATCGTTCCTATTGAAAACACAGAGAGGCTCCTCTCGCCTTGCCAGTGAATAGTGTTTCGACACGTAGTGGTAACGGGATTACCTGGATACCTGCGCGTAGACATCTGGTAGTCTCCACTTCGGTATGCCCTGCATGGAATTGAGCACGTTTGCATTTCTGTCACCTGTGTGCAAGAGCCACACTTCTCCACAGCCTTGCCCAGTGTCGTGTCTTATCCCTCTTAAATTTTATTTTAACTTTTAGTTTTTAAATAAATTTAGACTTACAAAAAGTTGCAAAAATTTTAAAATCTTGTCAGCTCTTCATCTAGCCTGCTCCAGTGTGGAGATCTTAACCACAGGGCATCGATCAAGCGCAGGAAGGTAACTGACGGGATGCTGTGATCACACTTGCTAATCTCCGATTATCTCATGGGTGAGAGGTGGTAGCCTAGTGTCCTTTTAATTTGCATTATTATTTTTTCCCCCTTTAATTGCTGGAAGGTGCATGTGCTAGCCAGAAAGAGAGAGAGACAGAGATTGAGACAGAGAGCCTTTCCCCGTCCCCACGGGCTGACCATGCCTCAACCCTTGTCCTCCATGTCTCCATCCCAGCAGGATCTGGAGCACTCACGCACAAGCACCCCACGTGTTGTTCAAGCCGCCAGGGCCAGGATTTGAACCACCGTTGGCCATGTGGGACCTGGTTCCTGATGGGCTACATGGAGCCGCGGCGTTGCAGGGCTGCCCAGCGTGCGTTGTCCTGCTCTGAGTGGAGCTCGGCACTATCTTGTATGTCTGGCAGCCTGGCGTTTTCTTCCCTGGCTTCCCTCTGTCCCTTGTTTTCCTGGTTGGCTGGGCTTTTCTCGTAATCGCCTTTAACAAGCCCGTGTTCTGTCAGGAAGGTTTGCCCTTTGTGTCATAAACTGCAAATATTTGTTCAGCGTTTTTATTTGCCTTTGATCTGCCTGTGGTGTATTTCGCTGTGGAGAAACGATTTTGTATTTGTGTCGTTGCACTCATCCATCCCCGGTTTCTGGACTCTCAGTGACGGGTCTTCACCACGTTTCCCGCCAAGGTAACCGAGGACGCCTTCCCTACGTCTTTCCGTGCTTGCAGTTTCTCGCCGCCGGTTTGAGATGCATTTGGAAGTTGTCCCGATGTGGGTGTGAGGTGCCCCCTGCTTTCCTGCAGGTGGCCCCCATGGCACCCCTGGCCCGCCACTGAGAAGCCTGTGGCCTGTGTTCCCCTCAGGGAGCTGGGTGGGGCCGCCGTGCACCAAGTGACCAGACGCGTTGGGCGTATTTCCTGTGTCCCCGTGTCCTAACGTGTAGTGCGTCTCGTTATGATGCCATAGCAAACTTGAACTGACGAGTCCTTTGACAGCTTTCTGTTTTTTTTTCTTTTTTTTAGAGGTTTTTGCTATAGGGTGCGTGCGCTCACCAGACAGAGACAGACAGAGAGACAGAAAGCGAGAAATCAGCCCCCAGTGGGGATGGTCACAAAGTTCGTGGGAAGTGCGTTATTATGAAAAAACTGTGCAGGGGTTTCAAAATGTTTTCGCACCAAAAAACCCACATACTTGAATGCAACTTCGCATGCACGTTTGCAAGTCCCCGTGCAGCAGGAGGAAATGGAAGGTCGGCATGGGACGTAAGTCTGCAGGGAAGCTCGGGCGTCACGACTCCCACGACAGGTGATGGCAGCACCACTGTGGGTGCTCCTTGTCTTCCTTGGGTGGCCTGGAAGGAGAAGTACCTGAAGACGGGACGGGCAGGCACTCTAGTTTTCTAAATGGGAGAAAGCAGCGGAACTGGGGAAGAGACGTTTAAACTGGACAGTACGTGCCGATGACAGCGGGAGTGGGGGCCCGGGGGCCGCTCTCACCCAGACTGGGCATCATTTCAGCAGGGCGTCGGGGCAGTGGGGCCCCCAGACCTTTCCATCTGCCTTCCCACCTCGGGCCTCTCATCCGATCCCGGCTACTCTAGGGGCCTCTTGGGCTGTCTTTTCCTTGGGGACGAGTCGTCATTTCCTCTGCCCGATGGCACTCTGTGGGCGCCCACCTCCCGTGTATTCCACCGAGTGACTGACTCCTGACTTTTCTCCCTGACCCCGTGTCTTCTTGGACACCCACCACGTGGTCAGGGGACTTTCCTTTCCTTCCCATTTCTTAATCTGTTTGAATAAACACATGTCATGAATAGACAGAAGATGGGAAAGACTGAGGACAGAGCTGGGGGAGCTTGTCGCATGCTGGCCATCGAGAGTACAGCCAGGGAGAGTGGCCCTGGCCCAGAGGACCCAGATGCCACATGGAGGGAGGGGATGCTCTGACCTTCACCCCACGGTCCCTTCCTGTGACGTCCTCTGCCTGCTTACACAGCGGCCATGCGGATTGGAAGCCACTGAGTGGCCGTACCCACGGAG